>NC_090393.1:66337615-66662615 GCF_036365525.1 Heterodontus francisci | reverse complement strand
CTTCCCGTGCGGATGCACCATCGCTGAGCTCCCACGATATGTCGTGTGGGGGCCCATTTAAATAGAGGTGGTGGAGAGGGCGCCCCTGATGATGTAGAGGGGGCGGCTGCTCCGTCCTTGGCACCAGCGTCCGGCGCCAACGCCAGTGCCATTTTTAAAGGACTTCAAGCCCTTAGAGGCTATTTTAATTTTTAAAGGGATATTTTGATTAATGTGTTTTTAACATTTTAATAAAAGCTGAAGGCCCTTTCAACAGTCCCCTCCCCCCATGTCTGCTTTAGGACCACCGACCCTAAATAAACTTTATTGCCAACGTGAACATCCCCCCCCCCACCCAACTTCGTTACCTTTGCCCTGCAACCCCTTCCCACATGCCCTCAGCCTATAAAAAGTGTTTTCCCCATTTCCCCCCGCACCACCAGCCCTCTTAATTTCACTGCTCCCCCCTCCCCACCAGTGTCATGATTCGGAACTTCGAATGGAGTTCCAAAGGCATGGGAGTTCCGGCAGTGGCCGGAATATCGGCGTGGGACAGCTGCTGGGACAAGGTAAGTTCATTTGAATGATTTAGACTTAATTTTAATATTAAAATGAAGGTCCTGCCGGCAGGTGGTGGGGGTGGGGGTGGGTGGGGGTGGGTGGGGGTGGGTGGGGGTGGGTGGGGGTGCGTGGGCCCGCACCGGGACCTCGCCGCTGCTGGTAAAATGCGTCGTGGCCTTCTCAGCATCGGGGATCGTGGTGGGCTTCTCCCAGAAGAATTTTCCGGGGCTCCCGCCACGACCCCCGATGTTGGAGGCCTTATAAAATTCAGCTCATGGTAAAATGAGAGAGAGGATAAACTGCAGAGAGATAAAAGATATAATGCAGATAGAGAGAATAAAATGCAGGGAGAAAGAGGGAGTGGCTAAAATGCAGAGAGAGGATAAAATGCAGAGAGAGACAGCAAAAGTAAAATGCAGAGAGAGAGACAGGGAGATAGGATAAAATGCAGAGAGTGAGAGAGGGTAAAATGTAGAGAGAGAGTGAGAGTGTAAAGTGCAGAGCAAACACACAAAAGTTAAAAACAGAGAGAGCTGATACAATACAGAGACAGAGGATAAAATGCACAGAGAGGGTAAACGCAGGGAGAGGGAGTGACTGAGAGAGGAAAAAATGCAGGGAGAAAGAGGGAGTAAAATGCAGAGAGAGAGGGAGGATAAATGCAGAGAGAGGATAAAATGAAGAGAGAGAGGGTGAGGGTAAATGCAGAAAGAGAGGGAGGATAAATGCAGAGAGAGGATAAAGTGAAAAGCGAGAGGGGTAGGGAAAAAGGCAGAGAGATATAGGCTGAATTTTACCATCCCTCTGATGTTGAGGGTCGTGGTGGCAGGGCTTAAAACATTCTTCCGGGAGAGGCCTGCCACGATCCCCGATGCCGAGAAGGCCCTGCCGCATTTTACCGGCAGCGGTGAGGCCTCAGTGCAGCCCCCCTCCCTGCCACTCGGTGGCGGGGCCTTCATTTTAATATTAAAATTAATTAAAGCACATGCAAATAAACTTACCTTGCACCGGCGGCCGTTCCACATCGATATTCTGGCTGCCGGCTGGAACTCCTGCACCTTTGGTACTCCGTTTGGAGTAAAGTGCAGAGAGCGGTACAATGCAGGGAGACAGAGCGACAGAGAGAGAGGATAAAATGCAGAGGAGGGGGCATGGCTTCCAAACACAATTGGAGGGTCACCTGAGCACAAGGAAGGCAGCAGCTGGTAATGGGAGAGCGACTCTGAGGTTTCAGATCCAGTGACGATGAAGAGCAACATTCTCTGCAGGAAGGGCAGAGCCCTGGGCATCAGGAGAACAGAGGAGATGGACAGCAAGGCAATGGAGGTTATACCCTCAGCATAGGCTCTGCTGCTGAAGATGGAGCTACCTTAAGGTGACCAAAAACAAGTGCCTCAAGAGACTGCAACTCTCCAGGCAGATGGTAATCTCACACCTCCCAGCCCTGCTCACCTTACCCTGCCAGTAGCTGTCAATGCCACTGTGCCCTTGAATTTCTTTGCCACTGGTTCCTTCAAGGATCAGTTGTGGATCTTAGTGGCAACTCACAATGGATGCACACCACTGCATCTCACAGGGTACTGATGCCCTACTTGTTAAAGCTGGGCAGTACATACAATTTCAGGCAAATGGGGCCTCGCAGGTACAGAGGGCAGTGGGTTTTGCCACCATTCCTGGATTCCCCAAGGTGCAGGGCATGATTGATTGCACCCATGTGGTCATCAAGGCATCTAGTGACCACCCAGTGAGATTCATCAGCAGAAAGAGCTTCCACTCCCTCAATGTTGAACTGGTCTGTGACCACAAAACTTCCTTCATTTATACGTCAGCTTTCCTGGCAGCTGCCATGACTCCTTCATCCTCCAGCAGTCCAGGGTGCTGCAGCTCTTCATTCCAACCCCCCCAAACTCCATGGTGGATTGTAGGGAAGAAGGGTTATCCCTTGAAGAGATGGTGACTCACACCTTTAAGGGACGCCGATACGGAGGCACAGAGGTGCTACAACCGTAGCTATCTGCTCACAACAACCACTATGAATCAGGCCATCAGGTTGCTAAAGATACATTTCCAGTGCCTGGACCAGTCAGGTAGTGCCCTGCAGTACATTCCTGCAAGGGTCTTGTGCATTGTGGTGGTCTGTTCCGCTCTCCATAACATGGCCCTCCAGAGAGGTGTGGACCTTGAAGAGGATGAGGTCCTGGAGCAACACAGCTCATCAGAGGAAGAGGAGGAACAGGAAGTGGAGGTGGAAGAGGAGGAGAAGGCAGAAGATGCAGAACAGCGAGGTGCCCCAGCTGGTCGTTCCCAATGCAGGGCACACGGGTCTCGTCAGGATGCCCTTTAATGTCAGGGATCATCTGATTCAGGCTTGCTTTGACTGAGCTCCTCTGACCCAGGAGGAATGGCACGGTCTGGAACTCACTCTGAGCTGCCTGTGAGGACACTTCCATTGAAGATGAAGCCTGGAATAGATCAACTCTTACTGCCAATGAAGGATGCACATCTGTCCAGAGGTTTCACCATCACCCTTGCTCTCCCTTACCATTTCATCCCTCTTTTCTTGTCCTGACATTACCAAAAGGAGGCTCACACTTCTGGCTTCATGCATCAATATTTACATGGTGCTCAGAAAGACAGAAATTGCCCAGTTACAGGTGGTAAACACCCAGTGACCCACTCCATCTTCTACCCGACGCAGTGAGCAGCCACTTCTTGGCCACTTCTACACGGTGCTCACCACATGGACTCAGGTGAGGTGGAGCAGCCTGCTCACTTCTCTCTGCCTGCTGCTCAGATGCCCATGGCAGTTGTCCTCATCGTGGAGGTGCCAGTAGGGGCACCTGAAGATGCTGCTGCACCTGTGTTATTGCAGGGGCAGCCTCTGTCACTGGCCCTGCAGCATAGGTCCCTCAGTCAGAGGGACAAGGAGGCTGATGATGATGATGATGGTACTCTGTGAGGGGTGACACCTTCATCCTCCTCGGTGACAGCCTCAGCTGTTGGCTGGCACTCTGGATGTCAGGAGGGAAGCACCAGTTGGGGTGCAACTGGCATCCCCTCCAACCATCTCTGTACCAACTGCGCCGCTGACTGGTCCAGGCTACAGAGTGTGGCAAGCATTTTCTGAACATCAGTGTGCAGTTCCTGTATGCACTTTGTGCTCCTGCATATGGCTCTCCATGAGGTTGGCCACTCTGAATGGAGGAACTGATGTGTTCAAACCCCTGAGCCTTGGCAGCCTGCGTACATGAGCTGATTGGACTCCTCCATTCTCAGCCCATGACCGTGCACTGCTTCAGGGAACTCCCACATATTGTTGATCTAAGTAGAGCCTCCTTTCAGGTAACTCCTGAGGCCCTGCATCTGTGCCCAGCTGAGCATGACTGTGCCTGTCCTCCAGCCTCTGAGGGGGACTGCCCATAGCTGCCTCTGCCTCTGTCACTTCCTCCTGCTCATTCATGATGTGCTCAGCACCCAGTGCCCCCCGATCTATGTGTGTGTGAGGACCCACCAGGGTGACTGTATCTGTCCTGGTGGAGGGTGCACTTGTAAGGTGTGATGGTGCTTGCTCTGAGGTCTCCTCTGGCAGCCCCTGGCCCGGTGACGTTGCAGGAATTGGTCTCTGCACCTCCACGTCAGAACCTGCGGGAGACACAAGAGATCATGAGAACTAGTCTTTGAGAGCAGAAGCATCTGCAGAGCTAGGGCTTCCCAATGCAGCTGCTTCTTCACCATGCTGTCAGACAGGGAGGAGTGCAATGCACACCCTTAATCTACACATTCCAGTTTTTATTCACCCTCTCCACCGGGGGTTCCCCTCTCGCCTTCCCTAACTAGCTCATGGTCAGCAATCTCTGGCAATCTCCATGGCTCCCTCCTCCATGGCGCTGAGGATGTGTACGAAGGGAACCCCTCCTCCTGTCTGGGCCCTTTCACGGGCATTGTGTGCCCCTTTCTCCCGCAAAGATAATAGAAAGGAAGATAAGGCACTGCTGGCCACTAAGGTCAATGCCAGCGACGCATTGACCTAAGAAGATGCATGTATCAGTGTTGGCAGGTCTGCAGCAGCAACATGACTTGGAGCTTTCCTGAGGGGTCAGTTAGCGGACTGTGCACACACCCCTCCCATGTTCAGGAGCAGCCTGCAACCTGAGGGTCCTCAGCTGGAGGGCAAATACCCAGAGGCCTGTCCCAACAGTTCGGCTTTGGACTCCCCTGACCAGGTCATTAAAACTTTTACGTCACTGGATCCAGTTCCCTTGGACCACAGTCCATCTGCTCATTGTCTCCGCCACCTCAGTCCAGACTGACTTAATTTGGGAGGGTGGCCTTCTCCAGTTACCCTCCAGAAAGAGGAACTCCCTCCTCTCCCTCACTGCCTCAAGGTGGACCTCCAGCAAAGCAAGGGGCAGTCCTGTCCCAGGTTCCAGCCCTCTGCCTTTCCTGCTCCATGTAAGTAAATCTCTAAAATGGAAGCCACAGTAATGGCTGCCATGGTCTGTTTAAATGGGGCCTGCTCGCTTTCAGACCCAGCATGCTTTCCAGCCAATTAACAGTCCACCTCCGTGAAAATTGGGCGCTGTGACTCCTTCCCCCGGGAGCAGAGGCGGGACCCAGAAACGGTCCCAACATTGGTTTCCCACCCGCGGAAGGAAAATTATGCCCAAAGAATGGTTCCAGGGATGGGGGATTTTAGTTACAAGGTTAGGCTGGAGAAGCTAGCTGGAGCAAAGGAGATTGAGGAGAGATTTGATAGAGGTGTACAAGATTGTGATGGTTTAGATCAGTTGGACAAGGCAAAACTGTTCCCATTGCCTAATAGTACATGAACTAGGGGATACAGATTGAAGGTTTTGGGCAAGAGAAACAGTGGGGACGTGAGGAAGAAGTTTTTTACCCAGCGAGTGGTAATTACTGAAACTTGCTGCCTATGAAGGTGGTGGAAGCAGAGATGATCAATGATTTCAAAGGGAAATTGAATGGGCAGTTGAAGGAAATAAACTTGCAAAGCTACGAGGATAGAGCAGGGGAAGTGGGACTGACTGGATTGTTCCCTGGAGACCTGGCATGGGTTTGATGTGCCGAATGGCCTCCTTTTGTGCCATAAATGACTCTATGGCTAGAATTTAATGTGGAGGCAGTGGCCCTACCCACCAGCTGGAAAGCTGGGGGCGAGTTGGCCTTAGCCAGGCCTGAGAACCACGCTTGGCTCAGACCCTTAATTGGCTTCAGTCAGGGCTTCAGCCCCTCTGAGGCAGGAAGTCCTGTCTCCAAGAGCTGTCAGCAGATCTTCAGTCCTAGCAGCCCTTCCCCAGAATGGTGGCCACTGCTGGGAAGCATCCAGCCAGGACCAGCAACACTGGAGACGGCCCCGGAATGGAGGTAAATGTGTAAGTGTGTGGGGCCTTGCCAGAGACAACCGGCTAGGCCTTGGTGGAGGGGTGGGGTTGGGGTGGGGTCAGGGTGAAGGGCAGTGGGGGGGGCTGTTTTAGCAGGGGTGGCCTGTGCTGGTTGTGCGACCCTCCAGCCTGCAAGGAGGCCACCATGTATTACTAGGTAGCCTTCTCAGGTGCTATAATACCTGTCTAGCACTAGTAAAAAACCAGCGGCGGCTGGAAGAGGCCTTTAGATGGCCATTAATTGTCCACTTAAGAACCTGAATTGGCCTCAGGGCAGGTGGGCCACGTGCCACTTCCCCCGCTACTGATAAAATAGCAGTGGGGGCGGGCAAATGATGGGCGGTGGGCTCTTAAAATCCAGCCCAGAGAGAGAGGATAGAATGCAGAGAGAGAGGGAAAATGCACTGAGGGAGAGCAAGAGGGTAAACTACAGAGAGGGAGAGAGAGTGTGGATAAAGGCAGAGAGAGAGGGGAAAATGCAGAGAAAAGGGGAGGGAAGACTGCATAGGGAGGTTAAAATACAAGGATATAGAAATTGGATATGTTGTGCCTGCATTTTGGGTTCTATATGTGTGACTGAGCCTCCAGTATGGCAGGCAGGAAACACACACTCATCACTGCATGGAGTGCACCACCTGCCATGTCAGTGTCGGCAGAAATATAGGTGTCTAGTAGCCAAGACTGAAACAGGTGTTGACTTCTTTGCTTTTTCAAGTAAGAGACTGTATTAATACCGTCCATTTCAATAGTGTTGGTTTGTCTGAGTCGGCTGCAGTCGGGAAATCCCAGTCAACATTCAGCCCAACAGATGGTTCTTAAAGGGGCCACTGCAGTCTGTGACCAACAAGGTAAGAGTTCAAAATATATTTACCTGAATGTGGAATTGGGAGGAATCAGAGTGCACAGCAAGCAGGCTGCGACCAACCAGAGCTCTCTTCAACCCCTATCCCCAATCTGATTGCCACTGCTCCAGATCCGGGCCACTCCTTCCCTCTTTCTCAATCGCTTCCTTTCCCTAAACCCCCTTAAGGTCAAAACCGTTGAGTGCTCTTCTCCAGTGTGCTGCCTGTGTGTGCCCGTGAACTGGCCGCAGCTTGCCGGTTCGATGACAGTGAGGCTCGAGGCGACATCTCTGGCTGATCCAATCAGATGGAAGGATCATGAAACAGGAGCACTCAAATTTCTAGGATATAGCTGGAGAGCGAGCGAGAGTCAAATGTATGGAAAGAGAGTCAAATACATGGCAAGGGAGAGAGTGAAATAGAGATGTAGAAAAATACATGTAGAGAGAAAAAGTAAAATACTCAGAGGGAGAGAGCTTTAAAATATATAAACAAGCAGAGAGTATAAAATAGAGAGTGTGAGGGGGTTAGATGGACAATGAAAGAAAGTAAAATAGACAGGGAAAGATAGGATAAAATATACATCGTGGAAGGACTGGAGCAAGAGAAAGGGAGCTCTGTTACTTTGTGTGAAACTAGATTTTTTTCTGCTCTGTGTGATGAATTCATTAAAGAGTCCCAGTGGGGATAAATCAGCAAATCCTATCCTTTATGGTGCAATTTAGCACAGGTGCTGGATAATTCATGGTGTCAAAACAAGAGTAAACATTTGTGTGGCATCTCTGAGCCCTTGTAACATAGCAACTGTGCTGCTGAGTTACTGGCACTTCATTTGCCCCTGGCATTATGTGGCTTGTCTTGGTCATTTGTACAGCTGTCAGAACAGGAGCTTAATGTTCTAGCAGGGTCAGTATTTGTACAATTGGATCGATAGAGGTGTCTGTGTACTTGAGGCAGTCTGTCACTCACCTTCAATCAATATCTTTATTACCTGAGGCCTATCCATAACTCCTGGGCTTTTCACAGCACAGGCTTTGCCTGCCTCATCCTTCTTCCAAAGGTATACTATGAAGAATGATGAAAATGGTCATATTTTAAACACTCGCCAGTTCCAGAAAACTCTTTGCATTTGAATAGACCTACAAAGTGCTTCAATTCTGTAATATTTCTAGTAAGCTTTATATATTATAAACATGTATTTCAAATATAAACCTTCAACCACAGTGGTGCTGGGGTAAGTTCTATAGGTGTCAGTTGCCTGCTTGAACCTCGTCCAAGTGGCCATTTTACATATAACAGGCTATTTGACCATGGAAGGCAGCACAATCCAGCCTAGCTTGACTATTTCCTCACATGACAGGTGCACATGCAATAATCAGGGGGACGGTAGCATAGTGGTAATGCTACTGGACTGGTAATCCAGAGGCCTGAACTACCGCTCTGGAGACATGAGTTCAAGTCCCACCATGACAGCTCATACAGATTAGGAGCAGAAGTAGGCCATTCGGCCCCTCGAGCCTGCTCTGCCATTTAATAAGGTCGTGGCTGATCTGTTTGTGTCTCGAATTCCACATTCCCATCTACCCCCGATAACCTCTGGTTCCCTTGCCTGACAAGAATCTATCTACCTCCACCTTGAAAATATTTAATGTCCCTGCCTCCACCACCTTCTCAGACAGAGAGTTCCAATGTCGCACAACTCTCTGAGAGAAAACATTTCTCCTCATCTCTGTCCTAAAAGGGCGATCCCTAATTTTAAAACCGTGCTCCCTAGTTCTGGACTCACCCACAAGAGGAAACATCCTTTCCACATCCACCTTATCCAGACCGTTCAGGATCTTATAAACTTCAATCAAGTCTCCCCTCACTCTTCTAAACTCCAGTGAAAACAAGCCCAGTCTGTCCAACCTTTCCTCATAAGACAACCCGCTCATTCCAGGTATCGATCTGGTAAACCTCCTCTGAACCACCTCCAACGCATTCGCATCCTTCCTTAAATAAGGAGACCAAAACTGCACACAGTATTCGAGATGTGGTTACACCAATGGCCTGTATAACTGAAGCATAACATCCTTACTTTTATTTTCAATTCCTCTCGTAATAGAGGATAGCATTCCATTAGCCTTCTTTATTACTTACTGTACCTGTATACTGACTTTTTGTGACTCATGCACTAGAACACCTAGATCCCTCTGCAGCTCAGAATTCTGCAGTCGTTCTCCGTTTAAGTAATACTCTGCTTTTTTATTCATCCTGCCAAAGTGAACAACTTCACATTTTCCCACATTATAGTCCATCTGCCAGATTTTTGCCACTCACTCTGTGTCATCAGCAAATTCAGCAATCATACCTTTGGTCCCTTCATCCAAGCCTTTTATATAAATTGTAAAAAGTCGTCCATCCAGGACAAAGCAGCCCGCTTGATTGACACCCCATCCACCACCTTTAACATTTACTCTCTCCACCACCAGCACACGGTGGCAGCAGTGTGTACCATTTACAAGATGCACTGCAGCAACTCGCCAAGGCTCCTTCGACAGCACCTTCCATACCTGTGACCTCTACCACCTAGAAAGACAGGGGCAGCATACACAGGGGAACACTAGGGGCGGCACAGTGGCGCAGTGGTTAGCACCGCAACCTCACAGCTCCAGCGACCTGGGTTCAATTCTGGGTACTGCCTGTGTGGAGTTTGCAAGTTCTCCCTGTGTCTGTGTGGGTTTTCTCCGGGTGCTCCAGTTTCCTCCCACATGCTAAAGACTTGCAGGTTGATAGGTAAATTGGCCTTTATAAATTGCCCCTAGTGTAGGTAGATGATAGGTGAATATAGGGACAGGTGGGGATGTGGTAGGAATATGGGATTCATGTAGGATTAGTATAAATGGGTGGTTGATGGTCGGCACAGACTCGGTGGGCCGAAGGGCCTGTTTCAGCGCTGTATCATTAAATAAATAAAACTACCACCTGCAACTTCCCCTCCAAGCTACACACCATCCTGACTTGGAACTCTATCGCTGTTCCTTCACTGTCGCTGAGTCAAAATCCTGGAACTCCCTTCCTAACAGCATTCTGGGTGTACCTACCTCACATGGACTGCAGCAGTTCCAGCTCACCAGCACCTTCCCAAGGGCAATTAGAGATGGGCAATAAATGCTGGCCTAGCTAGTGATGCCCATATCTCATGAATGAATAGAAAAGGAACAGAGGGAAGCAGTACCCAACTGTTGAGCTGTAGCTGGCTGGAGATGAAACATGAGATCTGATATGACTGTGCCTTGATTTACTGGTTAGTCTATGAAATGGGCTGTACTTCATGCTTTCTCTGACACTCCAAGATTTCACTTTGAGAGGTTTACATGCAAAGTTGTTAATGAAGGCTGGGCTTGTGGGTAATTATTGATTCTGCAGAAGCCTGGCACTGACATTCTCCAAGGTGAAAGTCTACTTCTTGCTGCTTGGGGCTGGTTGTGGTCCATATTGATCTGTGTGTTTACTGACTGTACAGTCACCCATCCTCCAGAAGATTGAGGGGGCAGGGCAGTACCACTATCAGCAGGACCTTGGTTAGTTCACTAGAGTGGAATTCAGTTTGTTTAGCCAGGCTACCAGACTGTGCCAATAAATTGACTCTCAACAAGAATGGCTCAGCTTCAACTGATAGTGAGTTAGCTGATTTCAGCTGGAGCTCAAGTAAGGGGGGGCATTACTTTTGGTCTCCACATGCAAGAGAGGGGGAAAGAAATTAACCAGTATTCCCATTCCAATGACTCCTGCTCAATGTGCAGAATAGAGGAGTCTTGACTCTGATGCCCCTGCAGTTGAATAGCCTGTTGATACTCATCCTCAAGGCTCGCGAATGCAGAATGGTAACTCGAATTAGGTACCATGTCATGCCCCCTACCTGTAGAACCATGAGTGTCACAGCCCATAGGAGATCAGTGCTGAAAACTGTGGGAAATCAGGGAGACATTGACTGATCCTGTGAAGATCTGAGACAGGCAAGGGTCAAGCCTTGCCTACTGTTGACAGAAAATGCTGGAAGTGCTCAGCAGGTCTGGCAGCATTTGTCGGATTTTAGCCCCATTAATTTCTCCAGTACTTTTTCTTTACTAATTAATGATTCTAATTTCATCACTCTTATTAGACCCTCTATTTCTGGTATGTCATTTGTGTCTTCTACCGTGAAGACAGACACAAAACCTTTGTTTAATGGCTCTGCCATTTCCTCATTCCCCATGATACTTTCTCCTGTCACTGCCTCGAAGAAACCCATGTTTATTTTAGCTAATCTCTTCCTTTTTACATACTTGTTCTTATATTCCTGGCTAGTTTACTGTCATATTTGATTTTCTCGCACTTAGGTTTCCAGTATCTGCAGTATTTTGTTTTTACCTGTTGTTAATCTCTTGTTTTCTGTAAATAACTCTAATATTAAAGTCAGCCTTTAACTTTATTGCCTAATAAAATATTACAACTCTATTCAAAAAGGATGGGGGGATAAACTGGGTCAGTAAGCCGAATGTTCCTGCAGGAGAAACCTCTCGATGCTATAATCTCGGACAAAATTGATTTTGACTTGGAAATACATGGGTTAATTAAAAACAGTCAACACAAATTAATTAAAGGTACATCATGTCTGACAATCTTGATTAAGTTCATTGATGAAATAACTGAGAGGTTGATGAAAGTATTGCAGTTGATGTTGATGAACTGTCAAAAGACAATTGATAATGTGTCACATAATGGACTTGTTAGCAAGACTGAAGTCCACAGAATTAAAGGGGCAGTGGCAGCCTGGAAACAAAGCTGGCTTTCCCGAGCGTGATGCTGAACGGATATTTTCAGAACTGGATGAAGTATGAGACAGTTGTGTTCCTCAGGAGTCGGGGTTGGGACCACTGCTCTCTTTCATGTGTATTAACGAGACAGACTTCAAAAATGGTGGAATTTCTCTGAGGTTGATATAATGTCAGCCAACCTGATGTATAATATATATCTTCAAATTGTGGTGGGTAAATTGTTAAGCACCCATAAGAGAGTCACACCCCGAAAGTACAGACCCAATAGAGAGTCACACCCAGGGAATTAAAAACGCATTCGAGAGGCACACCGCGAAACTACAGACACATTAGAGATTCACAGCCCGAAACAACAGACCAAATAGAGAGGCACACCCCGAAACTACAGACACATTCGAGAGGCACACCCCAAAACTACAGACACATTAGAGATTCACAGCCCGAAACAACAGACCAAATAGAGAGGCACACCCCGAAACTACAGAAACATTCGAGAGGCACACCCCAAAACTACAGACCCAATAGAGAGGCACACCCCGAAACTACAGACACATCAGAGATTCACACCCCGAAACTACAGACCCAATAGAGAGGGACACCCCGAAACTACAGACACATTAGAGATTCACACCCCGAAACTACAGACCCATTCAAGAGGCACACCCCGAAACTAGAGACCAAATAGAGAGGCACACCCCGAAACTACCGACACATTAGAGATTCACACCCCGAAATTACAGACCCATTCGAGAGGCACACCCCGAAACTAGAGACCAAATAGAGAGTCACAACCCGAAAATACAGACCCAATAGAGTGTCACACCCCGGGAACTACAGACCCAATAGAGAGTCACAAGCCGAAAATACAGACCCAATAGAGAGTCACATCCCGAAACTACATACCCATTAGAGAGTCACACCCCGAAACTACATACCCATTAGAGAGTCACACCCGGGAAGGAACTACAAACCCATTAGAGTCACACCCCGAAACTACAGACCCAATAGAGAGACACACCCGGGAACTACAGAGCCAATAGAGAGTCACACCCCGAAACTACAGACCCAATAGAGAGACACACCCGGGAACTACAGAGCCAATAGAGAGTCATACCCCGAAACTACAGACCCAATAGAGAGTCACACCCCGAAACTACAGACCCATTGGAGAGTCACACCCCAAAACTGCAGACCCAATAGAGAGTCACACCCCGAAACTACAGACCCATTGGAGAGTCACACCCCAAAACTGCAGACCCAATAGAGAGTCATACCCCGAAACTACAGACCCAATAGAGAGTCACACCCCGAAACTACAGACCCATTGGAGAGTCACACCCCAAAACTGCAGACCCAATAGAGAGTCACACCCCGAAACTACAGACCCATTGGAGAGTCACACCCCGGGAACTATAGACCCAATGGAGAGTCATAGCCCGAAACTACAGAGCCAACAGGGAGGAATACCCCAAAACTACAGACCCAATAGGCTGTCACACCCCGAAACTACAGACCCAACAGAGAGTCACACCCCAAAACTGCAGACCCAATAGAGAGTCACACCCCGAAACTACAGACATAATAGAGAGTCACACCCCAAAACTGCAGACCCAATAGAGAGTCACACCCCGAAACTGCAGACCCAATAGAGAGTCACACCCCGAAACTACAGACACAATAGAGAGTCACACCCCAAAACTGCAGACCCAATAGAGAGTCACACCCCAAAACTGCAGACCCAATAGAGTCACACCCCAAAACTGCAGACCCAATAGAGAGTCACACCCCAAAACTGCAGACCCAATAGAGAGTCACACCTCAAAACTGCAGACCCAATAGAGAGTCACACGCCGAAACTACGGACCCAATAGAGAGTCACACCCTGAAATTAAAGATCCAATAGAGAGTCACACCCCGGGAACTACAGACCCAATAGAGAGTCACACCCCGAAACTACAGACCCATTAGAGAGTCACACCCCGAAACTGCAGACCCATTAGAGAGTCACACCCGGGAACTACAGACCGATTAGAGAGTCACACCCCGAAACTACAGACCCAATAGAGAGTCACACCCAGGGAATTAAAAACGCATTCGAGAGGCACACCCCGAAACTACAGACACATTAGAGATTCACAGCCCGAAACAACAGACCAAATAGAGAGGCACACCCCGAAACTACAGACACATTCGAGAGGCACACCCCAAAACTACAGACCCAATGGAGAGGCACACCCCGAAACTACAGACACATCAGAGATTCACACCCCGAAACTACAGACCCAATAGAGAGGGACACCCCGAAACTAGACACATTAGAGATTCACACCCTGAAACTACAGACCCATTCAAGAGGCACACCCCAAAACTAGAGACCAAATAGAGAGGCACACCCCGAAACTACAGACACATTAGAGAGGCACACCCCGAAACTAGAGACCAAATAGAGAGGCACACCCCGAAACTACAGACACATTAGAGATTCACACCCCGAAACTACAGACCCATTCGAGCGGCACACCCCGAAACGAGAGACCAAATAGAGAGTCACAACCCGAAAATACAGACTCAACGGAGAGTCACACCCCAAAACTACAGACCCAATAGAGTGTCACACCCCGGGAACTACAGACCCAATAGAGAGTCACAAGCCGAAAATACAGACCCAATAGAGAGACACACCCGGGAACTACAGAGCCAATAGAGAGACATACCCCGAAACTACAGACCCAATAGAGAGTCACACCCCGAAACTACAGACCCATTGGAGAGTCACACCCCAAAACTGCAGACCCAATAGAGAGTCACACCCCGAAACTACAGACCCAATAAAGAGTCACACCCCGGGAACTATAGACCCAATGGAGAGTCATAGCCCGAAACTACAGAGCCAACAGGGAGGAATACCCCGAAACTACAGACCCAATAGGGTGTCACACCCCGAAACTACAGACCCAACAGAGAGTCACACCCCAAAACTGCAGACCCAATAGAGAGTCACACCCCGAAACTACAGACACAATAGAGAGTCACACCCCAAAACTGCAGACCCAATAGAGAGTCACACCCCGAAACTGCAGACCCAATAAAGAGTCACACCCCGAAACTACAGACACAATAGAGAGTCACACCCCAAAACTGCAGACCCAATAGAGAGTCACACCCCAAAACTGCAGACCGAATAGAGAGTCACACCCCAAAACTGCAGACCCAATAGAGAGTCACACCTCAAAACTGCAGACCCAATAGAGAGTCACACCTCAAAACTGCAGACCCAATAGAGAGTCACACCCTGAAACTAAAGATCCAATAGAGAGTCACACCCCGGGAACTACAGACCCAATAGAGAGTCACAAGCCGAAACTACAGACCCAATAGAGAGTCACAACCCAAAACTGCAGACCCAATAGAGAGTCACACCCCAAAACTGCAGACCCAATAGAGAGTCACACCTCAAAACTGCAGACCCAATAGAGAGTCACACGCCGAAACTACGGACCCAATAGAGAGTCACACCCTGAAACTAAAGATCCAATAGAGAGTCACACCCCGGGAACTACAGACCCAATAGAGAGTCACAAGCCGAAACTACGGACCCAATAGAGAGTCACACCCTGAAACTAAAGATCCAATAGAGAGTCACACCCCGGGAACTACAGACCCAATAGAGAGTCACAAGCCGAAACTACGGACCCAATAGAGAGTCACACCCTGAAACTAAAGATCCAATAGAGAGTCACACCCCGGGAACTACAGACCCAAGAGAGAGTCACACCCCGAAACTACAGACCCATTAGAGAGTCACACCCCGAAACTACAGACCCATTAGAGAGTCACACCCGGGAACTACAGACCGATTAGAGAGTCACACCCCGAAACTACAGACCCAATAGAGAGTCACACCCCGGGAACTACAGACCCAATAGAGTGTCACACCCTGGGAACGACAGACCCAAATGGGAGTCACACCCCGAAACTACAGACCAAATAGAGAGTCACACCCCGAAACTACAGACACATTAGAGATTCACAGCCCGAAACAACAGACCAAATAGAGAGGCACACCCCGAAACTACAGACACATCAGAGATTCACACCCCGAAACTACAGACCCAATAGAGAGGGACACCCCGAAACTACAGACACATTAGAGATTCACACCCCGAAACTACAGACCCATTCAAGAGGCACACCCCGAAACTAGAGACCAAATAGAGAGGCACACCCCGAAACTACAGACACATGAGAGATTCACACCCCGAAACTACAGACCCATTCGAGAGGCACACCCCGAAACTAGAGACCAAATAGAGAGTCACACCCCGAAAATACAGACTCAACGGAGAGTCACACCCCAAAACTACAGACCCAATAGAGTGTCACACCCCGGGAACTTCAGACCCAATCGAGAGTCACAAGCCGAAAATACAGACCCAATAGAGAGTCACATCCCGAAACTACATACCCATTAGAGAGTCACACCCCGAAACTACATACCCATTAGAGAGTCACACCCGGGAAGGAACTACAGACCCATTAGAGAGTCACACCCCGAAACTACAGACCCAATAGAGAGACACACCCGGGAACTACAGAGCCAATAGAGAGTCATACCCCGAAACTACAGACCCAATAGAGAGTCACACCCCGAAACTACAGACCCATTGGAGAGTCACACCCCAAAACTGCAGACCCAATAGAGAGTCACACCCCGAAACTACAGACCCAATAAAGAGTCACACCCCGGGAACTATAGACCCAATGGAGAGTCATAGCCCGAAACTACAGAGCCAACAGGGAGGAATACCCCGAAACTACAGACCCAATAGGGTGTCACACCCCGAAACTACAGACCCAACAGAGAGTCACACCCCAAAACTGCAGACCCAATAGAGATTCACACCCCGAAACTACAGACCCATTCGAGAGGCACACCCCGAAACTAGAGACCAAATAGAGAGTCACACCCCGAAAATACAGACTCAACGGAGAGTCACACCCCAAAACTACAGACCCAATAGAGTGTCACACCCCGGGAACTTCAGACCCAATCGAGAGTCACAAGCCGAAAATACAGACCCAATAGAGAGTCACATCCCGAAACTACATACCCATTAGAGAGTCACACCCCGAAACTACATACCCATTAGAGAGTCACACCCGGGAAGGAACTACAGACCCATTAGAGAGTCACACCCCGAAACTACAGACCCAATAGAGAGACACACCCGGGAACTACAGAGCCAATAGAGAGTCATACCCCGAAACTACAGACCCAATAGAGAGTCACACCCCGAAACTACAGACCCATTAGAGAGTCACACCCGGGAAGGAACTACAGACCCATTAGAGAGTCACACCCCGAAACTACAGACCCAATAGAGAGACACACCCGGGAACTACATACCCATTAGAGAGTCACACCCCGAAACTACAGACCCAATAGAGAGTCACACCCCGAAACTACAGACCCAATAGAGAGACACACCCGGGAACTACAGAGCCAATAGAGAGTCATACCCCGAAACTACAGACCCAATAGAGAGTCACACCCCGAAACTACAGACCCATTGGAGAGTCACACCCCAAAACTGCAGACCCAATAGAGAGTCACACCCCGAAACTAC
The DNA here is from genome assembly GCF_036365525.1 of Heterodontus francisci. Taxonomy (NCBI): domain Eukaryota; kingdom Metazoa; phylum Chordata; class Chondrichthyes; order Heterodontiformes; family Heterodontidae; genus Heterodontus; species Heterodontus francisci. Next base: position 66,645,408 of record NC_090393.1, on the reverse strand, counting down.
AGACCCAATAAAGAGTCACACCCCGGGAACTATAGACCCAATGGAGAGTCATAGCCCGAAACTACAGAGCCAACAGGGAGAAATACCCCGAAACTACAGACCCAATAGGGTGACACACCCCGAAACTACAGACCCAACAGAGAGTCACACCCCAAAACTGCAGACCCAATAGAGAGTCACACCCCAAAACTGCAGACCCAATAGAGAGTCACACCCCAAAACTGCAGACCCAATAGAGAGTCACACCCCAAAACTGCAGACCCAATAGAGAGTCACACCTCAAAACTGCAGACCCAATAGAGAGTCACACGCCGAAACTACGGACCCAATAGAGAGTCACACCCTGAAACTAAAGATCCAATAGAGAGTCACACCCGGGAACTACAGACCCAATAGAGAGTCACACCCCGAAACTACAGACCCAATAGAGAGACACAAGCCGAAAATACAGACCCAATAGAGAGTCACATCCCGAAACTACATACCCATTAGAGAGTCACACCCCGAATCTACATACCCATTAGAGAGTCACACCCGGGAAGGAACTACAGACCGATTAGAGAGTCACACCCCGAAACTACAGACCCAATAGAGAGACACACCCGGGAACTACAGAGCCAATAGAGAGACACACCCGGGAACTACAGAGCCAATAGAGAGTCATACCCCGAAACTACAGACCCAATAGAGAGACACACCCGGGAACTACAGAGCCAATAGAGAGTCATACCCCGAAACTACAGACCCATTGGAGAGTCACACCCCGAAACTGCAGACCCAATAGAGAGTCACACCCCGAAACTACAGACCCAATAGGGTGTCACACCCCGAAACTACAGACCCAACAGAGAGTCACACCCCAAAACTGCAGACCCAATAGAGAGTCACACCCCAAAACTACAGACCCATTGGAGAGTCACACCCCAAAACTGCAGACCCAATAGAGAGTCACACCCCGAAACTACAGACCCAATAGAGAGTCACACCCCGAAACTACAGACCCAATAGAGAGTCACACCCCGAAACTACAGACCCAATAAAGAGTCACACCCCGGGAACTATAGACCCAATGGAGAGTCATAGCCCGAAACTACAGACCCAATAGGGTGTCACACCCCGAAACTACAGACCCAACAGAGAGTCACACCCCAAAACTGCAGACCCAATAGAGAGTCACACCCCGAAACTACAGACACAATAGAGAGTCACACCCCAAAACTGCAGACCCAATAGAGAGTCACACCCCGAAACTGCAGACCCAATAGAGAGTCACACCCCGAAACTACAGACACAATAGAGAGTCACACCCCAAATCTGCAGACCCAATAGAGAGTCACACCCCAAAACTGCAGACCCAATAGAGAGGCAGACCCCAAAACTGCAGACCCAATAGAGAGTCACACCCCAAAACTGCAGACCCAATAGAGAGTCACACCTCAAAACTGCAGACCCAATAGAGAGTCACACGCCGAAACTACGGACCCAATAGAGAGTCACACCCTGAAACTAAAGATCCAATAGAGAGTCACACCCCGGGAACTACAGACCCAATAGAGAGTCACACCCCGAAACTACAGACCCATTAGAGAGTCACACCCCGAAACTACAGACCCATTAGAGAGTCACACCCGGGAACTACAGACCGATTAGAGAGTCACACCCCGAAACTACAGACCCAATAGAGAGTCACACCCCGGGAACTACAGACCCAATAGAGTGTCACACCCCGGGAACGACAGACCCAATAGGGAGTCACACCCCGAAACTACAGACCAAATAGAGAGTCACACCCCGAAACTACAGACACATTAGAGATTCACAGCCCGAAACAACAGACCAAATAGAGAGGCACACCCCGAAACTACAGACACATTCGAGAGGCACACCCCATAACTACAGACCCAATAGAGAGGCACACCCCGAAACTACAGACACATCAGAGATTCACACCCCGAAACTACAGACCCAATAGAGAGGGACACCCCGAAACTACAGACACATTAGAGATTCACACCCCGAAACTACAGACCCATTCAAGAGGCACACCCCGAAACTAGAGACCAAATAGAGAGGCACACCCCGAAACTACAGACACATCAGAGATTCACACCCCGAAACTACAGACCCAATAGAGAGGGACACCCCGAAACTACAGACACATTAGAGATTCACACCCCGAAACTACAGACCCATTCAAGAGGCACACCCCGAAACTAGAGACCAAATAGAGAGGCACACCCCGAAACTACAGACACATGAGAGATTCACACCCCGAAACTACAGACCCATTCGAGAGGCACACCCCGAAACTAGAGACCAAATAGAGAGTCACACCCCGAAAATACAGACTCAACGGAGAGTCACACCCCAAAACTACAGACCCAATAGAGTGTCACACCCCGGGAACTTCAGACCCAATCGAGAGTCACAATCCGAAAATACAGACCCAATAGAGAGTCACATCCCGAAACTACATACCCATTAGAGAGTCACACCCCGAAACTACATACCCATTAGAGAGTCACACCCGGGAAGGAACTACAGACCCATTAGAGAGTCACACCCCGAAACTACAGACCCAATAAAGAGTCACACCCCAAAACTGCAGACCCAATAGAGAGTCACACCCCGAAACTACAGACCCATTGGAGAGTCACACCCCAAAACTGCAGACCCAATAGAGAGTCACACCCCGAAACTACAGACCCAATAAAGAGTCACACCCCGGGAACTATAGACCCAATGGAGAGTCATAGCCCGAAACTACAGAGCCAACAGGGAGGAATACCCCGAAACTACAGACACATTAGAGATTCACAGCCCGAAACTACAGACCCAACAGAGAGTCACACCCCAAAACTGCAGACCCAATAGAGAGTCACACCCCGAAACTACAGACACATCAGAGATTCACACCCCGAAACTACAGACCCAATAGAGAGGGACACCCCGAAACTACAGACACATTAGAGATTCACACCCCGAAACTACAGACCCATTCAAGAGGCACACCCCGAAACTAGAGACCAAATAGAGAGGCACACCCCGAAACTACAGACACATGAGAGATTCACACCCCGAAACTACAGACCCATTCGAGAGGCACACCCCGAAACTAGAGACCAAATAGAGAGTCACACCCCGAAAATACAGACTCAACGGAGAGTCACACCCCAAAACTACAGACCCAATAGAGTGTCACACCCCGGGAACTACAGACCCAATAGAGAGTCACAAGCCGAAAATACAGACCCAATAGAGAGTCACATCCCGAAACTACATACCCATTAGAGAGTCACACCCCGAAACTACATACCCATTAGAGAGTCACACCCGGGAAGGAACTACAGACCCATTAGAGAGTCACACCCCGAAACTACAGACCCAATAGAGAGACACACCCGGGAACTACAGAGCCAATAGAGAGTCATACCCCGAAACTACAGACCCAATAGAGAGTCACACCCCGAAACTACAGACCCAATAAAGAGTCACACCCCGGGAACTATAGACCCAATGGAGAGTCATAGCCCGAAACTACAGAGCCAACAGGGAGGAATACCCCGAAACTACAGACCCAATAGGGTGTCACACCCCGAAACTACAGACCCAACAGAGAGTCACACCCCAAAACTGCAGACCCAATAGAGAGTCACACCCCAAAACTGCAGACCCAATAGAGAGTCACACCCCAAAACTGCAGACCCAATAGAGAGTCACACCCCAAAACTGCAGACCCAATAGAGAGTCACACCTCAAAACTGCAGACCCAATAGAGAGTCACACGCCGAAACTACGGACCCAATAGAGAGTCACACCCTGAAACTAAAGATCCAATAGAGAGTCACACCCCGGGAACTACAGACCCAATAGAGAGTCACAAGCCGAAAATACAGACCCAATAGAGAGTCACATCCCGAAACTACATACCCATTAGAGAGTCACACCCGGGAAGGAACTACAGACCCATTAGAGAGTCACACCCCGAAACTACAGACCCAATAGAGAGACACACCCGGGAACTACAGAGCCAATAGAGAGTCATACCCCGAAACTACAGACCCAATAGAGAGTCACACCCCGAAACTACAGACCCATTGGAGAGTCACACCCCAAAACTGCAGACCCAATAGAGAGTCACACCCCGAAACTACAGACCCAATAAAGAGTCACACCCCGGGAACTATAGACCCAATGGAGAGTCATAGCCCGAAACTACAGAGCCAACAGGGAGGAATACCCCGAAACTACAGACCCAATAGGGTGTCACACCCCGAAACTACAGACCCAACAGAGAGTCACACCCCAAAACTGCAGACCCAATAGAGATTCACACCCCGAAACTACAGACCCATTCAAGAGGCACACCCCGAAACTAGAGACCAAATAGAGAGGCACACCCCGAAACTACAGACACATGAGAGATTCACACCCCGAAACTACAGACCCATTCGAGAGGCACACCCCGAAACTAGAGACCAAATAGAGAGTCACACCCCGAAAATACAGACTCAACGGAGAGTCACACCCCAAAACTACAGACCCAATAGAGTGTCACACCCCGGGAACTTCAGACCCAATCGAGAGTCACAAGCCGAAAATACAGACCCAATAGAGAGTCACATCCCGAAACTACATACCCATTAGAGAGTCACACCCCGAAACTACATACCCATTAGAGAGTCACACCCGGGAAGGAACTACAGACCCATTAGAGAGTCACACCCCGAAACTACAGACCCAATAAAGAGTCACACCCCAAAACTGCAGACCCAATAGAGAGTCACACCCCGAAACTACAGACCCATTGGAGAGTCACACCCCAAAACTGCAGACCCAATAGAGAGTCACACCCCGAAACTACAGACCCAATAAAGAGTCACACCCCGGGAACTATAGACCCAATGGAGAGTCATAGCCCGAAACTACAGAGCCAACAGGGAGGAATACCCCGAAACTACAGACACATTAGAGATTCACAGCCCGAAACTACAGACCCAACAGAGAGTCACACCCCAAAACTGCAGACCCAATAGAGAGTCACACCCCGAAACTACAGACACATCAGAGATTCACACCCCGAAACTACAGACCCAATAGAGAGGGACACCCCGAAACTACAGACACATTAGAGATTCACACCCCGAAACTACAGACCCATTCAAGAGGCACACCCCGAAACTAGAGACCAAATAGAGAGGCACACCCCGAAACTACAGACACATGAGAGATTCACACCCCGAAACTACAGACCCATTCGAGAGGCACACCCCGAAACTAGAGACCAAATAGAGAGTCACACCCCGAAAATACAGACTCAACGGAGAGTCACACCCCAAAACTACAGACCCAATAGAGTGTCACACCCCGGGAACTACAGACCCAATAGAGAGTCACAAGCCGAAAATACAGACCCAATAGAGAGTCACATCCCGAAACTACATACCCATTAGAGAGTCACACCCCGAAACTACATACCCATTAGAGAGTCACACCCGGGAAGGAACTACAGACCCATTAGAGAGTCACACCCCGAAACTACAGACCCAATAGAGAGACACACCCGGGAACTACAGAGCCAATAGAGAGTCATACCCCGAAACTACAGACCCAATAGAGAGTCACACCCCGAAACTACAGACCCAATAAAGAGTCACACCCCGGGAACTATAGACCCAATGGAGAGTCATAGCCCGAAACTACAGAGCCAACAGGGAGGAATACCCCGAAACTACAGACCCAATAGGGTGTCACACCCCGAAACTACAGACCCAACAGAGAGTCACACCCCAAAACTGCAGACCCAATAGAGAGTCACACCCCAAAACTGCAGACCCAATAGAGAGTCACACCCCAAAACTGCAGACCCAATAGAGAGTCACACCCCAAAACTGCAGACCCAATAGAGAGTCACACCTCAAAACTGCAGACCCAATAGAGAGTCACACGCCGAAACTACGGACCCAATAGAGAGTCACACCCTGAAACTAAAGATCCAATAGAGAGTCACACCCCGGGAACTACAGACCCAATAGAGAGTCACAAGCCGAAAATACAGACCCAATAGAGAGTCACATCCCGAAACTACATACCCATTAGAGAGTCACACCCGGGAAGGAACTACAGACCCATTAGAGAGTCACACCCCGAAACTACAGACCCAATAGAGAGACACACCCGGGAACTACAGAGCCAATAGAGAGTCATACCCCGAAACTACAGACCCAATAGAGAGTCACACCCCGAAACTACAGACCCATTGGAGAGTCACACCCCAAAACTGCAGACCCAATAGAGAGTCACACCCCGAAACTACAGACCCAATAAAGAGTCACACCCCGGGAACTATAGACCCAATGGAGAGTCATAGCCCGAAACTACAGAGCCAACAGGGAGGAATACCCCGAAACTACAGACCCAATAGGGTGTCACACCCCGAAACTACAGACCCAACAGAGAGTCACACCCCAAAACTGCAGAACCAATAGAGAGTCACACCCCGAAACTACAGACACAATAGAGAGTCACACCCCAAAACTGCAGACTCAATAGAGAGTCACACCCCGAAACTGCAGACCCAATAGAGAGTCACACCCCGAAACTACAGACACAATAGAGAGTCACACCCCAAATCTGCAGACCAATAGAGAGTCACACCCCAAAACTGCAGACCCAATAGAGAGGCAGACCCCAAAACTGCAGACCCAATAGAGAGTCACACCCCAAAACTGCAGACCCAATAGAGAGTCACACCTCAAAACTGCAGACCCAATAGAGAGTCACACGCCGAAACTACGGACCCAATAGAGAGTCACACCCTGAAACTAAAGATCCAATAGAGAGTCACACCCCGGGAACTACAGACCCAATAGAGAGTCACACCCCGAAACTACAGACCCATTAGAGAGTCACACCCCGAAACTACAGACCGATTAGAGAGTCACACCCCGAAACTACAGACCCAATAGAGAGTCACACCCCGGGAACTACAGACCCAATAGAGTGTCACACCCCGGGAACGACAGACCCAAATGGGAGTCACACCCCGAAACTACAGACCAAATAGAGAGTCACACCCCGAAACTACAGACACATTAGAGATTCACAGCCCGAAACAACAGACCAAATAGAGAGGCACACCCCGAAACTACAGACACATTCGAGAGGCACACCCCATAACTACAGACCCAATAGAGAGGCACACCCCGAAACTACAGACACATCAGAGATTCACACCCCGAAACTACAGACCCAATAGAGAGGGACACCCCGAAACTACAGACACATTAGAGATTCACACCCCGAAACTACAGACCCATTCAAGAGGCACACCCCGAAACTAGAGACCAAATAGAGAGGCACACCCCGAAACTACAGACACATTAGAGATTCACACCCCGAAACTACAGACCCATTCGAGAGGCACACCCCGAAACTAGAGACCAAATAGAGAGTCACACCCCGAAAATACAGACTCAACGGAGAGTCACACCCCAAAACTACAGACCCAATAGAGTGTCACACCCCGGGAACTTCAGACCCAATCGAGAGTCACAAGCCGAAAATACAGACCCAATAGAGAGTCACATCCCGAAACTACATACCCATTAGAGAGTCACACCCCGAAACTACATACCCATTAGAGAGTCACACCCGGGAAGGAACTACAGACCCATTAGAGAGTCACACCCCGAAACTACAGACCCAATAGAGAGACACACCCGGGAACTACAGAGCCAATAGAGAGTCATACCCCGAAACTACAGACCCAATAGAGAGTCACACCCCGAAACTACAGACCCATTGGAGAGTCACACCCCAAAACTGCAGACCCAAGAGAGAGTCACACCCCGAAACTACAGACCCAATAAAGAGTCACACCCCGGGAACTATAGACCCAATGGAGAGTCATAGCACGAAACTACAGAGCCAACAGGGAGGAATACCCCGAAACTACAGACCCAATAGGGTGTCACACCCCGAAACTACAGACCCAACAGAGAGTCACACCCCAAAACTGCAGACCCAATAGAGAGTCACACCCCAAAACTGCAGACCCAATAGAGAGTCACACCCCAAAACTGCAGACCCAATAGAGAGTCACACCCCAAAACTGCAGACCCAATAGAGAGTCACACCTCAAAACTGCAGACCCAATAGAGAGTCACACGCCGAAACTACGGACCCAATAGAGAGTCACACCCTGAAACTAAAGATCCATTAGAGAGTCACACCCGGGAACTACAGAGCCAATAGAGAGTCATACCCCGAAACTACAGACCCAATAGAGAGTCACACCCCGAAACTACAGACCCATTGGAGAGTCACACCCCAAAACTGCAGACCCAATAGAGAGTCACACCCCGAAACTACAGACCCAATAAAGAGTCACACCCCGGGAACTATAGACCCAATGGAGAGTCATAGCCCGAAACTACAGAGCCAACAGGGAGGAATACCCCGAAACTACAGACCCAATAGGGTGTCACACCCCGAAACTACAGACCCAACAGAGAGTCACACCCCAAAACTGCAGACCCAATAGAGAGTCACACCCCAAAACTGCAGACCCAATAGAGAGTCACACCCCAAAACTGCAGACCCAATAGAGAGTCACACCCCAAAACTGCAGACCCAATAGAGAGTCACACCTCAAAACTGCAGACCCAATAGAGAGTCACACGCCGAAACTACGGACCCAATAGAGAGTCACACCCTGAAACTAAAGATCCAATAGAGAGTCACACCCCAAAACTGCAGACCCAATAGAGAGTCACACCCCGAAACTACAGACCCAACAGAGAGTCACACCCCAAAACTGCAGACCCAATAGAGAGTCACACCCCGAAACTACAGACACAATAGAGAGTCACACCCCAAAACTGCAGACCCAATAGAGAGTCACACCCCGAAACTACAGACACAATAGAGAGTCACACCCCAAATCTGCAGACCAATAGAGAGTCACACCCCAAAACTGCAGACCCAATAGAGAGGCAGACCCCAAAACTGCAGACCCAATAGAGAGTCACACCCCAAAACTGCAGACCCAATAGAGAGTCACACCTCAAAACTGCAGACCCAATAGAGAGTCACACGCCGAAACTACGGACCCAATAGAGAGTCACACCCTGAAACTAAAGATCCAATAGAGAGTCACACCCCGGGAACTACAGACCCAATAGAGAGTCACACCCCGAAACTACAGACCCATTAGAGAGTCACACCCCGAAACTACAGACCCATTAGAGAGTCACACCCGGGAACTACAGACCGATTAGAGAGTCACACCCCGAAACTACAGACCCAATAGAGAGTCACACCCCGGGAACTACAGACCCAATAGAGTGTCACACCCCGGGAACGACAGACCCAAATGGGAGTCACACCCCGAAACTACAGACCAAATAGAGAGTCACACCCCGAAACTACAGACACATTAGAGATTCACAGCCCGAAACAACAGACCAAATAGAGAGGCACACCCCGAAACTACAGACACATTCGAGAGGCACACCCCATAACTACAGACCCAATAGAGAGGCACACCCCGAAACTACAGACACATCAGAGATTCACACCCCGAAACTACAGACCCAATAGAGAGGGACACCCCGAAACTACAGACACATTAGAGATTCACACGCCGAAACTACAGACCCATTCAAGAGGCACACCCCGAAACTAGAGACCAAATAGTGAGGCACACCCCGAAACTACAGACACATTAGAGATTCACACCCCGAAACTACAGACCCATTCGAGAGGCACACCCCGAAACTAGAGACCAAATAGAGAGTCACACCCCGAAAATACAGACTCAACGGAGAGTCACACCCCAAAACTACAGACCCAATAGAGTGTCACACCCCGGGAACTTCAGACCCAATCGAGAGTCACAAGCCGAAAATACAGACCCAATAGAGAGTCACATCCCGAAACTACATACCCATTAGAGAGTCACACCCCGAAACTACATACCCATTAGAGAGTCACACCCGGGAAGGAACTACAGACCCATTAGAGAGTCACACCCCGAAACTACAGACCCAATAGAGAGACACACCCGGGAACTACAGAGCCAATAGAGAGTCATACCCCGAAACTACAGACCCAATAGAGAGTCACACCCCGAAACTACAGACCCATTGGAGAGTCACACCCCAAAACTGCAGACCCAAGAGAGAGTCACACCCCGAAACTACAGACCCAATAAAGAGTCACACCCCGGGAACTATAGACCCAATGGAGAGTCATAGCACGAAACTACAGAGCCAACAGGGAGGAATACCCCGAAACTACAGACCCAATAGGGTGTCACACCCCGAAACTACAGACCCAACAGAGAGTCACACCCCAAAACTGCAGACCCAATAGAGAGTCACACCCCAAAACTGCAGACCCAATAGAGAGTCACACCCCAAAACTGCAGACCCAATAGAGAGTCACACCCCAAAACTGCAGACCCAATAGAGAGTCACACCTCAAAACTGCAGACAAAATAGAGAGTCACACGCCGAAACTACGGACCCAATAGAGAGTCACACCCTGAAACTAAAGATCCATTAGAGAGTCACACCCGGGAACTACAGACCCAATAGAGAGTCACACCCCGAAACTACAGACCCAATAGAGAGTCACACCCTGAAACTAAAGATCCATTAGAGAGTCACACCCGGGAACTACAGACCCATTAGAGAGTCACACCCGGGAAGGAACTACAGACCCATTAGAGAGTCACACCCCGAAACTACAGACCCAATAGAGAGACACACCCGGGAACTACAGAGCCAATAGAGTGTCATACCCCGAAACTATAGACCCAATAGAGAGTCACACCCCGAAACTACAGACCCATTGGAGAGTCACACCCCAAAACTGCAGACCCAATAGAGAGTCACACCCCGAAACTACAGACTCAATAAAGAGTCACACCCCGGGAACTATAGACCCAATGGAGAGTCATAGCCCGAAACTACAGAGTCAACAGGGAGGAATACCCCGAAACTACAGACCCAATAGGGTGTCACACCCCGAAACTACAGACCCAACAGAGAGTCACACCCCAAAACTGCAGACCCAATAGAGAGTCACACCCCAAAACTGCAGACCCAATAGAGAGTCACACCCCTAAACTACAGACACAATAGAGAGTCACACCCCAAAACTGCAGACCCAATAGAGAGTCACACCCCGAAACTGCAGACCCAATAGAGAGTCACACCCCGAAACTACAGACACAATAGAGAGTCACACCCCAAAACTGCAGACCCAATAGAGAGTCACACCCCAAAACTGCAGACCCAATAGAGAGTCACACCCCAAAACTGCAAACCCAATAGAGAGTCACACCTCAAAACTGCAGACCCAATAGAGAGTCACACGCCGAAACTACGGACCCAATAGAGAGTCACACCCTGAAACTAAAGATCCAATAGAGAGTCACACCCCGGGAACTACAGACCCAATAGAGAGTCACACCCCGAAACTACAGACCCATTAGAGAGTCACACCCCGAAACTACAGACCCATTAGAGAGTCACACCCGGGAACTACAGACCGATTAGAGAGTCACACCCCGAAACTACAGACCCAATAGAGAGTCACACCCAGGGAATTAAAAACGCATTCGAGAGGCACACCCCGAAACTACAGACACATTAGAGATTCACATACCGAAACAACAGACCAAATAGAGAGGCACACCCCGAAACTACAGACACATTCGAGAGGCACACCCCAAAACTACAGACCCAATAGAGAGGCACACCCCGAAACTACAGACACATCAGAGATTCACACCCCGAAACTACAGACCCAATAGAGAGGGACACCCCGAAACTACAGACACATTAGAGATTCACACCCCGAAACTACAGACCCATTCAAGAGGCACACCCCGAAACTAGAGACCAAATAGAGAGGCACACCCCGAAACTACAGACACATTAGAGAGGCACACCCCGAAACTAGAGACCAAATAGAGAGGCACACCCCGAAACTACAGACACATTAGAGATTCACACCCCGAAACTACAGACCCATTCGAGCGGCACACCCCGAAACTAGAGACCAAATAGAGAGTCACAACCCGAAAATACAGACTCAACGGAGAGTCACACCCCAAAACTACAGACCCAATAGAGTGTCACACCCCGGGAACTACAGACCCAATAGAGAGTCACAAGCCGAAAATACAGACCCAATAGAGAGTCACATCCCGAAACTACATACCCATTAGAGAGTCACACCCCGAAACTACATACCCATTAGAGAGTCACACCCCGAAACTACATACCCATTAGAGAGTCACACCCCGAAACTACATACCCATTAGAGAGTCACACCCGGGAAGGAACTACAGACCCATTAGTCACACCCCGAAACTACAGACCCAATAGAGAGACACACCCGGGAACTCCAGAGCCAATAGAGAGTCATACCCCGAAACTACAGACCCAATAGAGAGTCACACCCCGGGAACTATAGACCCAATGGAGAGTCATAGCCCGAAACTACAGAGCCAACAGGGAGGAATACCCCGAAACTACAGACCCAATAGGGTGTCACACCCTGAAACTACAGACCCAACAGAGAGTCACACCCCAAAACTGCAGACCCAATAGAGAGTCACACCCCGAAACTACAGACACAATAGAGAGTCACACCCCAAAACTGCAGACCCAATAGAGAGTCACACCCCGAAACTGCAGACCCAATAGAGAGGCAGACCCCAAAACTGCAGACCCAATAGAGAGTCACACCCCAAAACTGCAGACCCAATAGAGAGACACACCTCAAAACTGCAGACCCAATAGAGAGTCACACGCCGAAACTACGGACCCAATAGAGAGTCACACCCTGAAACTAAAGATCCAATAGAGAGTCACACCCCGGGAACTACAGACCCAATAGAGAGTCACACCCCGAAACTACAGACCCATTAGAGAGTCACACCCCGAAACTACAGACCCATTAGAGAGTCACACCCGGGAACTACAGACCGATTAGAGAGTCACACCCCGAAACTACAGACCCAATAGAGAGTCACACCCCGGGAACTACAGACCCAATAGAGTGTCACACCCCGGGAACGACAGACCCAATAGGGAGTCACACCCCGAAACTACAGACCAAATAGAGAGTCACACCCCGAAACTACAGACACATTAGAGATTCACAGCCCGAAACAACAGACCAAATAGAGAGGCACACCCCGAAACTACAGACACATTCGAGAGGCACACCCCAAAACTACAGACCCAATAGAGAGGCACACCCCGAAACTACAGACACATCAGAGATTCACACCCCGAAACTACAGACCCAATAGAGAGGGACACCCCGAAACTACAGACACATTAGAGATTCACACCCCGAAACTACAGACCCATTCAAGAGACACACCCCGAAACTAGAGACCAAATAGAGAGGGACACCCCGAAACTACAGACACATTCGAGAGGCACACCCCAAAACTACAGACCCAATAGGGAGTCACACCCCGAAACTACAGACCAAATAGAGAGTCACACCCCGAAACTACAGACACATTAGAGATTCACAGCCCGAAACAACAGACCAAATAGAGAGGCACACCCCGAAACTACAGACACATTCGAGAGGCACACCCCAAAACTACAGACCCAATAGAGAGGCACACCCCGAAACTACAGACACATCAGAGATTCACACCCCGAAACTACAGACCCAATAGAGAGGGACACCCCGAAACTACAGACACATTAGAGATTCACAACCCGAAACTACAGACCCATTCAAGAGACACACCCCGAAACTAGAGACCAAATAGAGAGGCACACCCCGAAACTACAGACACATTAGAGATTCACACCCCGAAACTACAGACCCATTCGAGAGGCACACCCCGAAACTAGAGACCAAATAGAGAGTCACAACCCGAAAATACAGACTCAACGGAGAGTCACACCCCAAAACTACAGACCCAATAGAGTGTCACACCCCGGGAACTACAGACCCAATAGAGAGTCACAAGCCGAAAATACAGACCCAATAGAGAGTCACATCCCGAAACTACATACCCATTAGAGAGTCACACCCCGAAACTACATACCCATTAGAGAGTCACACCCGGGAAGGAACTACAGACCCATTAGAGAGTCACACCCCGAAACTACAGACCCAATAGAGAGACACACCCGGGAACTACAGAGCCAATAGAGAGTCATACCCCGAAACTACAGACCCATTGGAGAGTCACACCCCAAAACAGCAGACCCAATAGAGAGTCACACCCCGAAACTACAGACCCAATAAAGGGTCACACCCCGGGAACTATAGACCCAATGGAGAGTCATAGCCCGAAACTACAGAGCCAACAGGGAGGAATACCCTGAAACTACAGACCCAATAGGGTGTCACACCCCGAAACTACAGACCCAACAGAGAGTCACACCCCAAAACTGCAGACCCAATAGAGAGTCACACCCCGAAACTACAGACACAATAGAGAGTCACACCCCAAAACTGCAGACCCAATAGAGAGTCACACCCTGAAACTGCAGACCCAATAGAGAGTCACACCCCGAAACTACAGACACAATAGAGAGTCACACCCCAAAACTGCAGACCCAATAGAGAGTCACACCCTGAAACTGCAGACCCAATAGAGAGTCACACCCCGAAACTACAGACACAATAGAGAGTCACACCCCAAAACTGCAGACCCAATAGAGAGTCACACCCTGAAACTGCAGACCCAATAGAGAGTCACACCCCGAAACTACAGACCCAATAAAGGGTCACACCCCGGGAACTATAGACCCAATGGAGAGTCATAGCCCGAAACTACAGAGCCAACAGGGAGGAATACCCCGAAACTACAGACCCAATAGGGTGTCACACCCCGAAACTACAGACCCAACAGAGAGTCACACCCCAAAACTGCAGACCCAATAGAGAGTCACACCCCGAAACTACAGACACAATAGAGAGTCACACCCCAAAACTGCAGACCCAATAGAGAGTCACACCCCGAAACTGCAGACCCAATAGAGAGGCAGATCCCAAAACTGCAGACCCAATAGAGAGTCACACCCCAAAACTGCAGACCCAATAGAGAGTCACACCTCAAAACTGCAGACCCAATAGAGAGTCACACGCCGAAACTACGGACCCAATAGAGAGTCACACCCTGAAACTAAAGATCCAATAGAGAGTCACACCCCGGGAACTACAGACCCAATAGAGAGTCACACCCCGAAACTACAGACCCAATAGAGAGTCACACCCCAAAACTACAGACCCAATAGAGAGTCACACCCCGAAACTACAGACCCATTAGAGAGTCACACCCGGGAACTACAGACCGATTAGAGAGACACACCCCGAAACTACAGACCCAATAGAGAGTCACACCCCGGGAACTACAGACCCAATAGGGTGTCACACCCCGGGAACGACAGACCCAATAGGGAGTCACACCCCGAAACTACAGACCAAATAGAGAGTCACACCCCGAAACTACAGACACATTAGAGATTCACAGCCCGAAACAACAGACCAAATAGAGAGGCACACCCCGAAACTACAGACACATTCGAGAGGCACACCCCAAAACTACGGACCCAATAGAGAGGCACACCCCGAAACTACAGACACATCAGAGATTCACACCCCGAAACTACAGACCCAATAGAGAGGGACACCCCGAAACTACAGACACATTAGAGATTCACACCCCGAAACTACAGACCCATTCAAGAGACACACCCCGAAACTAGAGACCAAATAGAGAGGCACACCCCGAAACTACAGACACATTAGAGATTCACACCCCGAAACTACAGACCCATTCGAGAGGCACACCCCGAAACTAGAGACCAAATAGAGAGTCACAACCCGAAAATACAGACTCAACGGAGAGTCACACCCCAAAACTACAGACCCAATAGAGTGTCACACCCCGGGAACTACAGACCCAATAGAGAGTCACAAGCCGAAAATACAGACCCAATAGAGAGTCACATCCCGAAACTACAGACACAATAGAGAGTCACACCCCAAAACTGCAGACCCAATAGAGAGTCACACCCTGAAACTGCAGACCCAATAGAGAGTCACACCCCGAAACTACAGACACAATAGAGAGTCACACCCCAAAACTGCAGACCCAATAGAGAGTCACACCCCAAAACTGCAGACCCAATAGAGAGTCACAACCCAAAACTGCAGACCCAATAGAGAGTCACACCCCAAAACTGCAGACCCAATAGAGAGTCACACCTCAAAACTGCAGACCCAATAGAGAGTCACACGCCGAAACTACGGACCCAATAGAGAGTCACACACTGAAACTAAAGATCCAATAGAGAGTCACACCCCGGGAACTACAGACCCAATAGAGAGTCACAAGCCGAAAATACAGACCCAATGGAGAGTCACATCCCGAAACTACATACCCATTAGAGAGTCACACCCCGAAACTACATACCCATTAGAGAGTCACACCCGGGAAGGAACTACAGACCCATTAGAGAGTCACACCCCGAAACTACAGACCCAATAGAGAGACACACCCGAGAACTACAGAGCCAATAGAGAGTCATACCCCGAAACTACAGACCCAATAGAGAGTCACACCCCGAAACTACAGACCCATTGGAGAGTCACACCCCAAAACTGCAGACCCAATAGAGAGTCACACCCCGAAACTACAGACCCAATAAAGAGTCACACCCCGGGAACTATAGACCCAATGGAGAGTCATAGCCCGAAACTACAGAGCCAACAGGGAGGAATACCCCGAAACTACAGACCCAATAGGGTGTCACACCCCGAAACTACAGACCCAACAGAGAGTCACACCCCAAAACTGCAGACCCAATAGAGAGTCACACCCCGAAACTACAGACACAATAGAGAGTCACACCCCAAAACTGCAGACACAATAGAGAGTCACACCCCGAAACTGCAGACCCAATAGAGAGTCACACCCCGAAACTACAGACACAATAGAGAGTCACACCCCAAAACTGCAGACCCAATAGAGAGTCACACCCCAAAACTGCAGACCCAATAGAGAGTCACACCCCAAAACTGCAGACCCAATAGAGAGTCACACCTCAAAACTGCAGACCCAATAGAGAGTCACACGCCGAAACTACGGACCCAATAGAGAGTCACACCCTGAAACTAAAGATCCAATAGAGAGTCACACCCCGGGAACTACAGACCCAATAGAGAGTCACACCCCGAAACTACAGACCCATTAGAGAGTCACACCCCGAAACTACAGACCCATTAGAGAGTCACACCCGGGAACTACAGACCGATTAGAGAGTCACACCCCGAAACTACAGACCCAATAGAGAGTCACACCCCGGGAACTACAGACCCAATAGAGTGTCACACCCCGGGAACGACAGACCCAATAGGGAGTCACACCCCGAAACTACAGACCAAATAGAGAGTCACACCCAGAAACTACAGACACATTAGAGATTCACAGCCCGATACAACAGACCAAATAGAGAGGCACACCCCGAAACTACAGACACAGTCGAGAGGCACACCCCAAAACTACAGACCCAATAGAGAGGCACACCCCGAAACTACAGACACATCAGAGATTCACACCCCGAAACTACAGACCCAATAGAGAGGGACACCCCGAAACTACAGACACATTAGAGATTCACACCCCGAAACTACAGACCCATTCAAGAGGCACACCCCGAAACTAGAGACCAAATAGAGAGGCACACCCCGAAACTACAGACCCATTCGAGAGGCACGCCCCGAAACTAGAGACCAAATAGAGAGTCACAACCCGAAAATACAGACTCAGCGGAGAATCACACCCCAAAACTACAGACCCAATAGAGTGTCACACCCCGTGAACTACAGACGCAATAGAGAGTCACAAGCCGAAAATACAGACCCAATAGAGAGTCACATCCCGAAACTACATACCCATTAGAGAGTCACACCCCGAAACTACATACCCATTGGAGAGTCACACCCGGGAAGGAACTACAGACCCATTAGAGAGTCACACCCCGAAACTACAGACCCAATAGAGAGACACACCCGGGAACTACAGAGCCAATAGAGAGTCATACCCCGAAACTACAGACCCAATAGAGAGTCACACCCCGAAACTACAGACCCATTGGAGAGTCACACCCCAAAACTGCAGACCCAATAGAGAGTCACACCCCGAAACTACAGACCCAATAAAGAGTCACACCCCGGGAACTATAGACCCAATGGAGAGTCATAGCCCGAAACTACAGAGCCAACAGGGAGGAATACCCCGAAACTACAGACCCAACAGGGTGACACACCCCGAAACTACAGACCCAACAGAGAGTCACACCCCAAAACTGCAGACCCAATAGAGAGTCACACCCCGAAACTACAGACACAATAGAGAGTCACACCCCAAAACTGCAGACCCAATAGAGAGTCACACCCTGAAACTGCAGACCCAATAGAGAGTCACACCCCGAAACTACAGACACAATAGAGAGTCACACCCCAAAACTGCAGACCCAATAGAGAGTCACACCCCAAAACTGCAGACCCAATAGAGAGTCACACCCCAAAACTGCAGACCCAATAGAGAGTCACACCCCAAAACTGCAGACCCAATAGAGAGTCACACCTCAAAACTGCAGACCCAATAGAGAGTCACACGCCGAAACTACGGACCCAATAGAGAGTCACACCCTGAAACTTAAGATCCAATAGAGAGTCACACCCCGGGAACTACAGACCCAATCGAGAGTCACACCCCGAAACTACAGACCCATTAGAGAGTCACACCCCGAAACTACAGACCCATTAGAGAGTCACACCCGGGAACTACAGACCGATTAGAGAGTCACACCCCGAAACTACAGACCCAATAGAGAGTCACACCCCGGGAACTACAGACCCAATAGAGTGTCACACCCCGGGAACGACAGACCCAATAGGGAGTCACACCCCGAAACTACAGACCAAATAGAGAGTCACACCCCGAAACTACAGACACAATAGAGAGTCACACCCCAAAACTGCAGACTCAATAGAGAGTCACACCCCGAAACTACAGACACAATAGAGAGTCACACCCCGAAACAACAGACCCAATAGAGAGTCATAGCCCGAAACTACAGACACAATAGAGAGTCACACCCCGAAAGTACAGACCCAATAGAGTGTCACACCCCGGGAACTACAGACCGATTAGAGAGTCACACCCCGAAACTACAGACCCAATAGAGAGTCACACCCGGGAACTACAGAGCCAATAGAGAGTCATACCCCGAAACTACAGACCCAATAGAGAGTCACACCCTGAAACTACAGACCCATTGGAGAGTCACACCCAAAAACTGCAGACCCAATGGAGAGTCACACCCCGAAACTACAGACCCAATAAAGAGTCACACCCCGGGAACTATAGACCCAATGGAGAGTCATAGCCCGAAACTACAGAGCCAATAGGGAGGAATACCCCGAAACTGCAGACCCAATAGAGAGTCACACCCCGAAACTACAGACCCAACAGAGAGTCACACCCCAAAACTGCAGACCCAATAGAGAGTCACACCCCGAAACTACAGACCCAATAGAGAGTCACACCCCAAAACTGCAGACCCAATAGAGAGTCACACCCCAAAACTGCAGACCCAATAGAGAGTCACACCCCAAAACTGCAGACCCAACAGAGAGTCACACCCTGAAACTAAAGATCCAACAGAGAGTCACACCCCGGGAACTACAGACCCAATAGAGAGTCACACCCCGAAACTACAGACCCATTAGAGAGTCACACCCGGGAACTACAGACCCAACAGAGAGTCACACCCCGAAACTACAAACCCATTAGAGAGTCCCACCCGGGAACTACAGACCCAATAGAGAATCACACCCTGATACTAAAGACCCAATAGACTGTCACACCCCGGGAACTACAGACCGATTAGAGAGTCACACCCCGAAACTACAGACCAAATAGAGAGTCACACCCCAAAACTACAGACACAATAGAGAGTCACACCCCAAAACTGCAGACTCAATAGAGAGTCACACCCCGAAACTACATACCCATTAGAGAGTCATAGCCCGAAACTACAGACACAATAGATAGTCACACCCCAAAACTGCTGACTCAATAGAGAGTCATAGCCCGAAACTACAGACACAATAGAGGGTCACACCCCGAAACTACAGACCCAATAGAGTGTCACACATCCCGGGATCTACAGACCGATTAGAGAGTCACAACCCGAAATTACAGACCCAATAGAGAGTCACACCCCGAAACTGCAGACGCAATAGAGAGTCACACCCCGAAACGACAGACCAAATAGAGAGGCACACCCCGAAACTACAGACACATTCGAGAGGCACACCCCAAAACCACTGACCCAATAGAGAGGGACACCCCGAAACTACAGACACATTAGAGATTCACACCCCGAAACTACAGACCCATTCAAGAGGCACACCCCGAAACTAGAGACCAAATAGAGAGGCACACCCCGAAACTACAGACACATTCGAGAGGCACACCCCGAAACTGGAGACCAAGTAGAGAGGCACACCCCGAAACTACAGACACATTGGAGATTCACACCCCGAAACTACAGACCCATTCGAGAGGCACACCCCGAAACTAGAGACCAAATAGAGAGTCACAACCCGAAAATACAGACGCAACGGAGAGTCACACCCCAAAACTACAGACCCAAGAGAGTGTCACACTCCGGGAACTACAGACCCAATAGAGAGTCACAAGCCGAAAATACAGACCCAATAGAGAGTCACATCCCAAAACTACATACCCATTAGAGAGTCACACCCCGAAACTACAGACCCATTAGAGAGTCACACCCCGAAACTACAGACCCAATCGAGAGACACACCCGGGAACTACAGAGCCAATAGAGAGTCATACCCCGAAACTACAGACCCAATAGAGAGTCACACCCCGAAACTACAGACCCATTGGATAGTCACACCCCAAAACTGCAGACCCAATAGAGAGTCACACCCCGAAACTACAGACCCAATAAAGAGTCACACCCCGGGAACTATAGATCCAATGGAGAGTCATAGCCCGAAACTACAGAGCCAACAGGGAGGAATACCCCGAAACTACAGACCCAATAGGGTGTCACACCCCGAAACTACAGACCCAACAGAGAGTCACACCCCAAAACTGCAGACCCAATAGAGAGTCACACCCCGAAACTACAGACACAATAGAGAGTCACACCCCAAAACTGCAGACCCAATAGAGAGTCACACCCCGAAACTACAGACACAATAGAGAGTCACACCCCAAAACTGCAGACCCAATAGAGAGTCACACCCGAAACTACAGACACAATAGAGAGTCACACCCCAAAACTGCAGACCCAATAGAGAGTCACACCCCAAAACTGCAGACCCAATAGAGAGTCACACCCCAAAACTGCAGACCCAATAGAGAGTCACACCTCAAAACTGCAGTCCCACGAGAGAGTCACACGCCGAAACTACGGACCCAATAGAGAGTCACACCCTGAAACTAAAGATCCAATAGAGAGTCACACCCCGGGAACTACAGACCCAATAGAGAGTCACACCCCGAAACTACAGACCCATTAGAGAGTCACACCCCGAAACTACAGACCCATTAGAGAGTCACACCCGGGAACTACAGACCGATTAGAGAGTCACACCCCGAAACTACAGACCCAATAGAGAGTCACACCCCGGGAACTACAGACCCAATAGAGTGTCACACCCCGGGAACGACAGACCCAATAGGGAGTCACACCCCGAAACTACAGACCAAATAGAGAGTCACATCCCGAAACTACAGACACAATAGAGAGTCACACCCCAAAACTGCAGACTCAATAGAGAGTCACACCCCGAAACTACAGACACAATAGAGAGTCACACCCCGAAACAACAGACCCAATAGAGAGTCATAGCCCGAAACTACAGACACAATAGAGAGTCATAGCCCGAAACTACAGACCCAATAGAGTGTCACACCCGGGAACTACAGAGCCAATAGAGAGTCACACCCCAAAACTGCAGATTCAATAGAGAGTCATTGCCCGAAACTACAGAGACAGTAGAGGGTCACACCCCGAAACAACAGACCCAATAGAGTGCCACACCCCGGGAACTACAGACCGATTAGAGAGTCACACCCCGAAACTACAGACCCAATAGAGAGTCACACCCGGGAACTACAGAGCCAATAGAGAGTCATACCCCGAAACTACAGACCCAATAGAGAGTCACACCCCGAAACTACAGACCCATTGGAGAGTCACACCCCAAAACTGCAGACCCAATAGAGAGTCACACCCCGAAACTACAGACCCAATAAAGAGTCACACCCCGGGAACTATAGACCCAATGGAGAGTCATAGCCCGAAACTACAGAGCCAATAGAGAGTCACACCCCGAAACTGCAGACCCAATAGAGAGTCACACCCCGAAACTACAGACCCAACAGAGAGTCACACCCAAAAACTGCAGACCCAATAGAGAGTCACACCCCGAAACTGCAGACCCAATAGAGAGTCACACGCGGAAACTACGGACCCAATAGAGAGTCACACCCTGAAACTAAAGATCCAAAAGAGAGTCACACCCCGGGAACTACAGACCCAATAGAGAGTCACTCCCCGAAAATACAGACCCATTAGAGAGTCACACCCCGAAACTACAGACCCATTAGAGAGTCACACCCGGGAACGACAGACCCAATAGATAGTCACACCCCGAAACTACAGAACCAACAGACAGTCACACCCCGAAACTACAAACCCATTAGAGAGTCCCACCCGGGAACTACAGACCCAATAGAGAATCACACCCTGATACTACAGACCCAATAGAGTGTAACACCCCGGAACTACAGACCAAATAGAGAGTCACACCCCAAAACTACAGAGCCATTCAAGAGGCACACCCCGAAACTAGAGACCCAATAGAGAGGCACACCCCGAAACTACAGACACATTAGAGATTCACACCCCGAAACTACAGACCCATTCAAGAGGCACACCCCGAAACTAGAGACCAAATAGAGAGGCACACCCCGAAACTACAGACACATTAGAGAGGCACACCCCGAAACTAGAGACCAAATAGAGAGGCACACCCCGAAACTACAGACACATTAGAGAATCACACCCCGAAACTACAGACCCATTCGAGAGGCACACCCCGAAACTAGAGACCAAATAGAGAGTCACAACCCGAAAATACAGACCCAACGGAGAGACACACCCCAAAACTACAGACCCAATAGAGTGTCACACCCCGGGAACTACAGACCCAATAGAGAGTCACAAGCCGAAAATACAGACCCAATAGAGAGTCACATCCCAAAACTACATACCCATTAGAGAGTCACACCCCGAAACTACATACCCATTACAGAGTCACACCCGGGAACTACAGACCCATTAGAGAGTCACACCCCGAAACTACAGACCGAATCGAGAGACACACCCGGGAACTACAGAGCCAATAGAGAGTCATACCCCGAAACTACAGACCCAATAGAGAGTCACACCCCAAAACTACAGACCCATTGGAGAGTCACACCCCAAAACTGCAGACCCAATAGAGAGTCACACCCCGAAACTACAGACCCAATAAAGAGTCACACCCCGGAAACTATAGACCCAATGTAGAGTCATAGTCCGAAACTACAGAGCCAACAGGGAGGAATACCCCGAAACTACAGACCCAATAGGGTGTCACACCCCGAAACTACAGACCCAACAGAGAGTCACACCCCAAAACTGCAGACCCAATAGAGAGTCACACCACGAAACTACAGACACAATAGAGAGTCACACCCCAAAACTGCAGACCCAATAGAGAGTCACACCCCGAAACTGCAGACCCAATAGAGAGTCACACCCCGAAACTACAGACACAATAGAGAGTCACACCCCAAAACTGCAGACGCAATAGAGTCACACCCGAAACTACAGACCCAATAGAGAGTCACACCCCAAAACTGCAGACCCAATAGAGAGTCACACCCCAAAACTGCAGACCCAATAGAGAGTCACACCTCAAAACTGCAGACCCAATAGAGAGTCACACGCCGAAACTACGGACCCAATAGAGAGTCACAACCTGAAACTAAAGATCCAATAGAGAGTCACACCCCGGGAACTACAGACCCAATAGAGAGTCACACCCCGAAACTACAGACCCATTAGAGAGTCACACCCCGAAACTACAGACCCATTAGAGAGTCACACCCGGGAACTACAGACCGATTAGAGAGTCACACCCCGAAACTACAGACCCAATAGAGAGTCACACCCCGGGAACTACAGACCCAGTAGAGCGTCACACCCCGGGAACGACAGACCCAATAGGGAGTCACACCCCGAAACTACAGACCAAATAGAGAGTCACACCCCGAAACTACAGACACAATAGAGAGTCACACCCCAAAACTGCAGACTCAATAGAGAGTCACACCCCGAAACTACAGACACAATAGAGAGTCACACCCCGAAACAACAGAACCAATAGAGAGTCATAGCCCGAAACTACAGACACAATAGAGAGTCACACCCCGAAACTACAGACCCAATAGAGTGTCGCACCCCGGGAACTGCAGACCGATTAGAGAGTCACACCCCGAAACTACAGACCCAATAGAGAGTCACACCCGGGAACTACAGAGGCAATAGAGAGTCATACCCCGAAACTACAGACCCAATGGAGAGTCACACCCCGAAACTACAGACCCATTGGAGAGTCACACCCCAAAACTGCAGACCCAATAGAGAGTCACATCCCGAAACTACAGACCCAATAAAGAGTCACACCCCGGGTACTATAGACCCAATGGAGAGTCATAGCCCGAAACTACAGAGCCAATAGGGTGGAATACCCCGAAACTGCAATCCCAATAGAGAGTCACACCCCGAAACTACAGACCCAACAGAGAGTCACACCCCAAAACTGCAGACCCAATAGAGAGTCACACCCCAAAACTGCAGACCCAATAGAGAGTCACACCCCAAAACTGCAGACCCAATAGAGAGTCACACCCCAAAACTGCAGACCCAACAGAGAGTCACACGCGGAAACTACGGACCCAACAGAGAGTCACACCCCGAAACTACAAACCCATTAGAGAGTCCCACCCGGGAACTACAGACACAATAGAGAGTCACACCCCAAAACTGCAGACTCAATAGAGAGTCACACCCCGAATCTACAGACACAATAGAGAGTCACACACCGAAACTACAGACGCAATAGAGAGTCATAGCCCGAAACTACAGACACAATAGAGAGTCACACCCCAAAACTGCAGACTCAATAGAGAGTCATAGCCCGAAACTACAGACACAATAGAGGGTCACACCCCGAAACTACAGACCCAATAGAGTGTCACACATCCCGGGATCTACAGACCGATTAGAGAGTCACAACCCGAAATTACAGACCCAATAGAGAGTCACAACCCGGGAACTACAGATCCAATAGAGTGTCACACCCCGAAACTGCAGACCCAATAGAGAGTCACACCCCGAAACGACAGACCAAATAGAGAGGCACACCCCGAAACTACAGACACATTCGAGAGGCACACCCCAAAACTGCAGACCCAATAGAGAGGCACACCCCAAAACTACAGACACATCAGAGATTCACACCCCGAAACTACAGACCCAATAGAGAGGCACACCCCGAAACTACAGACACATTAGAGATTCACACCCCGAAACTACAGACCCATTCAAGAGGCACACCCCGAAACTAGAGACCAAATAGAGAGGCACACCCCGAAACTACAGACACATTAGAGAGGCACACCCCGCAACTAGAGACCAAATAGAGAGGCACACCCCGAAACTACAGACACATTAGAGATTCACACCCAGAAACTCCAGACCCATTCGAGAGGCACACCCCGAAACTAGAGACCAAATAGAGAGTCACAACCCGAAAATACAGACCCAACGGAGAATCACACCCCAAAACTACAGACCCAATAGAGTGTCACACCCCGGGAACTACAGACCCAATAGAGAGTCACAAGCCGAAAATACAGACCCAATAGAGAGACACACCCGGGAACTACAGAGCCAATAGAGAGTCATACCCCGAAACTACAGACCCAATAGAGAGTCACACCCCGAAACTGCAGACCCAATAGAGAGTCACACCCCAAAACTGCAGACCCAATAGAGAGTCACACCCGAAACTACAGACACAATAGAGAGTCACACCCCAAAACTGCAGACCCAATAGAGAGTCACACCCCAAAACTGCAGACCCAATAGAGAGTCACACCCCAAAACTGCAGACCCAATAGAGAGTCACACCCTAAAACTAAAGATCCAATAGAGAGTCACACCCCGGGAACTACAGACCTAATAGAGAGTCACACCCCGAAACTACAGTCCCATTAGAGAGTCACACCCCGAAACTACAGACCCATTAGAGAGTCACACCCGGGAACTACAGACCGATTAGAGAGTCACACCCCGAAACTACAGACCCAATAGAGAGTCACACCCCGGGAACTACAGACCCAATAGAGTGTCACACCCCGGGAACGACAGACCCAATAGGGAGTCACACCCCGAAACTACAGACCAAATAGAGAGTCACACCCCGAAACTACAGACACAATAGAGAGTCACACCCCAAAACTGCAGACTCAATAGAGAGTCACACCCCGAAACTACAGACACAATAGAGAGTCACACCCCGAAACAACAGAACCAATAGAGAGTCATAGCCCGAAACTACAGACACAATAGAGAGTCACACCCCAAAACTGCAGACTCAATAGAGAGTCATAGCCCGAAACTACAGACACAATAGAGGGTCACACCCCGAAACTACAGACCCAATAGAGAGTCACACCCGGGAATTACAGAGACAATAGAGAGTCATACCTCGAAACTACAGACCCAATAGAGAGTCACACCCCGAAACTACAGACCCATTGGTGAGTCACACCCCAAAACTGCAGGCCCAATAGAGAGTCACACCCCGAAACTACAGACCCAATAGAGAGTCACACCCCGAAACTACAGACCCAATAGAGAGTCACACCCCGAAACTACAGACCCATTGGTGAGTCACACCCCAAAACTGCAGGCCCAATAGAGAGTCACACCCCGGGAACTATAGACCCAATGGAGAGTCATAGACCGAAACTACAGAGCCAATAGGGAGGAATACCCCGAAACTGCAGACCCAATAGAGAGTCACACCCCAAAACTACAGACCCAATAGAGAGTCACACCCCGGGAACTATAGACCCAATGGAGAGTCATAGCCCGAAACTACAGAGCCAATAGGGAGGAATACCCCGAAACTACAGACCCAACAGAGAGTCACACCCCAAAACTGCAGACCCAATAGAGTGACACCCCGAAACTACAGACCCAATAGAGAGTCACACCCCAAAACTGCAGACCCAATAGAGAGTCACACCCCAAAACTGCAGACCCAATAGAGAGTCACACCCTGAAACTAAAGATCCAATAGAGAGTCACACCCCGGGAACTACAGACCCAAAAGAGAGTCACACCCCGAAACTACAGACCCATTAGAGAGTCACAGCCCGAAACTACAGACCCATTAGAGAGTCACACCCCGGGAACTACAGACCCAATAGATAGTCACACTCCGAAACTACAGACCGCACAGAGAGTCACACCCCGAAACTACAAACCCATTAGAGAGTCCCACCCGGGAACTACAGACCCAATAGAGAATCACACCCTGATACTACAGACCCAATAGAGTGTCACACCCCGGGAACTACAGACCGATTAGAGAGTCACACCCCGAAACTACAGACCAAATAGAGAGTCACACCCCAAAACTACAGACCCAATAGAGAGTCACACCCCAAAACTACAGACACAATAGAGAGTCACACCCCAAAACTGCAGACTCAATAGAGAGTCATAGCCCGAAACTACAGACACAATAGAGGGTCACACCCCGAAACTACAGACCCAATAGAGTGTCACACCCCGGGAACTACAGACCGATTAGAGAGTCACACCCCAAAACTGCAGAACCAATAGAGAGTCACACCCGAAACTACAGACACAATAGAGAGTCACACCCCAAAACTGCAGACCCAATAGAGAGTCACACCCCAAAACTGCAGACCCAATAGAGAGTCACACCCCAAAACTGCAGAGCCAATAGAGAGTCACACCTCAAAACTGCAGACCCAATAGAGAGTCACACGCCGAAACTACGGACCCAATAGAGAGTCACACCCTGAAACTAAAGATCCAATAGAGAGTCACACCCCGAAACTGCAGACCCATTGGAGAGTCACACCCCAAAACTGCAGACCCAATAGAGAGTCACACCCCGAAACTACAGACCCAATGAAGAGTCACACCCCGGGAACTATAGACCCAATGGAGAGTCATAGCCCGAAACTACAGAGCCAACAGGGAGGAATACCCCAAAACTGCAGACCCAATAGAGAGTCACACCCCGAAACTACAGACACAATAGAGAGTCACACCCCAAAACTGCAGACCCAATAGAGAGTCACACCCCGAAACTGCAGACCCAATAGAGAGTCACACCCCGAAACTACAGACACAATAGAGAGTCACACCCCAAAACTGCAGACCCAATAGAGAGTCACACCCGAAACTACAGACACAATAGAGAGTCACACCCCAAAACTGCAGACCCAATAGAGAGTCACACCCCGAAACTGCAGACCCAATAGAGAGTCACACCCCGAAACTACAGACACAATAGAGAGTCACACCCCAAAACTGCAGACCCAATAGAGAGTCACACCCTAAAACTAAAGATCCAATAGAGAGTCACACCCCGGGAACTACAGACCCAATAGAGAGTCACACCCCAAAACTACAGACCCATTAGAGAGTCACACCCCGAAACTACAGACCCATTAGAGAGTCACACCCGGGAACTGCATACCGATTAGAGAGTCACACCCCGAAACTACAGACCCAATAGAGAGTCACACCCCGGGAACTACAGACCCAATAGAGTGTCACACCCCGGGAACGACAGACCCAATAGGGAGTCACACCCCGAAACTACAGACCAAATAGAGTGTCACATGCCGAAACTACAGACACAATAGAGAGTCACACCCCAAAACTGCAGACTCAATAGAGAGTCACACCCCGAAACTACAGACACAATAGAGAGTCACACCCCGAAACAACAGACCCAATAGAGAGTCATAGCCCGAAACTACAGACACAATAGAGAGTCACACCCCAAAACTGCAGACTCAATAGAGAGTCATAGCCCGAAACTACAGACACAATAGAGGGTCACACCCCGAAACTACAGACCCAATAGAGTGTCACACCCCGGGAACTACAGATCGATTAGAGAGTCACACCCCGAAACTACAGACCCAATAGAGAGTCACACCCGGGAACTACAGAGCCAATAGAGAGTCATACCTCGAAACTACAGAACCAATAGAGAGTCACACCCCGAAACTACAGACCCAATAGAGAGTCACACCCCGAAACTACAGACCCATTGGAGAGTCACACCCCAAAACTGCAGACCCAATAGAGAGTCACACCCCGAAACTACAGACCCAATAAAGAGTCACACCCCGGGAACTATAGACCCAATGGAGAGTCATAGCCCGAAACTACAGAGCCAATAGGGAGGAATATCCTGAAACTGCAGACCCAATAGAGAGTCACACCCTGAAACTCAAGATCCAATAGAGAGTCACACCCCGAAACTACAGACCCATTGGAGAGTCACACCCGGGAACTACAGACCCAATAGAGAGTCACACCCCGAAACTACAGACCCATTGGAGAGTCACACCCGGGAACTACAGACCCAATAGAGAGTCACACCCCGAAACTACAGACCCATTGGAGAGTCACACCCGGGAACTACAGACCCAATAGAGAGTCACACCCCGAAACTACAGACCCATTGGAGAGTCACACCCCGGGAACTACAGACCCAATAGAGAGTCACACCCCGAAACTACAGACCCATTAGAGAGTCACACCCCGAAACTACAGACCCATTGGAGAGTCACACCCGGGAACTACAGACCCAATAGATAGTCACACTCCGAAACTACAGACCGAACAGAGAGTCACACCCCGAAACTGCAAACCCATTCGAGAGTCCCACCCGGGAACTACAGACCCAATAGAAAATCACACCCTGATACTACAGACCCAATAGAGTGTCACACCCCGGGAACTACAGACCGATTAGAGAGTCACACCCCGAAACTACAGACCAAATAGAGAGTCACACCCCAAAACTACAGACACA
Source organism: Heterodontus francisci (assembly GCF_036365525.1). Classification (NCBI taxonomy): domain Eukaryota; kingdom Metazoa; phylum Chordata; class Chondrichthyes; order Heterodontiformes; family Heterodontidae; genus Heterodontus; species Heterodontus francisci. Next base: position 66,615,087 of record NC_090393.1, on the reverse strand, counting down.
ATAGAGAGTCACACCCCAAAACTGCAGACTCAATAGAGAGTCACACCCCGAAACTACAGACACAATAGAGAGTCACACCCCGAAACTACAGACCCAATAGTTAGTCATAGCCCGAAAATACAGACACAATAGAGAGTCACACCCCAAAACTGCAGACTCAATAGAGAGTCATAGCCCGAAACTACAGACACAATAGAGAGTCACACCCCGAAACAACAGACCCAATAGAGAGTCATAGACCGAAACTACAGACACAATAGAGAGTCACACCCCAAAACTGCAGACTCAATAGAGAGTCATAGCCCGAAACTACAGACACAATAGAGGGTCACACCCCAAAACTACAGACCCAATAGAGTGTCACACCCCGGGAACTACAGACCGATTAGAGAGTCACACCCCGAAACTACAGACCCAATAGAGAGTCACACCCGGGAACTACAGAGCCAATAGAGAGTCATACCCCGGAACTACAGACCCAATAGAGAGTCACACCCCGAAACTGCAGACCCATTGGAGAGTCACACCCCAAAACTGCAGACCCAATAGAGAGTCACACCCCGAAACTACAGACCCAATAGAGAGTCACACACCGGGAACTATGGACCCAATGGAGAGTCATAGCCCGAAACTACAGAGCCAATAGGGAGGAATACCCCGAAACTGCAGACCCAATAGAGAGTCACACCCCAAAACTACAGACCCAATAGAGAGTCACACCCCAAAACTACAGACCCAATAGAGAGTCACACCCCAAAACTGCAGACCCAATAGAGAGTCACACCCCAAAACTGCAGACCCAATAGAGAGTCACGTGCGGAAACTACGGACCCAATAGAGAGTCACACCCTGAAACTAAAGATCCAATAGAGAGTCACACCCCGGGAACTACAGACCCAATAGAGAGTCACACCCCGAAACTACAGACCCATTAGAGAGTCACACCCCGAAACTACAGACCCATTAGAGAGTCACACCCGGGAACTACAGACCCAATAGAGAGGAATACCCCGAAACTACAGACCCATTAGAGAGTCACACCCGGGAACTACAGACCCAATAGCTAGTCACACTCCGAAACTACAGTCCCAACAGAGAGTCACACCCCGAAACTACAAACCCATTAGAGAGTCCCACCCGGGAACTACAGACCCAATAGAGAATCACACCCTGATACTACAGACCCAATAGAGTGTCACACCCCGGGAACTACAGACCGATTAGAGAGTCACACCCCGAAACTACAGACCAAATAGAGAGTCACACCCCAAAACTACAGACACAATAGAGAGTTACACCCCAAAACTGCAGACTCAATAGAGAGTCACACCCCGAAACTACAGACACAATAGAGAGTCACACCCCAAAACTACAGACCCAATAGAGAGTCATAGCCCGAAACTACAGACACAATAGAGAGTCACACCCCAAAACTGCAGACTCAATAGAGAGTCATAGCCCGAAACTACAGACACAATAGAGAGTCACATCCCGAAACAACAGACCCAATAGAGAGTCGTAGCCCGAAACTACAGACACAATCGAGAGTCACACCCCAAAACTGCAGACTCAATAGAGAGTCGTAGCCCGAAACTACAGACACAATAGAGGGTCACACCCCGAAACTACAGACCCAATAGAGTGTCACAACCCGGGAACTACAGACCGATTAGAGAGTCACACCCCGAAACTACAGACCCAATAGAGAGTCACACCCGGGAACTACAGAGCCAATAGAGAGTCATACCCCGAAACTACAGACCCAATAGAGAGTCACACCCCGAAACTACAGACCCATTGGAGAGTCACACCCCGGGAACTATAGACCCAATGGAGAGTCATAGCCCGAAACTACAGACACAATAGAGAGTCACACCCCAAAACTGCAGACTCAATAGAGAGTCATAGCCCGAAACTACAGACACAATAGAGAGTCACATCCCGAAACAACAGACCCAATAGAGAGTCATAGCCCGAAACTACAGACACAATCGAGAGTCACACCCCAAAACTGCAGACTCAATAGAGAGTCGTAGCCCGAAACTACAGACACAATAGAGGGTCACACCCCGAAACTACAGACCCAATAGAGTGTCACAACCCGGGAACTACAGACCGATTAGAGAGTCACACCCCGAAACTACAGACCCAATAGAGAGTCACACCCGGGAACTACAGAGCCAATAGAGAGTCATACCCCGAAACTACAGACCCAATAGAGAGTCACACCCCGAAACTACAGACCCATTGGAGAGTCACACCCCGGGAACTATAGACCCAATGGAGAGTCATAGCCCGAAACTACAGAGCCAATAGGGAGGAATACCCCGAAACTGCAGACCCAATAGAGAGTCACACCCCAAAACTACAGACCCAATAGAGAGTCACACCCCAAAACTACAGACCCAATAGAGAGTCACACCCCAAAACTGCAGACCCAATAGAGAGTCACACGCGGAAACTACGGACCCAATAGAGAGTCACACCCTGAAACTAAAGATCCAATAGAGAGTCACACCCCGGGAACTACAGACCCAATAGAGAGTCACACCCCGGGAACTACAGACCCATTAGATAGTCACACCCCGAAACTACAGACCCATTAGAGAGTCACACCCGGGAACTACAGACCCAATAGATAGTCACACTCCGAAACTACAGACCGAACAGAGAGTCACACCCCGAAACTATAAACCCATTCGAGAGTCCCACCCGGGAACTACAGACCCAATAGAGAATCACACACTGATACTACAGACCCAATAGAGTGTCACACCCCGGGAACTACAGACCGATTAGAGAGTCACACCCCGAAACTACAGACCAAATAGAGAGTCACACCCCAAAACTACAGACACAATAGAGAGTCACACCCCAAAACTGCAGACTCAATAGAGTCACACCCCGAAACTACAGACACAATAGAGAGTCACACCCCGAAACTACAGACCCAATAGAGAGTCATAGCCCGAAACTACAGACACAATAGAGAGTCACACCCCAAAACTGCAGACTCAATAGAGAGTCATAGCCCGAAACTACAGACCCAATAGAGAGTCACACCCCGAAACAACAGACCCAATAGAGAGTCATAGCCCGAAACTACAGACACAATAGAGAGTCACACCCCAAAACTGCAGACTCAATCGAGAGTCATAGTCCGAAACTACAGACACAATAGAGGGTCACACCCCGAAACTACAGACCCAATAGAGTGTCACACCCCGGGAACTACAGACCGATTAGAGAGTCACACCCCGAAACTACAGACCCAATAGAGAGTCACACCCGGGAACTACAGACCCAATAGAGAGTCATACCCCGAAACTACAGACCCAATAGAGAGTCACACCCCGAAACTACAGACCCATTGGAGAGTCACACCCCAAAACTGCAGACCCAATAGAGAGTCACACCCCGAAACTACAGACCCAACAGAGAGTCACACCCCAAAACTGCAGACCCAATAGAGAGTCACACCCCGAAACTACAGACCCAATAGAGAGTCACACCCCAAAACTGCAGACCCAATAGAGAGTCACACCCCAAAACTGCAGACCCAATAGAGAGTCACACGTGGAAACTACAGACCCAATAGAGAGTCACACCCCGAAACTACAGACCCATTAGAGAGTCACACCCCGAAACTACAGACCCATTAGAGAGTCACACCCGGGAACTTCAGACCCAATAGATAGTCACAGCCCGAAACTACAGACCCAACAGAGAGTCACACCCCGAAACTACAAACACATTAGAGAGTCCCACCCGGGAACTACAGACCCAATAGAGAATCACACCCTGATACTACAGACCCAATAGAGTGTCACACCCCGGGAACGACAGACCGATTAGAGAGTCACACCCCGAAACTACAGACCAAATAGAGAGTCACACCCCAAAACTACAGACTCAATAGAGAGTCACACCCCGAAACTACAGACACAATAGAGAGTCACACCCCGAAACTACAGACCCAATAGAGAGTCATAGCCCGAAACTACAGACACAATAGAGAGTCACACCCCAAAACTGCAGACTCAATAGAGAGTCATAGCCCGAAACTACAGACACAATAGAGGGTCACACCCCGAAACTACAGACCCAATAGAGTGTCACACCCAGGGATCTACATACCGATTAGAGAGTCACAACCCGAAATTACAGACCCAATAGAGAGTCACAATCCGGGAACTACAGACCCAATAGAGAGTCACACCCCGGGAACTAAAGACCCAATAGAGTGTCACACCCCGGGAACTGCAGACCCAATAGAGAGTCACTCCCCGAAACTACAGACCCAATAGAGAGTCACACCCCGGGAACTACGGACCCAATAGAGTGTCACACCCCGAAACTACAGACCCAATAGAGAGTCACACTCCGGGAACTACAGACCTAATAGAGAGTCATAGCCCGAAACTACAGACACAATAGAGAATCACACCCCAAAACTACAGACACAATAGAGAGTCACACCCCAAAACTGCAGACTCAATAGAGAGTCACACCCCGAAACTACAGGCCCAATAGAGAGTCACACCCGGGATCTGCAGATACAATAGAGAAACACACCCCGAAACTACAGACGCATTGGAGATTCACAGCCCGAAACGACAGACCCAAGAGAGAGACACATCCCGGAACAAGAGACCCAATAGGGAGTCACACCCGGGATCTACAGACCATTAGAGAGTCACACCCGGGATCTACAGACCCAGTAGAGAGTCACACCCGGGATCTACAGACCCAATAGAGAGTCACTCCCCAAAACTGCAGACCCAATAGAGAGTCACACCCCGAAACTACAGACCCAATAGAGAATCACACCCGGGATCTACAGACCCAATAGAGAGTCACACCCCGGAACTACAGATCCATTAGAGAGTCACACCCCAAAACTACAGTCCCAATAGAGAGTCACACCCCGGAAATAGTGACCCAATAGGGAGTCACACCTGGGATCTACAGACCCAATAGAGAGTCAAGCCCTGTCCAACAGACGATTAGAGCGTCACACCCCGGGACCTACAGACCCAACAGGGAGTCACACCCCGAAACTACAGACCCATGAGAGAGTTACACCCCGGTAACTACAGACCCAACAGAGAGTCACACCCCGAAACTACAGACCCAATAGAGAGGCACACCCCGAAACTACACACCCAATACAGAGTCACACCCCGAAACTGCAGACCCAATAGGGAGTCACACCCCGGGAACTACAAACCCAATAGAGAGTCACACCCCGAAACTGCAGACCCAATAGAGAGTCACACCCCGAAACTGCAGATCCATTAGAGATTCACACCCCAAAACTACAGTCCCAATAGAGAGTCACACCCCGAAACTGCAGACCCAATAGGGAGTCACACCCCGGGATCTACAAACCCAATAGAGAGTCACACCCCGAAACTACACACCCAATACAGAGTCACACCCCGAAACTGCAGACCCAATAGGGAGTCACACCCCGGGAACTACAAACCCAATAGAGAGTCACACCCCGAAACTGCAGACCCAATAGAGAGTCACACCCCGAAACTGCAGATCCATTAGAGATTCACATCCCAAAACTACAGTCCCAATGGAGAGTCACACCCCGAAACTGCAGACCCAATAGGGAGTCACACCCCGGGAACTACAAACCCAATAGAGAGTCACACCCCGAAACTACAAACCCAATAGAGAGTCACACCCCGAAACTGCAGACCCAATGAGAGTCACACCCCGAAACTGCAGACCCAATACAGAGTCACACCCCGAAACTGCAGATCCATTGGAGATTCACACCCCGAAACTGCAGACCCAATAGAGAGTCACACCCCGGGAACTACAAACCCAATAGAGAGTCACACCCCGGGAACTACAAACCCAATAGAGAGTCACACCCCGAAACTACAATCCCAATAGAGAGTCACACCCCGAAACTACAGACACATTAGAGAGTCACACCCCGAAACTACATACCCATTAGAGAGTCACACCCCGAAACTACAGACCCAACAGAGAGTCACACCCGGGAACTACAGAGCCAATAGAGAGTCATACCCCGAAACTACAGACCCAATAGAGAGTCACACCCCGAAACTACAGACCCATTGGAGAGTCACACCCCAAAACTGCAGACCCAATAGAGAGTCACACCCCGAAACTACAGACCCAATAAAGAGTCACACCCCGGGAACTATAGACCCAATGGAGAGTCATAGCCCGAAACTACAGAGCCAATAGGGTGGAATACCCCGAAACTGCAGACTCAATAGAGAGTCACACCCCGAAACTACAGACACAATAGAGAGTCAGACCCCAAAACTGCAGACCCAATAGAGAGTCATACCCCGAAACTACAGAGCCAATAGGGTGGAATACCCCGAAACTGCAGACTCAATAGAGAGTCACACCCCGAAACTACAGACACAATAGAGAGTCATACCCCGAAACTGCAGACCCAATAGAGAGTCACACCCCGAAACTACAGACCCAATAGAGAGTCACACCCCAAAACTGCAGACCCAATAGATAGTCACACCCCGAAACTACAGAACCAACAGAGAGTCACTCCCCAAAACTACAAACCCATTAGTGAGTCCCACCCGGGAACTACAGACCCAATAGAGAATCACACCCTGATACTACAGACCCAATAGAGTGTCACACCCCGGGAACTACAGACCGATTAGAGAGTCACACCCCGAAACAACAGACCCAATAGAGAGTCACACCCCGAAACTACAGACACAATAGAGAGTCACACACCAAAACTGCAGACTCAATAGAGAGTCACACCCCGAAACTACAGACACAATAGAGAGTCACACCCCGAAACTACAGACCCAATAGAGAGTCATAGCCCGAAACTACAGACACAATAAAGAGTCACACCCCAAAACTGCAGACTCAATAGAGAATCATAGCCCGAAACTACAGACACAATAGAGAGTCACAGCCCGAAACTACAGACCCAATAGAGAGTCACACCCCGAAACTACAGACCCAATAGAGAGTCACACCCCGAAACTACAGACCCATTGGTGAGTCACACCCCAAAACTGCAGGCCCAATAGAGAGTCACACCCCGGGAACTATAGACCCAATGGAGAGTCATAGCCCGAAACTACAGAGCCAATAGGGAGGAATACCCCGAAACTGCAGACCCAATAGAGAGTCACACCCCAAAACTACAGACCCAATAGAGAGTCACACCCCGGGAACTATAGACCCAATGGAGAGTCATAGCCCGAAACTACAGAGCCAATAGGGAGGAATACCCCGAAACTACAGACCCAACAGAGAGTCACACCCCAAAACTGCAGACCCAATAGAGTGACACCCCGAAACTACAGACCCAATAGAGAGTCACACCCCAAAACTGCAGACCCAATAGAGAGTCACACCCCAAAACTGCAGACCCAATAGAGAGTCACACCCTGAAACTAAAGATCCAATAGAGAGTCACACCCCGGGAACTACAGACCCAAAAGAGAGTCACACCCCGAAACTACAGACCCATTAGAGAGTCACAGCCCGAAACTACAGACCCATTAGAGAGTCACACCCCGGGAACTACAGACCCAATAGATAGTCACACTCCGAAACTACAGACCGCACAGAGAGTCACACCCCGAAACTACAAACCCATTAGAGAGTCCCACCCGGGAACTACAGACCCAATAGAGAATCACACCCTGATACTACAGACCCAATAGAGTGTCACACCCCGGGAACTACAGACCGATTAGAGAGTCACACCCCGAAACTACAGACCAAATAGAGAGTCACACCCCAAAACTACAGACCCAATAGAGAGTCACACCCCAAAACTACAGACACAATAGAGAGTCACACCCCAAAACTGCAGACTCAATAGAGAGTCATAGCCCGAAACTACAGACACAATAGAGGGTCACACCCCGAAACTACAGACCCAATAGAGTGTCACACCCCGGGAACTACAGACCGATTAGAGAGTCACACCCCAAAACTGCAGAACCAATAGAGAGTCACACCCGAAACTACAGACACAATAGAGAGTCACACCCCAAAACTGCAGACCCAATAGAGAGTCACACCCCAAAACTGCAGACCCAATAGAGAGTCACACCCCAAAACTGCAGAGCCAATAGAGAGTCACACCTCAAAACTGCAGACCCAATAGAGAGTCACACGCCGAAACTACGGACCCAATAGAGAGTCACACCCTGAAACTAAAGATCCAATAGAGAGTCACACCCCGAAACTGCAGACCCATTGGAGAGTCACACCCCAAAACTGCAGACCCAATAGAGAGTCACACCCCGAAACTACAGACCCAATGAAGAGTCACACCCCGGGAACTATAGACCCAATGGAGAGTCATAGCCCGAAACTACAGAGCCAACAGGGAGGAATACCCCAAAACTGCAGACCCAATAGAGAGTCACACCCCGAAACTACAGACACAATAGAGAGTCACACCCCAAAACTGCAGACCCAATAGAGAGTCACACCCCGAAACTGCAGACCCAATAGAGAGTCACACCCCGAAACTACAGACACAATAGAGAGTCACACCCCAAAACTGCAGACCCAATAGAGAGTCACACCCGAAACTACAGACACAATAGAGAGTCACACCCCAAAACTGCAGACCCAATAGAGAGTCACACCCCGAAACTGCAGACCCAATAGAGAGTCACACCCCGAAACTACAGACACAATAGAGAGTCACACCCCAAAACTGCAGACCCAATAGAGAGTCACACCCTAAAACTAAAGATCCAATAGAGAGTCACACCCCGGGAACTACAGACCCAATAGAGAGTCACACCCCAAAACTACAGACCCATTAGAGAGTCACACCCCGAAACTACAGACCCATTAGAGAGTCACACCCGGGAACTGCATACCGATTAGAGAGTCACACCCCGAAACTACAGACCCAATAGAGAGTCACACCCCGGGAACTACAGACCCAATAGAGTGTCACACCCCGGGAACGACAGACCCAATAGGGAGTCACACCCCGAAACTACAGACCAAATAGAGTGTCACATGCCGAAACTACAGACACAATAGAGAGTCACACCCCAAAACTGCAGACTCAATAGAGAGTCACACCCCGAAACTACAGACACAATAGAGAGTCACACCCCGAAACAACAGACCCAATAGAGAGTCATAGCCCGAAACTACAGACACAATAGAGAGTCACACCCCAAAACTGCAGACTCAATAGAGAGTCATAGCCCGAAACTACAGACACAATAGAGGGTCACACCCCGAAACTACAGACCCAATAGAGTGTCACACCCCGGGAACTACAGATCGATTAGAGAGTCACACCCCGAAACTACAGACCCAATAGAGAGTCACACCCGGGAACTACAGAGCCAATAGAGAGTCATACCTCGAAACTACAGAACCAATAGAGAGTCACACCCCGAAACTACAGACCCAATAGAGAGTCACACCCCGAAACTACAGACCCATTGGAGAGTCACACCCCAAAACTGCAGACCCAATAGAGAGTCACACCCCGAAACTACAGACCCAATAAAGAGTCACACCCCGGGAACTATAGACCCAATGGAGAGTCATAGCCCGAAACTACAGAGCCAATAGGGAGGAATATCCTGAAACTGCAGACCCAATAGAGAGTCACACCCTGAAACTCAAGATCCAATAGAGAGTCACACCCCGAAACTACAGACCCATTGGAGAGTCACACCCGGGAACTACAGACCCAATAGAGAGTCACACCCCGAAACTACAGACCCATTGGAGAGTCACACCCGGGAACTACAGACCCAATAGAGAGTCACACCCCGAAACTACAGACCCATTGGAGAGTCACACCCGGGAACTACAGACCCAATAGAGAGTCACACCCCGAAACTACAGACCCATTGGAGAGTCACACCCCGGGAACTACAGACCCAATAGAGAGTCACACCCCGAAACTACAGACCCATTAGAGAGTCACACCCCGAAACTACAGACCCATTGGAGAGTCACACCCGGGAACTACAGACCCAATAGATAGTCACACTCCGAAACTACAGACCGAACAGAGAGTCACACCCCGAAACTACAAACCCATTCGAGAGTCCCACCCGGGAACTACAGACCCAATAGAAAATCACACCCTGATACTACAGACCCAATAGAGTGTCACACCCCGGGAACTACAGACCGATTAGAGAGTCACACCCCGAAACTACAGACCAAATAGAGAGTCACACCCCAAAACTACAGACACAATAGAGAGTCACACCCCAAAACTGCAGACTCAATAGAGAGTCACACCCCGAAACTACAGACACAATAGAGAGTCACACCCCGAAACTACAGACCCAATAGTTAGTCATAGCCCGAAAATACAGACACAATAGAGAGTCACACCCCAAAACTGCAGACTCAATAGAGAGTCATAGCCCGAAACTACAGACACAATAGAGAGTCACACCCCGAAACAACAGACCCAATAGAGAGTCATAGACCGAAACTACAGACACAATAGAGAGTCACACCCCAAAACTGCAGACTCAATAGAGAGTCATAGCCCGAAACTACAGACACAATAGAGGGTCACACCCCAAAACTACAGACCCAATAGAGTGTCACACCCCGGGAACTACAGACCGATTAGAGAGTCACACCCCGAAACTACAGACCCAATAGAGAGTCACACCCGGGAACTACAGAGCCAATAGAGAGTCATACCCCGGAACTACAGACCCAATAGAGAGTCACACCCCGAAACTGCAGACCCATTGGAGAGTCACACCCCAAAACTGCAGACCCAATAGAGAGTCACACCCCGAAACTACAGACCCAATAGAGAGTCACACACCGGGAACTATGGACCCAATGGAGAGTCATAGCCCGAAACTACAGAGCCAATAGGGAGGAATACCCCGAAACTGCAGACCCAATAGAGAGTCACACCCCAAAACTACAGACCCAATAGAGAGTCACACCCCAAAACTACAGACCCAATAGAGAGTCACACCCCAAAACTGCAGACCCAATAGAGAGTCACACCCCAAAACTGCAGACCCAATAGAGAGTCACGCGCGGAAACTACGGACCCAATAGAGAGTCACACCCTGAAACTAAAGATCCAATGGAGAGTCACACCCCGGGAACTACAGACCCAATAGAGAGTCACACCCCGAAACTACAGACCCATTAGAGAGTCACACCCCGAAACTACAGACCCATTAGAGAGTCACACCCGGGAACTACAGACCCAATAGAGAGGAATACCCCGAAACTACAGACCCATTAGAGAGTCACACCCGGGAACTACAGACCCAATAGCTAGTCACACTCCGAAACTACAGTCCCAACAGAGAGTCACACCCCGAAACTACAAACCCATTAGAGAGTCCCACCCGGGAACTACAGACCCAATAGAGAATCACACCCTGATACTACAGACCCAATAGAGTGTCACACCCCGGGAACTACAGACCGATTAGAGAGTCACACCCCGAAACTACAGACCAAATAGAGAGTCACACCCCAAAACTACAGACACAATAGAGAGTTACACCCCAAAACTGCAGACTCAATAGAGAGTCACACCCCGAAACTACAGACACAATAGAGAGTCACACCCCAAAACTACAGACCCAATAGAGAGTCACACCCCAAAACTACAGACACAATAGAGAGTCACACCCCAAAACTGCAGACTCAATAGAGAGTCATAGCCCGAAACTACAGACACAATAGAGGGTCACACCCCGAAACTACAGACCCAATAGAGTGTCACACCCCGGGAACTACAGACCGATTAGAGAGTCACACCCCAAAACTGCAGAACCAATAGAGAGTCACACCCGAAACTACAGACACAATAGAGAGTCACACCCCAAAACTGCAGACCCAATAGAGAGTCACACCCCAAAACTGCAGACCCAATAGAGAGTCACACCCCAAAACTGCAGAGCCAATAGAGAGTCACACCTCAAAACTGCAGACCCAATAGAGAGTCACACGCCGAAACTACGGACCCAATAGAGAGTCACACCCTGAAACTAAAGATGCAATAGAGAGTCACACCCCGAAACTGCAGACCCATTGGAGAGTCACACCCCAAAACTGCAGACCCAATAGAGAGTCACACCCCGAAACTACAGACCCAATGAAGAGTCACACCCCGGGAACTATAGACCCAATGGAGAGTCATAGCCCGAAACTACAGAGCCAACAGGGAGGAATACCCCAAAACTGCAGACCCAATAGAGAGTCACACCCCGAAACTACAGACACAATAGAGAGTCACACCCCAAAACTGCAGACCCAATAGAGAGTCACACCCCGAAACTGCAGACCCAATAGAGAGTCACACCCCGAAACTACAGACACAATAGAGAGTCACACCCCAAAACTGCAGACCCAATAGAGAGTCACACCCGAAACTACAGACACAATAGAGAGTCACACCCCAAAACTGCAGACCCAATAGAGAGTCACACCCCGAAACTGCAGACCCAATAGAGAGTCACACCCCGAAACTACAGACACAATAGAGAGTCACACCCCAAAACTGCAGACCCAATAGAGAGTCACACCCTAAAACTAAAGATCCAATAGAGAGTCACACCCCGGGAACTACAGACCCAATAGAGAGTCACACCCCAAAACTACAGACCCATTAGAGAGTCACACCCCGAAACTACAGACCCATTAGAGAGTCACACCCGGGAACTGCATACCGATTAGAGAGTCACACCCCGAAACTACAGACCCAATAGAGAGTCACACCCCGGGAACTACAGACCCAATAGAGTGTCACACCCCGGGAACGACAGACCCAATAGGGAGTCACACCCCGAAACTACAGACCAAATAGAGTGTCACATGCCGAAACTACAGACACAATAGAGAGTCACACCCCAAAACTGCAGACTCAATAGAGAGTCACACCCCGAAACTACAGACACAATAGAGAGTCACACCCCGAAACAACAGACCCAATAGAGAGTCATAGCCCGAAACTACAGACACAATAGAGAGTCACACCCCAAAACTGCAGACTCAATAGAGAGTCATAGCCCGAAACTACAGACACAATAGAGGGTCACACCCCGAAACTACAGACCCAATAGAGTGTCACACCCCGGGAACTACAGATCGATTAGAGAGTCACACCCCGAAACTACAGACCCAATAGAGAGTCACACCCGGGAACTACAGAGCCAATAGAGAGTCATACCTCGAAACTACAGAACCAATAGAGAGTCACACCCCGAAACTACAGACCCAATAGAGAGTCACACCCCGAAACTACAGACCCATTGGAGAGTCACACCCCAAAACTGCAGACCCAATAGAGAGTCACACCCCGAAACTACAGACCCAATAAAGAGTCACACCCCGGGAACTATAGACCCAATGGAGAGTCATAGCCCGAAACTACAGAGCCAATAGGGAGGAATATCCTGAAACTGCAGACCCAATAGAGAGTCACACCCTGAAACTCAAGATCCAATAGAGAGTCACACCCCGAAACTACAGACCCATTGGAGAGTCACACCCGGGAACTACAGACCCAATAGAGAGTCACACCCCGAAACTACAGACCCATTGGAGAGTCACACCCGGGAACTACAGACCCAATAGAGAGTCACACCCCGAAACTACAGACCCATTGGAGAGTCACACCCGGGAACTACAGACCCAATAGAGAGTCACACCCCGAAACTACAGACCCATTGGAGAGTCACACCCCGGGAACTACAGACCCAATAGAGAGTCACACCCCGAAACTACAGACCCATTAGAGAGTCACACCCCGAAACTACAGACCCATTGGAGAGTCACACCCGGGAACTACAGACCCAATAGATAGTCACACTCCGAAACTACAGACCGAACAGAGAGTCACACCCCGAAACTACAAACCCATTCGAGAGTCCCACCCGGGAACTACAGACCCAATAGAAAATCACACCCTGATACTACAGACCCAATAGAGTGTCACACCCCGGGAACTACAGACCGATTAGAGAGTCACACCCCGAAACTACAGACCAAATAGAGAGTCACACCCCAAAACTACAGACACAATAGAGAGTCACACCCCAAAACTGCAGACTCAATAGAGAGTCACACCCCGAAACTACAGACACAATAGAGAGTCACACCCCGAAACTACAGACCCAATAGTTAGTCATAGCCCGAAAATACAGACACAATAGAGAGTCACACCCCAAAACTGCAGACTCAATAGAGAGTCATAGCCCGAAACTACAGACACAATAGAGAGTCACACCCCGAAACAACAGACCCAATAGAGAGTCATAGACCGAAACTACAGACACAATAGAGAGTCACACCCCAAAACTGCAGACACAATAGAGAGTCATAGCCCGAAACTACAGACACAATAGAGGGTCACACCCCAAAACTACAGACCCAATAGAGTGTCACACCCCGGGAACTACAGACCGATTAGAGAGTCACACCCCGAAACTACAGACCCAATAGAGAGTCACACCCGGGAACTACAGAGCCAATAGAGAGTCATACCCCGGAACTACAGACCCAATAGAGAGTCACACCCCGAAACTGCAGACCCATTGGAGAGTCACACCCCAAAACTGCAGACCCAATAGAGAGTCACACCCCGAAACTACAGACCCAATAGAGAGTCACACACCGGGAACTATGGACCCAATGGAGAGTCATAGCCCGAAACTACAGAGCCAATAGGGAGGAATACCCCGAAACTGCAGACCCAATAGAGAGTCACACCCCAAAACTACAGACCCAATAGAGAGTCACACCCCAAAACTACAGACCCAATAGAGAGTCACACCCCAAAACTGCAGACCCAATAGAGAGTCACACCCCAAAACTGCAGACCCAATAGAGAGTCACGCGCGGAAACTACGGACCCAATAGAGAGTCACACCCTGAAACTAAAGATCCAATGGAGAGTCACACCCCGGGAACTACAGACCCAATAGAGAGTCACACCCCGAAACTACAGACCCATTAGAGAGTCACACCCCGAAACTACAGACCCATTAGAGAGTCACACCCGGGAACTACAGACCCAATAGAGAGGAATACCCCGAAACTACAGACCCATTAGAGAGTCACACCCGGGAACTACAGACCCAATAGCTAGTCACACTCCGAAACTACAGTCCCAACAGAGAGTCACACCCCGAAACTACAAACCCATTAGAGAGTCCCACCCGGGAACTACAGACCCAATAGAGAATCACACCCTGATACTACAGACCCAATAGAGTGTCACACCCCGGGAACTACAGACCGATTAGAGAGTCACACCCCGAAACTACAGACCAAATAGAGAGTCACACCCCAAAACTACAGACACAATAGAGAGTTACACCCCAAAACTGCAGACTCAATAGAGAGTCACACCCCGAAACTACAGACACAATAGAGAGTCACACCCCAAAACTACAGACCCAATAGAGAGTCATAGCCCGAAACTACAGACACAATAGAGAGTCACACCCCAAAACTGCAGACTCAATAGAGAGTCATAGCCCGAAACTACAGACACAATAGAGAGTCACATCCCGAAACAACAGACCCAATAGAGAGTCATAGCCCGAAACTACAGACACAATCGAGAGTCACACCCCAAAACTGCAGACTCAATAGAGAGTCGTAGCCCGAAACTACAGACACAATAGAGGGTCACACCCCGAAACTACAGACCCAATAGAGTGTCACAACCCGGGAACTACAGACCGATTAGAGAGTCACACCCCGAAACTACAGACCCAATAGAGAGTCACACCCGGGAACTACAGAGCCAATAGAGAGTCATACCCCGAAACTACAGACCCAATAGAGAGTCACACCCCGAAACTACAGACCCATTGGAGAGTCACACCCCAAAACTGCAGACCCAATAGAGAGTCACACCCCGAAACTACAGACCCAATAAAGAGTCACACCCCGGGAACTATAGACCCAATGGAGAGTCATAGCCCGAAACTACAGAGCCAATAGGGAGGAATACCCCGAAACTGCAGACCCAATAGAGAGTCACACCCCAAAACTACAGACCCAATAGAGAGTCACACCCCAAAACTACAGACCCAATAGAGAGTCACACCCCAAAACTGCAGACCCAATAGAGAGTCACACGCGGAAACTACGGACCCAATAGAGAGTCACACCCTGAAACTAAAGATCCAATAGAGAGTCACACCCCGGGAACTACAGACCCAATAGAGAGTCACACCCCGGGAACTACAGACCCATTAGAGAGTCACACCCCGAAACTACAGACCCATTAGAGAGTCACACCCGGGAACTACAGACCCAATAGATAGTCACACTCCGAAACTACAGACCGAACAGAGAGTCACACCCCGAAACTATAAACCCATTCGAGAGTCCCACCCGGGAACTACAGACCCAATAGAGAATCACACACTGATACTACAGACCCAATAGAGTGTCACACCCCGGGAACTACAGACCGATTAGAGAGTCACACCCCGAAACTACAGACCAAATAGAGAGTCACACCCCAAAACTACAGACACAATAGAGAGTCACACCCCAAAACTGCAGACTCAATAGAGTCACACCCCGAAACTACAGACACAATAGAGAGTCACACCCCGAAACTACAGACCCAATAGAGAGTCATAGCCCGAAACTACAGACACAATAGAGAGTCACACCCCAAAACTGCAGACTCAATAGAGAGTCATAGCCCGAAACTACAGACCCAATAGAGAGTCACACCCCGAAACAACAGACCCAATAGAGAGTCATAGCCCGAAACTACAGACACAATAGAGAGTCACACCCCAAAACTGCAGACTCAATCGAGAGTCATAGTCCGAAACTACAGACACAATAGAGGGTCACACCCCGAAACTACAGACCCAATAGAGTGTCACACCCCGGGAACTACAGACCGATTAGAGAGTCACACCCCGAAACTACAGACCCAATAGAGAGTCACACCCGGGAACTACAGACCCAATAGAGAGTCATACCCCGAAACTACAGACCCAATAGAGAGTCACACCCCGAAACTACAGACCCATTGGAGAGTCACACCCCAAAACTGCAGACCCAATAGAGAGTCACACCCCGAAACTACAGACCCAACAGAGAGTCACACCCCAAAACTGCAGACCCAATAGAGAGTCACACCCCGAAACTACAGACCCAATAGAGAGTCACACCCCAAAACTGCAGACCCAATAGAGAGTCACACCCCAAAACTGCAGACCCAATAGAGAGTCACACGTGGAAACTACAGACCCAATAGAGAGTCACACCCCGAAACTACAGACCCATTAGAGAGTCACACCCCGAAACTACAGACCCATTAGAGAGTCACACCCGGGAACTTCAGACCCAATAGATAGTCACAGCCCGAAACTACAGACCCAACAGAGAGTCACACCCCGAAACTACAAACACATTAGAGAGTCCCACCCGGGAACTACAGACCCAATAGAGAATCACACCCTGATACTACAGACCCAATAGAGTGTCACACCCCGGGAACGACAGACCGATTAGAGAGTCACACCCCGAAACTACAGACCAAATAGAGAGTCACACCCCAAAACTACAGACTCAATAGAGAGTCACACCCCGAAACTACAGACACAATAGAGAGTCACACCCCGAAACTACAGACCCAATAGAGAGTCATAGCCCGAAACTACAGACACAATAGAGAGTCACACCCCAAAACTGCAGACTCAATAGAGAGTCATAGCCCGAAACTACAGACACAATAGAGGGTCACACCCCGAAACTACAGACCCAATAGAGTGTCACACCCAGGGATCTACATACCGATTAGAGAGTCACAACCCGAAATTACAGACCCAATAGAGAGTCACAATCCGGGAACTACAGACCCAATAGAGAGTCACACCCCGGGAACTAAAGACCCAATAGAGTGTCACACCCCGGGAACTGCAGACCCAATAGAGAGTCACTCCCCGAAACTACAGACCCAATAGAGAGTCACACCCCGGGAACTACAGACCCAATAGAGTGTCACACCCCGAAACTACAGACCCAATAGAGAGTCACACCCCGGGAACTACAGACCTAATAGAGAGTCATAGCCCGAAACTACAGACACAATAGAGAATCACACCCCAAAACTACAGACACAATAGAGAGTCACACCCCAAAACTGCAGACTCAATAGAGAGTCACACCCCGAAACTACAGGCCCAATAGAGAGTCACACCCGGGATCTGCAGATACAATAGAGAAACACACCCCGAAACTACAGACGCATTGGAGATTCACAGCCCGAAACGACAGACCCAAGAGAGAGACACATCCCGGAACAAGAGACCCAATAGGGAGTCACACCCGGGATCTACAGACCATTAGAGAGTCACACCCGGGATCTACAGACCCAGTAGAGAGTCACACCCGGGATCTACAGACCCAATAGAGAGTCACTCCCCAAAACTGCAGACCCAATAGAGAGTCACACCCCGAAACTACAGACCCAATAGAGAATCACACCCGGGATCTACAGACCCAATAGAGAGTCACACCCCGGAACTACAGATCCATTAGAGAGTCACACCCCAAAACTACAGTCCCAATAGAGAGTCACACCCCGGAAATAGTGACCCAATAGGGAGTCACACCTGGGATCTACAGACCCAATAGAGAGTCAAGCCCTGTCCAACAGACGATTAGAGCGTCACACCCCGGGACCTACAGACCCAACAGGGAGTCACACCCCGAAACTACAGACCCATGAGAGAGTTACACCCCGGTAACTACAGACCCAACAGAGAGTCACACCCCGAAACTACAGACCCAATAGAGAGGCACACCCCGAAACTACACACCCAATACAGAGTCACACCCCGAAACTGCAGACCCAATAGGGAGTCACACCCCGGGAACTACAAACCCAATAGAGAGTCACACCCCGAAACTGCAGACCCAATAGAGAGTCACACCCCGAAACTGCAGATCCATTAGAGATTCACACCCCAAAACTACAGTCCCAATAGAGAGTCACACCCCGAAACTGCAGACCCAATAGGGAGTCACACCCCGGGATCTACAAACCCAATAGAGAGTCACACCCCGAAACTACACACCCAATACAGAGTCACACCCCGAAACTGCAGACCCAATAGGGAGTCACACCCCGGGAACTACAAACCCAATAGAGAGTCACACCCCGAAACTGCAGACCCAATAGAGAGTCACACCCCGAAACTGCAGATCCATTAGAGATTCACATCCCAAAACTACAGTCCCAATGGAGAGTCACACCCCGAAACTGCAGACCCAATAGGGAGTCACACCCCGGGAACTACAAACCCAATAGAGAGTCACACCCCGAAACTACAAACCCAATAGAGAGTCACACCCCGAAACTGCAGACCCAATGAGAGTCACACCCCGAAACTGCAGACCCAATACAGAGTCACACCCCGAAACTGCAGATCCATTGGAGATTCACACCCCGAAACTGCAGACCCAATAGAGAGTCACACCCCGGGAACTACAAACCCAATAGAGAGTCACACCCCGGGAACTACAAACCCAATAGAGAGTCACACCCCGAAACTACAATCCCAATAGAGAGTCACACCCCGAAACTACAGACACATTAGAGAGTCACACCCCGAAACTACATACCCATTAGAGAGTCACACCCCGAAACTACAGACCCAACAGAGAGTCACACCCGGGAACTACAGAGCCAATAGAGAGTCATACCCCGAAACTACAGACCCAATAGAGAGTCACACCCCGAAACTACAGACCCATTGGAGAGTCACACCCCAAAACTGCAGACCCAATAGAGAGTCACACCCCGAAACTACAGACCCAATAAAGAGTCACACCCCGGGAACTATAGACCCAATGGAGAGTCATAGCCCGAAACTACAGAGCCAATAGGGTGGAATACCCCGAAACTGCAGACTCAATAGAGAGTCACACCCCGAAACTACAGACACAATAGAGAGTCAGACCCCAAAACTGCAGACCCAATAGAGAGTCAATCCCCGAAACTACAGAGCCAATAGGGTGGAATACCCCGAAACTGCAGACTCAATAGAGAGTCACACCCCGAAACTACAGACACAATAGAGAGTCATACCCCGAAACTGCAGACCCAATAGAGAGTCACACCCCGAAACTACAGACCCAATAGAGAGTCACACCCCAAAACTGCAGACCCAATAGAGAGTCACACCCCGAAACTACAGACCCATTAGAGAGTCACACCCGGGAACTACAGACCCAATAGATAGTCACACCCCGAAACTACAGAACCAACAGAGAGTCACTCCCCAAAACTACAAACCCATTAGTGAGTCCCACCCGGGAACTACAGACCCAATAGAGAATCACACCCTGATACTACAGACCCAATAGAGTGTCACACCCCGGGAACTACAGACCGATTAGAGAGTCACACCCCGAAACAACAGACCCAATAGAGAGTCACACCCCGAAACTACAGACACAATAGAGAGTCACACACCAAAACTGCAGACTCAATAGAGAGTCACACCCCGAAACTACAGACACAATAGAGAGTCACACCCCGAAACTACAGACCCAATAGAGAGTCATAGCCCGAAACTACAGACACAATAAAGAGTCACACCCCAAAACTGCAGACTCAATAGAGAATCATAGCCCGAAACTACAGACACAATAGAGGGTCACACCCCGAAACTACAGACCCAATAGAGTGTCACACATCCCGGGATCTACAGACCGATTAGAGAGTCACAACCCGAAATTACAGACCCAATAGAGAGTCACAACCCGGGAACTACAGACCCAATAGAGTGTCACACCCCGAAACTACAGACCCAATCGAGAGTCACACCCCGGGAACTAAAGACCCAATAGAGTGTCACACCCCGGGAACTAAAGACCCAATAGAGCGTCACACCCCAAAACCGCAGACTCAATAGAGAGTCACACCCCGAAACTACAGGCCCAATAGAGAGTCACACCCGGCATCTGCAGATACAATAGAGAAACACACCCCGAAACTGCAGACCCAATAGAGAGTCACACCCCGAAACTGCAGACCCAATAGAGAGTCACACCCCGAAACTACACACCCAATAGAGAGTCACACCCCGAAACTACACACCCAATAGAGAGTCACACCCCGAAACTACAGACCCAATGGAGAGTCACACCAGGGATCTCCAGACCCAATAGAGATTCACACCCCGAAACTACAGATCCATTAGAGAGTCACACCCCAAAACTACAGATCCATTAGAGAGGCACACCCCGAAACTACAGACCCAATAGAGAGTCCCACCCCGAAACTACAGAGCCATTAGAGAGTCACACCCGGGCTCCACAGACCCATTAGAGAGGCACTCCCGAAAACTACAGACCCAATGGAGAGTCACACCCCGGGAAGTACAGACCCAATAGAGGCACACCCCGAAACTACAGACCCATTAGAGAGTCACACCTGGGCTCTACAGACCCATTAGAGAGTCACACCCCGAAACTGCAGACCCAATAGAGAGTCACACCCCAGGAAGTACAGACCCATTAGAAACTCACACCCCGAAACTACTGACCCATTAGAGAGTCACATCCCAAAACTACAGACCCAATAGAGAGTCACACCCCAGGAATAACAGATCCATTAGAAACTCACACCCTGAAACTGCAGACCCAATAGGGAGGCACACCCCGGGAACTACAAATCCAATCGAGAGTCACACCCCGGAACTAGAGACCCAATAGGGAGTCACACCCCGGTAACTGCAGACCCAACAGAGAGTCACACCCCGAAACTACAGACCCATTAGAGAGTCACACCCCGGTAACTACAGACCCAACCGAGAGTCACACCCCGAAACTACAGACCCATTAGAGAGTCACACCCCGAAACTGCAGACACATTAGAGATTCACACCCCGACACTATAGACCCATTAGAGAGTCACACCCCGAAACTGCAGACCCATTAGAGATTCACACCCAGACACTACAGACCCAATAGAGAGTCACAGCCCAGGAATAACAGATCCATTAGAAACTCACACCCCGAAACTGCAGACCCAATCGGGAGTCACACCCCGGGAACTACAAACCCAATACAGAGTCACACCCCGGAATTAGAGACCCAATAGGGAGTCACACCCGGGATCTACAGACCCAATAGAGAGTCACAACCCAAAACTACAGAGCCATTAGAGAGTCACACCCCGGTAACTGCAGACCCAACAGAGAGTCACACCCCGAAACTACAGATCCAACAGAGAGTCACACCCCAAAACTACACACCCAATAGAGAGTCACACCCCAAAACTGCAGACCCAATAGAGAGACACACCCCGAAACTACACACCCAATAGAGAGTCACACCCCGAAACTACACACCCAATAGAGAGTCACACCCCGAAACTACAGACCCAACAGAGAGTCACAGCCCAAAACTACAGACCCAACAGAGAGTCACACCCCGAAACTACACACCTAATAGAGAGTCACACCCCGAAACTACAGACCCAACAGAGAGTCACACCCCGAAACTACACACCCAATAGAGTCACACCCCGAAACTGCAGACCCATTAGAGAGTCACACCCCGGGACCTACAGACCCAATAGAGAGTCACACCCCGAAACTACAGACCCATTAGAGAGTCACACCCCGGTAACTACAGACCCAACAGAGAGTCACACCCCGAAACTACAGACCCAACAGAGAGTCACACCCCGAAACTACAGACCCAATAGAGAGGCACACCGCGAAACTACACACCCAATAGAGAGTCACACCCCGAAATCGCAGACCCAATAGAGAGTCACACCCCGAAACTACACACCCAGTAGAGAGTCACACCCCGAAATTGCATACCCAATAGAGAGTCACACCCCGAAACTACACACCCAATAGAGAGTCACACCCCGAAACATACAGACCCAATAGAGAGTCACACCCGGTATCTCCAGACCCAATAGAGAGTCACACCCTGAAACTACAGATCCATTGAGAGTCACACTCCAAAACTACAGACCCAATAGAGAGTCACACCCGGGAACTACAGATCCATTAGAGAGTCACACTCCAAAACTACAGTCCCTATAGAGAGTCACACCCCGAAACTAGAGACCCAAAAGAGAGTTACACCCGGGATCTACAGACCCAATAGAGAGTCAAACCCTGTCCTACAGACTATTAGAGAGTCACACCCCGGGACCGACAGACCCAATAGAGAGTAACACCCCGAAACTGCAGACCCAATAGAGAGTCACTCCCCGAATCTACAGACCCATTCAAGAGTCACACCCGGGATCTACAGACCCATTCAAGAGTCACACCCGGGATCTACAGACCCAATAGAGAGTCACACCCGGGATCAACAGACCCATTCGAGAGGCACACCCCTAAACTACAGACACATGAGAGAGTCACACCCCGAAACTACAGACCCAACAGAGAGTCACACCCCAAAACTACACACCCAATAGAGAGTCACACCCCAAAACTGCAGACCCAATAGAGAGACACACCCCGAAACTACACACCCAATAGAGAGTCACACCCCGAAACTACACACCCAATAGAGAGTCACACCCCAAAACTACAGACCCAATAGAGAGTCACACCCCAAAACTGCAGACCCAATAGAGAGTCACACGCGGAAACTACGGACCCAATAGAGAGTCACACCCTGAAACTAAAGATCCAATAGAGAGTCACACCCCGGGAACTACAGACCCAATAGAGAGTCACACCCCGGGAACTACAGACCCATTAGAGAGTCACACCCCGAAACTACAGACCCATTAGAGAGTCACACCCGGGAACTACAGACCCAATAGATAGTCACACTCCGAAACTACAGACCGAACAGAGAGTCACACCCCGAAACTATAAACCCATTCGAGAGTCCCACCCGGGAACTACAGACCCAATAGAGAATCACACACTGATACTACAGACCCAATAGAGTGTCACACCCCGGGAACTACAGACCGATTAGAGAGTCACACCCCGAAACTACAGACCAAATAGAGAGTCACACCCCAAAACTACAGACACAATAGAGAGTCACACCCCAAAACTGCAGACTCAATAGAGTCACACCCCGAAACTACAGACACAATAGAGAGTCACACCCCGAAACTACAGACCCAATAGAGAGTCATAGCCCGAAACTACAGACACAATAGAGAGTCACACCCCAAAACTGCAGACTCAATAGAGAGTCATAGCCCGAAACTACAGACCCAATAGAGAGTCACACCCCGAAACAACAGACCCAATAGAGAGTCATAGCCCGAAACTACAGACACAATAGAGAGTCACACCCCAAAACTGCAGACTCAATCGAGAGTCATAGTCCGAAACTACAGACACAATAGAGGGTCACACCCCGAAACTACAGACCCAATAGAGTGTCACACCCCGGGAACTACAGACCGATTAGAGAGTCACACCCCGAAACTACAGACCCAATAGAGAGTCACACCCGGGAACTACAGACCCAATAGAGAGTCATACCCCGAAACTACAGACCCAATAGAGAGTCACACCCCGAAACTACAGACCCATTGGAGAGTCACACCCCAAAACTGCAGACCCAATAGAGAGTCACACCCCGAAACTACAGACCCAACAGAGAGTCACACCCCAAAACTGCAGACCCAATAGAGAGTCACACCCCGAAACTACAGACCCAATAGAGAGTCACACCCCAAAACTGCAGACCCAATAGAGAGTCACACCCCAAAACTGCAGACCCAATAGAGAGTCACACCCCGAAACTACAGACCCAATAGAGAGTCACACCCCGAAACTACAGACCCATTAGAGAGTCACACCCCGAAACTACAGACCCATTAGAGAGTCACACCCGGGAACTTCAGACCCAATAGATAGTCACAGCCCGAAACTACAGACCCAACAGAGAGTCACACCCCGAAACTACAAACACATTAGAGAGTCCCACCCGGGAACTACAGACCCAATAGAGAATCACACCCTGATACTACAGACCCAATAGAGTGTCACACCCCGGGAACGACAGACCGATTAGAGAGTCACACCCCGAAACTACAGACCAAATAGAGAGTCACACCCCAAAACTACAGACTCAATAGAGAGTCACACCCCGAAACTACAGACACAATAGAGAGTCACACCCCGAAACTACAGACCCAATAGAGAGTCATAGCCCGAAACTACAGACACAATAGAGAGTCACACCCCAAAACTACAGACTCAATAGAGAGTCATAGCCCGAAACTACAGACACAATAGAGGGTCACACCCCGAAACTACAGACCCAATAGAGTGTCACACCCAGGGATCTACATACCGATTAGAGAGTCACAACCCGAAATTACAGACCCAATAGAGAGTCACAATCCGGGAACTACAGACCCAATAGAGAGTCACACCCCGGGAACTAAAGACCCAATAGAGTGTCACACCCCGGGAACTGCAGACCCAATAGAGAGTCACTCCCCGAAACTACAGACCCAATAGAGAGTCACACCCCGGGAACTACAGACCCAATAGAGTGTCACACCCCGAAACTACAGACCCAATAGAGAGTCACACCCCGGGAACTACAGACCTAATAGAGAGTCATAGCCCGAAACTACAGACACAATAGAGAATCACACCCCAAAACTACAGACACAATAGAGAGTCACACCCCAAAACTGCAGACTCAATAGAGAGTCACACCCCGAAACTACAGGCCCAATAGAGAGTCACACCCGGGATCTGCAGATACAATAGAGAAACACACCCCGAAACTACAGACGCATTGGAGATTCACAGCCTGAAACGACAGACCCAAGAGAGAGACACATCCCGGAACAAGAGACCCAATAGGGAGTCACACCCGGGATCTACAGACCATTAGAGAGTCACACCCGGGATCTACAGACCCAGTAGAGAGTCACACCCGGGATCTACAGACCCAATAGAGAGTCACTCCCCAAAACTGCAGACCCAATAGAGAGTCACACCCCGAAACTACAGACCCAATAGAGAATCACACCCGGGATCTACAGACCCAATAGAGAGTCACACCCCGGAACTACAGATCCATTAGAGAGTCACACCCCAAAACTACAGTCCCAATAGAGAGTCACACCCCGGAAATAGTGACCCAATAGGGAGTCACACCTGGGATCTACAGACCCAATAGAGAGTCAAGCCCTGTCCAACAGACGATTAGAGCGTCACACCCCGGGACCTACAGACCCAACAGGGAGTCACACCCCGAAACTACAGACCCATGAGAGAGTTACACCCCGGTAACTACAGACCCAACAGAGAGTCACACCCCGAAACTACAGACCCAATAGAGAGGCACACCCCGAAACTACACACCCAATACAGAGTCACACCCCGAAACTGCAGACCCAATAGGGAGTCACACCCCGGGAACTACAAACCCAATAGAGAGTCACACCCCGAAACTGCAGACCCAATAGAGAGTCACACCCCGAAACTGCAGATCCATTAGAGATTCACACCCCAAAACTACAGTCCCAATAGAGAGTCACACCCCGAAACTGCAGACCCAATAGGGAGTCACACCCCGGGATCTACAAACCCAATAGAGAGTCACACCCCGAAACTACACACCCAATACAGAGTCACACCCCGAAACTGCAGACCCAATAGGGAGTCACACCCCGGGAACTACAAACCCAATAGAGAGTCACACCCCGAAACTGCAGACCCAATAGACAGTCACACCCCGAAACTGCAGATCCATTAGAGATTCACATCCCAAAACTACAGTCCCAATGGAGAGTCACACCCCGAAACTGCAGACCCAATAGGGAGTCACACCCCGGGAACTACAAACCCAATAGAGAGTCACACCCCGAAACTACAAACCCAATAGAGAGTCACACCCCGAAACTGCAGACCCAATGAGAGTCACACCCCGAAACTGCAGACCCAATACAGAGTCACACCCCGAAACTGCAGATCCATTGGAGATTCACACCCCGAAACTGCAGACCCAATAGAGAGTCACACCCCGGGAACTACAAACCCAATAGAGAGTCACACCCCGGGAACTACAAACCCAATAGAGAGTCACACCCCGAAACTACAATCCCAATAGAGAGTCACACCCCGAAACTACAGACACATTAGAGAGTCACACCCCGAAACTACATACCCATTAGAGAGTCACACCCCGAAACTACAGACCCAACAGAGAGTCACACCCGGGAACTACAGAGCCAATAGAGAGTCATACCCCGAAACTACAGACCCAATAGAGAGTCACACCCCGAAACTACAGACCCATTGGAGAGTCACACCCCAAAACTGCAGACCCAATAGAGAGTCACACCCCGAAACTACAGACCCAATAAAGAGTCACACCCCGGGAACTATAGACCCAATGGAGAGTCATAGCCCGAAACTACAGAGCCAATAGGGTGGAATACCCCGAAACTGCAGACTCAATAGAGAGTCACACCCCGAAACTACAGACACAATAGAGAGTCAGACCCCAAAACTGCAGACCCAATAGAGAGTCAATCCCCGAAACTACAGAGCCAATAGGGTGGAATACCCCGAAACTGCAGACTCAATAGAGAGTCACACCCCGAAACTACAGACACAATAGAGAGTCATACCCCGAAACTGCAGACCCAATAGAGAGTCACACCCCGAAACTACAGACCCAATAGAGAGTCACACCCCAAAACTGCAGACCCAATAGAGAGTCACACCCCGAAACTACAGACCCATTAGAGAGTCACACCCGGGAACTACAGACCCAATAGATAGTCACACCCCGAAACTACAGAACCAACAGAGAGTCACTCCCCAAAACTACAAACCCATTAGTGAGTCCCACCCGGGAACTACAGACCCAATAGAGAATCACACCCTGATACTACAGACCCAATAGAGTGTCACACCCCGGGAACTACAGACCGATTAGAGAGTCACACCCCGAAACAACAGACCCAATAGAGAGTCACACCCCGAAACTACAGACACAATAGAGAGTCACACACCAAAACTGCAGACTCAATAGAGAGTCACACCCCGAAACTACAGACACAATAGAGAGTCACACCCCAAAACTGCAGACTCAATAGAGAGTCATAGCCCGAAACTACAGACACAATAGAGGGTCACACCCCGAAACTACAGACCCAATAGAGTGTCACACCCAGGGATCTACATACCGATTAGAGAGTCACAACCCGAAATTACAGACCCAATAGAGAGTCACAATCCGGGAACTACAGACCCAATAGAGAGTCACACCCCGGGAACTAAAGACCCAATAGAGTGTCACACCCCGGGAACTGCAGACCCAATAGAGAGTCACTCCCCGAAACTACAGACCCAATAGAGAGTCACACCCCGGGAACTACAGACCCAATAGAGTGTCACACCCCGAAACTACAGACCCAATAGAGAGTCACACCCCGGGAACTACAGACCTAATAGAGAGTCATAGCCCGAAACTACAGACACAATAGAGAATCACACCCCAAAACTACAGACACAATAGAGAGTCACACCCCAAAACTGCAGACTCAATAGAGAGTCACACCCCGAAACTACAGGCCCAATAGAGAGTCACACCCGGGATCTGCAGATACAATAGAGAAACACACCCCGAAACTACAGACGCATTGGAGATTCACAGCCCGAAACGACAGACCCAAGAGAGAGACACATCCCGGAACAAGAGACCCAATAGGGAGTCACACCCGGGATCTACAGACCATTAGAGAGTCACACCCGGGATCTACAGACCCAGTAGAGAGTCACACCCGGGATCTACAGACCCAATAGAGAGTCACTCCCCAAAACTGCAGACCCAATAGAGAGTCACACCCCGAAACTACAGACCCAATAGAGAATCACACCCGGGATCTACAGACCCAATAGAGAGTCACACCCCGGAACTACAGATCCATTAGAGAGTCACACCCCAAAACTACAGTCCCAATAGAGAGTCACACCCCGGAAATAGTGACCCAATAGGGAGTCACACCTGGGATCTACAGACCCAATAGAGAGTCAAGCCCTGTCCAACAGACGATTAGAGCGTCACACCCCGGGACCTACAGACCCAACAGGGAGTCACACCCCGAAACTACAGACCCATGAGAGAGTTACACCCCGGTAACTACAGACCCAACAGAGAGTCACACCCCGAAACTACAGACCCAATAGAGAGGCACACCCCGAAACTACACACCCAATACAGAGTCACACCCCGAAACTGCAGACCCAATAGGGAGTCACACCCCGGGAACTACAAACCCAATAGAGAGTCACACCCCGAAACTGCAGACCCAATAGAGAGTCACACCCCGAAACTGCAGATCCATTAGAGATTCACACCCCAAAACTACAGTCCCAATAGAGAGTCACACCCCGAAACTGCAGACCCAATAGGGAGTCACACCCCGGGATCTACAAACCCAATAGAGAGTCACACCCCGAAACTACACACCCAATACAGAGTCACACCCCGAAACTGCAGACCCAATAGGGAGTCACACCCCGGGAACTACAAACCCAATAGAGAGTCACACCCCGAAACTGCAGACCCAATAGAGAGTCACACCCCGAAACTGCAGATCCATTAGAGATTCACATCCCAAAACTACAGTCCCAATGGAGAGTCACACCCCGAAACTGCAGACCCAATAGGGAGTCACACCCCGGGAACTACAAACCCAATAGAGAGTCACACCCCGAAACTACAAACCCAATAGAGAGTCACACCCCGAAACTGCAGACCCAATGAGAGTCACACCCCGAAACTGCAGACCCAATACAGAGTCACACCCCGAAACTGCAGATCCATTGGAGATTCACACCCCGAAACTGCAGACCCAATAGAGAGTCACACCCCGGGAACTACAAACCCAATAGAGAGTCACACCCCGGGAACTACAAACCCAATAGAGAGTCACACCCCGAAACTACAATCCCAATAGAGAGTCACACCCCGAAACTACAGACACATTAGAGAGTCACACCCCGAAACTACATACCCATTAGAGAGTCACACCCCGAAACTACAGACCCAACAGAGAGTCACACCCGGGAACTACAGAGCCAATAGAGAGTCATACCCCGAAACTACAGACCCAATAGAGAGTCACACCCCGAAACTACAGACCCATTGGAGAGTCACACCCCAAAACTGCAGACCCAATAGAGAGTCACACCCCGAAACTACAGACCCAATAAAGAGTCACACCCCGGGAACTATAGACCCAATGGAGAGTCATAGCCCGAAACTACAGAGCCAATAGGGTGGAATACCCCGAAACTGCAGACTCAATAGAGAGTCACACCCCGAAACTACAGACACAATAGAGAGTCAGACCCCAAAACTGCAGACCCAATAGAGAGTCAATCCCCGAAACTACAGAGCCAATAGGGTGGAATACCCCGAAACTGCAGACTCAATAGAGAGTCACACCCCGAAACTACAGACACAATAGAGAGTCATACCCCGAAACTGCAGACCCAATAGAGAGTCACACCCCGAAACTACAGACCCAATAGAGAGTCACACCCCAAAACTGCAGACCCAATAGAGAGTCACACCCCGAAACTACAGACCCATTAGAGAGTCACACCCGGGAACTACAGACCCAATAGATAGTCACACCCCGAAACTACAGAACCAACAGAGAGTCACTCCCCAAAACTACAAACCCATTAGTGAGTCCCACCCGGGAACTACAGACCCAATAGAGAATCACACCCTGATACTACAGACCCAATAGAGTGTCACACCCCGGGAACTACAGACCGATTAGAGAGTCACACCCCGAAACAACAGACCCAATAGAGAGTCACACCCCGAAACTACAGACACAATAGAGAGTCACACACCAAAACTGCAGACTCAATAGAGAGTCACACCCCGAAACTACAGACACAATAGAGAGTCACACCCCGAAACTACAGACCCAATAGAGAGTCATAGCCCGAAACTACAGACACAATAAAGAGTCACACCCCAAAACTGCAGACTCAATAGAGAATCATAGCCCGAAACTACAGACACAATAGAGGGTCACACCCCGAAACTACAGACCCAATAGAGTGTCACACATCCCGGGATCTACAGACCGATTAGAGAGTCACAACCCGAAATTACAGACCCAATAGAGAGTCACAACCCGGGAACTACAGACCCAATAGAGTGTCACACCCCGAAACTACAGACCCAATCGAGAGTCACACCCCGGGAACTAAAGACCCAATAGAGTGTCACACCCCGGGAACTAAAGACCCAATAGAGCGTCACACCCCAAAACCGCAGACTCAATAGAGAGTCACACCCCGAAACTACAGGCCCAATAGAGAGTCACACCCGGCATCTGCAGATACAATAGAGAAACACACCCCGAAACTGCAGACCCAATAGAGAGTCACACCCCGAAACTGCAGACCCAATAGAGAGTCACACCCCGAAACTACACACCCAATAGAGAGTCACACCCCGAAACTACACACCCAATAGAGAGTCACACCCCGAAACTACAGACCCAATGGAGAGTCACACCAGGGATCTCCAGACCCAATAGAGAGTCACACCCCGAAACTACAGATCCATTAGAGAGTCACACCCCAAAACTACAGATCCATTAGAGAGGCACACCCCGAAACTACAGACCCAATAGAGAGTCCCACCCCGAAACTACAGAGCCATTAGAGAGTCACACCCGGGCTCCACAGACCCATTAGAGAGGCACTCCCGAAAACTACAGACCCAATGGAGAGTCACACCCCGGGAAGTACAGACCCAATAGAGGCACACCCCGAAACTACAGACCCATTAGAGAGTCACACCTGGGCTCTACAGACCCATTAGAGAGTCACACCCCGAAACTGCAGACCCAATAGAGAGTCACACCCCAGGAAGTACAGACCCATTAGAAACTCACACCCCGAAACTACTGACCCATTAGAGAGTCACATCCCAAAACTACAGACCCAATAGAGAGTCACACCCCAGGAATAACAGATCCATTAGAAACTCACACCCTGAAACTGCAGACCCAATAGGGAGGCACACCCCGGGAACTACAAATCCAATCGAGAGTCACACCCCGGAACTAGAGACCCAATAGGGAGTCACACCCCGGTAACTGCAGACCCAACAGAGAGTCACACCCCGAAACTACAGACCCATTAGAGAGTCACACCCCGGTAACTACAGACCCAACCGAGAGTCACACCCCGAAACTACAGACCCATTAGAGAGTCACACCCCGAAACTGCAGACACATTAGAGATTCACACCCCGACACTATAGACCCATTAGAGAGTCACACCCCGAAACTGCAGACCCATTAGAGATTCACACCCAGACACTACAGACCCAATAGAGAGTCACAGCCCAGGAATAACAGATCCATTAGAAACTCACACCCCGAAACTGCAGACCCAATCGGGAGTCACACCCCGGGAACTACAAACCCAATACAGAGTCACACCCCGGAATTAGAGACCCAATAGGGAGTCACACCCGGGATCTACAGACCCAATAGAGAGTCACAACCCAAAACTACAGAGCCATTAGAGAGTCACACCCCGGTAACTGCAGACCCAACAGAGAGTCACACCCCGAAACTACAGATCCAACAGAGAGTCACACCCCAAAACTACACACCCAATAGAGAGTCACACCCCAAAACTGCAGACCCAATAGAGAGACACACCCCGAAACTACACACCCAATAGAGAGTCACACCCCGAAACTACACACCCAATAGAGAGTCACACCCCGAAACTACAGACCCAACAGAGAGTCACAGCCCAAAACTACAGACCCAACAGAGAGTCACACCCCGAAACTACACACCTAATAGAGAGTCACACCCCGAAACTACAGACCCAACAGAGAGTCACACCCCGAAACTACACACCCAATAGAGTCACACCCCGAAACTGCAGACCCATTAGAGAGTCACACCCCGGGACCTACAGACCCAATAGAGAGTCACACCCCGAAACTACAGACCCATTAGAGAGTCACACCCCGGTAACTACAGACCCAACAGAGAGTCACACCCCGAAACTACAGACCCAACAGAGAGTCACACCCCGAAACTACAGACCCAATAGAGAGGCACACCGCGAAACTACACACCCAATAGAGAGTCACACCCCGAAATCGCAGACCCAATAGAGAGTCACACCCCGAAACTACACACCCAGTAGAGAGTCACACCCCGAAATTGCATACCCAATAGAGAGTCACACCCCGAAACTACACACCCAATAGAGAGTCACACCCCGAAACATACAGACCCAATAGAGAGTCACACCCGGTATCTCCAGACCCAATAGAGAGTCACACCCTGAAACTACAGATCCATTGAGAGTCACACTCCAAAACTACAGACCCAATAGAGAGTCACACCCGGGAACTACAGATCCATTAGAGAGTCACACTCCAAAACTACAGTCCCTATAGAGAGTCACACCCCGAAACTAGAGACCCAATAGAGAGTTACACCCGGGATCTACAGACCCAATAGAGAGTCAAACCCTGTCCTACAGACTATTAGAGAGTCACACCCCGGGACCGACAGACCCAATAGAGAGTAACACCCCGAAACTGCAGACCCAATAGAGAGTCACTCCCCGAATCTACAGACCCATTCAAGAGTCACACCCGGGATCTACAGACCCATTCAAGAGTCACACCCGGGATCTACAGACCCAATAGAGAGTCACACCCGGGATCAACAGACCCATTCGAGAGGCACACCCCTAAACTACAGACACATTAGAGAGTCACACCCCGAAACTACAGACCCAACAGAGAGTCACACCCCAAAACTA
Organism: Heterodontus francisci; assembly: GCF_036365525.1. NCBI lineage: Eukaryota > Metazoa > Chordata > Chondrichthyes > Heterodontiformes > Heterodontidae > Heterodontus > Heterodontus francisci. The sequence continues at coordinate 66,581,251 of NC_090393.1, read as the reverse complement.
CACACCCAATAGAGAGTCACACCCCAAAACTGCAGACCCAATAGAGAGACACACCCCGAAACTACACACCCAATAGAGAGTCACACCCCGAAACTACACACCCAATAGAGAGTCACACCCCGAAACTACAGACCCAACAGAGAGTCACAGCCCAAAACTACAGACCCAACAGAGAGTCACACCCCGAAACTACACACCTAATAGAGAGTCACACCCCGAAACTACAGACCCAACAGAGAGTCACACCCCGAAACTACACACCCAATAGAGTCACACCCCGAAACTGCAGACCCATTAGAGAGTCACACCCCGAGACCTACAGACCCAATAGAGAGTCACACCCCGAAACTACAGACCCATTAGAGAGTCACACCCCGGTAACTACAGACCCAACAGAGAGTCACACCCCGAAACTACAGACCCAACAGAGAGTCACACCCCGAAACTACAGACCCAATAGAGAGGCACACCGCGAAACTACACACCCAATAGAGAGTCACACCCCGAAATCGCAGACCCAATAGAGAGTCACACCCCGAAACTACACACCCAGTAGAGAGTCACACCCCGAAATTGCATACCCAATAGAGAGTCACACCCCGAAACTACACACCCAATAGAGAGTCACACCCCGAAACATACAGACCCAATAGAGAGTCACACCCGGTATCTCCAGACCCAATAGAGAGTCACACCCTGAAACTACAGATCCATTGAGAGTCACACTCCAAAACTACAGACCCAATAGAGAGTCACACCCGGGAACTACAGATCCATTAGAGAGTCACACTCCAAAACTACAGTCCCTATAGAGAGTCACACCCCGAAACTAGAGACCCAATAGAGAGTTACACCCGGGATCTACAGACCCAATAGAGAGTCAAACCCTGTCCTACAGACTATTAGAGAGTCACACCCCGGGACCGACAGACCCAATAGAGAGTAACACCCCGAAACTGCAGACCCAATAGAGAGTCACTCCCCGAATCTACAGACCCATTCAAGAGTCACACCCGGGATCTACAGACCCATTCAAGAGTCACACCCGGGATCTACAGACCCAATAGAGAGTCACACCCGGGATCAACAGACCCATTCGAGAGGCACACCCCTAAACTACAGACACATTAGAGAGTCACACCCCGAAACTACAGACCCAATAGAGAGTCACAGCCCAGGAACTAGAGACCCATCAGAGAGTCACACCCCGAAACTACAGACAGATTAGAGTGTCACACCCCGAAACCACAGACCCATCAGAGAGTCACACCCCAAAACTACAGACCCATTAGAGAGTCCCACCCGGGATCTACAGACCCAATAGAGAGTCACGCCCCAGAACCACAGATCCATTGGAGAGTCACACCCCAAAACTACAGTCCCAATAGAGAGTCACACCCCGGAACTAGAGACCCAATAGGGAGTCACACCCGGGATCTACAGACCCAATAGGGAGTCAAACCCTGTCCAACAGACTATTAGAGAGTCACACCCCGGGACCTACAGACCCAATAGAGAGTCACACCCCGGAACTACAGATCCATGAGAGAGTCACACCCCGAAACTACACACCCAATAGAGAGTCACACCCCGAAACTACAGACCCAACAGAGAGTCACAGCCCAAAACTACAGACCCAACAGAGAGTCACACCCCGAAACTACACACCTAATAGAGAGTCACACCCCGAAACTACAGACCCAACAGAGAGTCACACCCCGAAACTACACACCCAATAGAGTCACACCCCGAAACTGCAGACCCATTAGAGAGTCACACCCCGGGACCTACAGACCCAATAGAGAGTCACACCCCGAAACTACAGACCCATTAGAGAGTCACACCCCGGTAACTGCAGACCCAACAGAGAGTCACACCCCGAAACTACAGACCCAATAGAGAGGCACACCGCGAAACTACAGACCCAACAGAGAGTCACACCCCGAAACTACACACCCAATAGAGTCACACCCCGAAACTGCAGACCCATTAGAGAGTCACACCCCGGGACCTACAGACCCAATAGAGAGTCACACCCCGAAACTACAGACCCATTAGAGAGTCACACCCCGGGACCTACAGACCCAATAGAGAGTCACACCCCGGAACTACAGATCCATGAGAGAGTCACACCCCAAAACTACAGTCCCAATAGAGAGTCACGCCCCGGAACTAGAGACCCAATAGGGAGTCACACCCGGGATCTACAGACCCAATAGAGAGTCAAACCCTGTCCAACAGACTATTAGAGAGTCACACCCCGGGACCAACAGACCCAACAGAGAGTCACACCCCGAAACTACACACCCAATAGAGAGTCAAACCCTGTCCAACAGACGATTAGAGAGTCACACCCCAGGACCTACAGACCCAACAGAGAGTCACACCCCGAAACTACAGTCCCAATAGGGAGTCACACCCTGGAACTAGAGACCGAATAGGGAGTCACACCCGGGATGTACAGACCCAATAGAGAGTCAAACCCTGTCCAACAGACTATTAGAGAGTCACACCCCGGGACCTACAGACCCAATAGAGAGTCATCCCTGTCCAACAGACTATTAGAGAGTCACACCCCGGGACCTACAGACCCAACAGAGAGTCACACCCCGAAACTACAGACCCATTAGAGAGTCACACCCCGGTAACTACAGACCCAACAGAGTCACACCTCGAAACTACAGACCCAACAGAGAGTCACACCCTGAAACTACACACCCAATAGAGAGTCACACCCCGAAACTGCAGACCCAATAGAGAGTCACACCCCGAAACTGCAGACCCAATAGTGAGTCACACCCAGAAACTACAGACCCAATAGAGAGTCACACCCCGGTAACTACAGACCCAACAGAGTCACACCTCGAAACTACAGACCCAACAGAGAGTCACACCCTGAAACTACACACCCAATAGAGAGTCACACCCCGAAACTGCAGACCCAATAGAGAGTCACACCCCGAAACTGCAGACCCAATAGAGAGTCACACCCCGAAACTGCAGACCCAATAGAGAGTCACACCCAGAAACTACAGACCCATTAGAGAGTCACACCCCGGTAACTACAGACCCAACAGAGAGTCACACCTCGAAACTACAGACCCAACAGAGAGTCACAGCCCGAAACTACACACCCAATAGAGAGTCACACCCCGAAACTGCAGACCCAATAGAGAGTCACACCCCGAAACTGCAGACACAATAGAGAGTCACACCCCGAAACTGCAGACCCAATAGAGAGTCACACCCCGGTAACTACGGACCCAACAGAGAGTCACACCCCGAAACTACAGATCCAATAGAGAGGCACACCCCGAAACTACACGCCCAATCGAGAGTCACACCCCGAAACTGCAGACCCAATAGAGAGTCACACCCCGAAACTACAGACCCATTCGAGAGTCACACCCGGGATCAACAGACCCATTAGAAAGTCACACCCCGAAACTACACACCCAATGGAGAGTCACACCCCGAAACTACACACCCAATAGAGAGTCACACCCCGAAACTACACACTCAATGGAGAGTCACACCCCAAAACTACACACCCAATAGAGAGTCACACTCCGAAACTACACACCCAATAGAGAGTCACACCTCGGGAACTACAGACCCATTCGAGAGGCACACCTCGAAACTACAGACCCAATAGAGAGTCACAGCCCAGGAGCTACATACACAAACGAGTGTCACACCCCAAAACTACTGACCCATTAGAGAGTCACATCCCGAAACTACAGACCCAACAGAGAGTCTCTCCCGGGACCTGCTTACCCAAAAGAGAGTCACAACCCGAAACTACAGACCCAATAGAGAATCACACCCGGGATCTACAGACCCATTCGAGAGGCACACCCGAAAACTACAGACCCAATGGAGAGTCACACCCCGGGAAGTACAGACCAATTAGAGAGTCACACCCCGAAACTACAGGCCCAATAGAGAATCACACCCCGAAACTACAGACCCATTAGAGAGTCACACCCCGAAACTACAGACCCAATAGAGAGTCACACCCCAAAATTACAGACCCAATAGAGAGTCACACCCAGGATCTGCACACCCATTAGAGAGTCACACCCCAAAACTACAGACCTAATAGAGAGTCACACCCCGGAACTACAGACCCAATAGAGAGTAACAGCCCGGGAACTACAGACCCAATAGAGAGTAACACCCCGGGAACTACAGACCCATTAGAGAGTCATACCCGGGATTTACAGCCCCAATAGGGAGTCACACCCTGTCCTACAGACCATTAGAGAGTTACACCCAGGAACTACAGACCCAATGGACCGTCATACCCGGGAACTACAGAACAAATATAGAGTCCAACCCCAATACTACAGACCGAATAGAGAATCACATCCCACGCACTATCAACCCATTCAAGAGTCACACCTAGGAACTACAGACTCATTTGAGAGTTATACTCCGGGAACTAATGGCCCAGTGGAGTGTGACACCCTGAAACTACAGATCCATTGGAGAGTTGCACCCAGGGAACTACAGAGCCATTAGAAAGTCATACCCAGGGGACTACTAACCGTTCATATAGTTACACCTGGGGACTGCACACACAGTAGACAGTCGCACCCGGGCTCTACTTCCCATTAGAGAGACACAGCTGTTCTCATCCAGAAACCCAGTTGGTGAAGGATAGAACTGGAGACAATCTTTCCACAAATGTTATATTTATTTACAGAATTACACATTATAAGCATACACATCCCAACCCAACAACCACAGTTTTATTCTGTGTCTGTTTTATAGCGGCTCAAGTGAATCCTCAGGTAATACCCACCACCTGCAAACAATTAATACACAATTCCCTCTTGAAATAATAATTGGAGTTTATATTTTCAACAAAATTGAAAATATACTTAAATGAAAAATCTTCATAGTCTGTAGAAAGCATTACATTGCGAGACGCCCCTACTCTCGGACCACCCAACAATTTCTTTACACATGCATTTCTTTTTGTAAAAGAATCAGACAGTTAATGACTTGCATCCACCCAATTAATTTTAGAGATTTCCTTTCTCTTCTCTTGCTTCAAGACAGCAAGGTCAATCTGTAACTTTTTCTCACACAGTTTTTGTGGAGTGTATATTATCCCACAATGAACGATTGTCAAAATAATATTCAATGGGTGTCCTATCTTCGGTACAGCCATTGTACAAAATCTCACTTAAAATATTTAACTAATAGAACCCCATACCCACTGCCTCCACAAAAGCCCATGTTCCGTCAGTCAAAGTACTTTTAACAACCCTTTTTATTTTCTTAGCTTCCCAAGCTAAAGGACAACATTTCCCATTTTTAGCCATACGAAATATTATGAAACCAGCTGCACTTGAATACCCATCAGGAAGATTAGCATGTGAAACATGGGTGGCACAGTGGCGCAGTGGTTAGCACCGCAGCCTCACAGCTCCAGCGACCCGGGTTCAATTCTGGGTACTGCCTGCGCGGAGTTTGCAAGTTCTCCCTGTGTCTGCGTGGGTTTCCTCCGGGTGCTCTGGTTTCCTCCCACATGCCAAAGACTTGCAGGTTGATAGGTAAATTGGCCTTTATAAATTGCCCCTAGTGTAGGTAGGTGGTCGGGAAATATAGGGACAGGTGGGATGTGGTAGGAATATGGAATTAGTGTAGGATTAGTATAAAATGGGTGGTTGATGGTCGGCACAGACTCGGTGGGCCGAAGGGCCTGTTTCAGTGCTGTATCTCTAAATAAAAAAACATCATTAAAATAACTCTCTAATGGGTCTGTTCTTTGGGTCATGTAAAGATAGGAGCTTATTTTTTAAATATTTTATTTGCTCTAAATACATTCTCAGCTTTAGGGTGTTTCATCATAATACTTAACCAGCACATCAAAACCAGCATCTAGTCTGGACTGAGTGCACACCAGTTCAACTGACAAATCAAGCTTCACAATTGCTCTGTCTGTTCTTTAGCTATAACATTTTTCAGTGATAGCCTAGTATGATTAACTAGCTGGGAGTAACACTCTCTAAATAGGATGGTTAGTTAAAGTTATTCCAGACCTGCTCTGCTTAATATTCACATCAATATATTTTAAAGCATCAGAAGCCCGACTTCCAATTTTAAATTCTACTCTAATCTTACTAATAACACATTTCTCAAATTCCTCAGTGCCAGCCCATCAGAAATCATCAATATGCATCATGAAGGTGTCTGAAAGTTTCCCTTTATGAAAGCAATAAAACATTGCGGGATTTGCTTTTAGTTGAACACAACCATTTGTTCAGCAAAACAGATTTCATTGAAAAATACCACAGCCTGGGAACATTATTCAGGTTGTCGACACGTGTTTAGTTTCCATTGTTTTCCTTCTGCATCTGCTGCTTCTTTGGGCGGTTTCAGAAATTCTTCTTTCTGAAAAGTGTTGCCCTGCAGAAATGCAGCTATTATGTCGATTGATCTACACTCCCACGAATAAGTGCCCAAAAGAGCTAAAAAGATTTTCAAAATTACTTTTCCAGCTGTGGGAGAATCGACTCTAACATCGGTATCACCCAGTTGTTCTTCAAAACTCCTCGCAACTCGCCTGGTTTTAGCCTCCCAAGGAGTTTTTCAATACAAATCCCCCTCTGTGACACAGCTTCTTTCCCCTTACCTGGTACTGCAGAATGAACTCCAAACTTTCTCCAACTATCTAATTCCCTTTGTTTTGCCTCTCTTATTAGTTGATTCTCAAGTTTATTGGCAGCTACCCATTATAGAAACATAAATATAGAAAAATAGGAGCAGGAGTAGGCCATTCGGCCCTTCGAGCCTGCTCCGCCATTCAATACGATCATGGCTGATCATCCAAACTCAGTACCCTGTTCCCGCTTTCTCCCCGTATCCCTTGATCCCTTTAACCCTAAGAACTATATCTAACTCTTTCTTGAATATATTTAATGATTTGGCCTCAACTGCTTTCTGCGGTAGAGAATTCCATAGGTTCGCCACTCTCTGGGTGAAGAAATCTCTCCTCATCTCAGTCCTAAATGATCATGAGGACTTCTGCTTCGAGTTCTGTTGCGAGACTGTTCTGTGATCTTTATTTTATTGTCTAATCTATTCAAACTACAGCCTCTACTTGCACTTTTATGTCTGTCGGGACTATTACTGCGAGATCTCCGTCTCGCACTATCAGAGGGTCTTTCTCCAGTGCATGATCATTTTCCGACACAAGAGTCACTTCCAGACACACTGGTACTTACACTGCACTTTATTACTCTCCACTCTTTCACTCCATTCTGCCAGTCTATGTACTTCACTTCTTGACCATCATCCTGAACATTCAATCAATATTTAAACTTGCCATAGATTTTTCTGCACATCCCTCAATTATCGCATCCCCCCATTCACTAGACTCCTCTGGAATATATGTCACCCAAGTACCCACTTTGGGCAATTGGCCTGTGGATGTGATAGCTCTGTCCTGTGTCTCATGATCACTCACATTCCCATTATCCAGCCCTTGATCGACCATATTCTGTTCCTCAGGACCTTCATTACAAAACACATGAGCATTTGAGGTACAAGGTGCCTCGCTTACTTCTATCAGCTGCTCAGAGTCTGAGATTTTGTAATTAATAGCGACTATCATGAGGACTGAACATTAACAGTTTGATTTCCATGTTTGATAACTACTGTCTTAACATCATGACCGATTACTTTACCAAGGTCTTTCCATTCCCTAGGACCCTCTCTTCTATAAAACACCGAATCGCCTGAATTAAATTCTGTCTCAGATGGTCTTATCCCATGCCTCAGAGCTCACTGAATTTTCTCCAAGAACTCAGACTTGATGAAAGTCCATTTTCCTGCATGAAAAACATTCAAATATGCAGAAAAATTGATCTAATTGTAGTACCTTCCACAGCAGGAGGACTATCACACAGAACTGAATTGGCAGAGACGATACCCTCCAACCATCTAGACCATGTCAGGAGAGTTGTCATCTTGTAGTCTGATTGATCAACTAAAGTTTTATGCAACATTTCATCGATCACCACATGATTTCTTTCACAAAGTCTATTGCTGGAAGTTCATTCAGCTGTAGTACTCGTAAACATGATGATTAGATTTTCACACATGTCTCTGAACTCGTCATTGCCAAATTTTCTCCATTATCAGTCACGCACCAATGGAAGGCCTACAGGAGGACATGGTGATGTCCTCCAATGCTATTCACAAATTTCACAATTCTCACTAATCTCTTCTAATAGCCTCGTACACTCTTCATCAGCTACACTTGCGTCATTTTGCAGGATTTTTAACCTTTGACAAGTAGGGTGAGCAAATTGTCTATGAAACTTTAAGATAATTTGCTTTTTTCTCTCTGATTCTTATTGCCTGATTCCATTAATACCACTCTAACACTCTGATGAGGAACATCCGGTTTTGTTAAGGTGATACAATAATGTCCTGTCTGGGTAAACAGCAGATCAACTAATTTTCCAAAAATAATTGCTTTTGGGGCGGCACAGTGGCACAGTGGTTAGCACTACAGACTCACACCTCCAGTGACCCGGGTTCAATTCTGGGTACTGCCTGTGTGGAGTTTGCAAGTTCTCCCTGTGACCATGTGGGTTTTCTCCGGGTGCTCCGCTTTCCTCCCACAGCCAAAAACTTGCAGGTTGATAGGTAAATTGGCCATTGTAAATTGCCCCTATAGGGGAATTGAGGGAAGGTGGGGATGGGGTAGGAATATGGGATTAATGTAGGATTAGTATAAATGGGTGGTTGATGGTTGGCACAGACACAGTGGCCGAAGGACCTGTTTCAGTGCTGTATCTAAAATAAATAAATCTATGTCAAATTTCATTTGTGCCTTTTTCATAGAAGCTTTATTCAACAGCATAGGTATCTCACTAGAGACTACATCAGTACTTGTAAAATGGCTTACTGCAGCTATTTTACATGGAATTACAACTTTCTTCAGTGACCTCAATGTATCGACATCACCAAACCTAAAGCAAGTAGTACCTTTATATTCCTTAACCTTGCATCTATTCTCACTAATTAGTGAATCAAGATAACAGTTTACCCAATCTATTCTATATACTGTCGAAGTACAAACACTATCTAGCAGTGCACAGATAAACGGGTCCGTGACTAGCACATTCATCACAGGACTAAAACCCCTTGTGATCTGTACAATTTTGTCAGATTCATTATTGTCTTCCTCCTCTTCCTCAGAATTCTCTGCATCATGTTTCATTTTTAGGACTCTGCCTCTTCACTTTGGGCACTTCATTACATAATGATATTTCAAGTTATGCCTGAAGCACCTGTTAACTGCTCCTTGGATATTCCTGGGATTCATTCACCTATTATTGCTGTTCCAATTCTGTCTTCTGCTGTAACATCCTGATCTGCTGAAGATGATTTCATTCTTTTCTGCCTGTCTTTAATCCTTCCATTGAATTTACGCATCCTGCATGCAGTATCTGGACCATTTTCAAACCTGGCAATATTTGAGTCCTCTATTCTTTGTGTCACCACGGAATGTTCCATTTGTTCTACGAAGGCTGAAGGAAATGAATGTTTACCCAGGAATTTGCTCAAGGCAGCAGACAGGTGATCCAATAGGGTCTCCCTCCCTGAGAATCGAACACCAGTCAGAACCAGTCGCCTGTCCATATGAGACACCTTAGCACAATTCAACAATTTAATCCTCTCTCCCTACTATCCCAGACCCCAACACTCCTTTCAGGTGAAGCAGCGATTTACTTGCACTTCTTTCAATGTAGTATACTGTATTCGCTGCTCACAATGTGGTCTCCTCTACATTCGGGAGACCAAACGCAGACTGGGAGACCACTTTGCGGAACACCTCCGCTCAGTCCGCAAGCAGGACACCGAGCTTCTGGTTGCTTGCCATTTCAATACACCCCCCTGCTCTCATGCTCACATCTCTGTTCTGGGATTGCTGGAGTGTTCCAGTGAACATCAACGCAAGCTCGAGGAACAGCATCTCATTTATCGATTAGGCACGTTACAGCCTGCCGGACTGAACATTGAGTTCAATAATTTCAGAGCATGACAGCCCCCCATTTTACTTTTATTTTTAGTTATTTTTTTCTTTTTCCTTCTTTTTTTAATATATTTTTTGTGTTTATTTAATTTATTTCATCTGAGTTTGTTCTGTTTGCCTACCCACTGTATTTTTTCATGTTTGTACCTGCAGCTGTTCAATTTTCAGTCCGTTAACACCCGATCTGTACGAATGCTTTGTCATTCAAAACACCATTAACATGTTGTTTGCCTTTGCTCCACGACCTCTGGTCAGCTGTTCTGTGACCCTGTCCTATCTACATCTTCTCCTTTGTTATCTCTTGCCCCACCCCCACTTTACTTGCTTATAACCTTTTACATTTCTAATATTTGCCAGTTCTGATGAAAGGTCACTGACCTGAAACGCTAACTCTGCTTCTCTCTCCACAGATGATGCCAGACCTGCTGAGTATTTCCAGCATTTCTTGTTTTTATTTCAACAATGTAAACACTAGAACTGATCCAGGGATCCCCAAATTGAATTTTGTCAATCTCTTATACCATCTTTTGAAGTCCATAAGATATTTTTCCATGGAATGACCATCTGTTTTCTGAAATCTATCAAATTCTGATCATGCCTCAGAGGCAGTCAACAGATCTTGTTTTAAAAATTTAATCCATGGAACTCTAATAGAAGGTCCAAACCTGGATCAATATCCAACTCATAAAATACTTTACTTCTGATTTTACTTCTTGTAGGAAGTGAGAAAGCCAAGGCCATACCTTGTTTCCTCTTTTGTAGAGATGTAACCCATATCTACCTCATTTTTCTACTGGTCATCTGGTTCAGACTCTTGACAAACATAGAAACATAGAAAATAGGAGCAGGAGTAGGCCATTCGGCCCTTCGAGCCTGCTCCGCCATTCATTATGAAAGCCTGTTCCCGCTTTCACCCCATACTCTTGATCCCTTTAGAACCAAGAGCTATATCTAACTCCTTTTTGAAAACATACAATGTGTTGGCCTTAACTGCTTTCTATAGTAGCGAATTCCACAGGCTCACTACTCTCTGGGTGAAGAAATTTCTCCTCATCTCAGTCCTGAAAGGTTTACCCCGAATCCTTAGACTATGACCCCTGGTTCTGGACTCCCCCACCATCGGGAACATCCTTCCTGCATCTACCCTGTCAAGTCCTGTTAGAATTTTATAGGTTTCTATGAGATCCCCCCTCACTCTTCTGAACTCCAGCGAATATAATCCTAACCAACTCAATCTCTCCTCATACGTCAGTCCCGCCATCCCAGGAATCAGTCTGGTAAACCTTCGCTGCACTCCCTCGATAGCAAGAACATCCTTCCTCAGATAAGGAGACCAAAAATGCACACAATATTCCAGGTGTGGCCTCACCAAGGCCCTGTATAATTGCAGCAAGACATTCCTGCTCCTGTACTCGAATCCTCTTGCTATGAAGGCCAACATACCATTTGCCTTTTTGACCGCCTGTTGCACCTGCATGCTAACCTTCAGCGACTGGTGTACGAGAACACCCAGGTCTTGTTGCATATTCTCCTCTCTCAGTTTATAGCCTTTCAGATAATAATCTGCCTTCCTGTTTTTGCTACCAAAGTGGATAACCTCACATTTATCCACATTATACTGCATCTGCCATGCATTAGCCCACTCACTCAACTTGTTCAAATCACCTAAAGCCTTTCTGCATCCTCCTCACAACTCAAATACATGAATAGGATGGGAATAGAGGGATACGGACCCCGGAAGTGCAGGAGGTTTTAGTTTAGACAGGCATCAAGATCGGCGCAGGCTTGGAGGTCCGAATGGCCTGTTCCTGTGCTGTACTGTTCTTTGTTCACCCTCCCACCCAATTTTGTGTCATCTGCAAATTTGGAGACATTACATTTAGTTCCCTCATCTAAATCATTAATTATATATTGTGAATAGCTGGGGTCCTAGCACCGATCCCTGTGGTACCCCACTGGTCACTGCCTGCCATCCCCAATCCCATGTGCTTTAATTTTACATGCTAATCTCTTATGTGTGACTTTGTCAAAAGCCTTCGGAAAGTCCAAATAAACCACATCCACTGGCTCCCCCTCATCAACTCTACTAGTTACATCCTCAAAGAATTCTAGTAGATTTGTCAAGCATGATTTCCCTTTCGTAAATCCATGCTGACTCTGCTCGATTCTACCACTGTTCTCCAAGTGCTCTGCTATAACATCTTTGATAATGGACTCTAGAATTTTCCCCACTACCGACATCAGGCTGACTGGTCTATAATTCCCTGCTTTCTCTCTACCTCCCTTTTTAAATAGTGGGGTTACATTAGCTACTCTCCAATCTGTAGAAACTGTTCCAGAGTCTATAGAATCTTGGAAGATGGCCGCCAATGCATCCACTATTTCTAGGGCCACTTCCTTAAGTACTCTGGGAAGCATACCATCAGGCCTTGGGGATTTATCGGCCTTCAATCCCATCAATTTCCCAACATCATTTCTCTACTAATACTTATTTCCTTCTGTTCCTCTCTCTCACTAAGCCCTGTGTTCCCCAACAAGATCAAAGGCAAACATAGCCAGACAATTTACACATGCTTTTTGCTATTTTTCACAATGGCAACTAAGACTGTAGTTTTCTGTCTGATTTTTGTTTTCTTCGCTTCCAACCTTCATCTTTAAGAAACCATTCTCAGCTATTATGTTCTAATCCAGAAAGCCAGTCGGTGAAGGGTAGAACTGTAGCCAATATTTACACACGTATATATTTATTTACAGAAATACACATTGCAAGCATTAACCTCCTAACCCAACAACCACAATTTCAATCTGTGTCAATTTATAGGGGCTTAAGTGAATTCCCAGTTAATGCCCACCACCTGCATACAATTAAACACAATTAATATACAATTAACAGCACTGGGGAACTGCAGATCCATTGGAGAGACACACCTGGGAATTATGATGACTTATAATGCTGCCAAAAAGAGCAGTAAGCCTGATGATTGGAAGGAATTTAGTATTCAGGAAAGGATGACCAAGAGTTTAATAAAGAGATGGAAAATAGCACATGCAAATAAACTAGGAAGAGACATAAACACAGATTGTAAAAGCTTCTATAAGTATGTAAAAAGGAAGAGATTAACAAAAGTAAACGTGGCTCCTTAAAGGCAGAGACAGGAGAAATTATAATAGGGAATAAGGAAATGGCAGAGATATTAGAAATATACCTCACAATAGAAAGCCACAATAACATTCTGGAAATAGTGGGGATCCAAAGGTCTAGCGGGAATGAAGAACATAAAGAAATTAGTACTAATTAGAGGCCGGTGAGCCTTATGTCAGTGGTAGGGAAACTAATAGAGAGGATTCTTCGGGACAGGATTTACTCCCATTTGGAAACAAACGAATTTATTAGCGAGAGACAGCATGGTTTTGTGAAGGGGAGGTCGCGTCTTACTAATTTGATTGAGTTCTTTGAGGAAGTGACGGAGATGATTGATGAGGGAAGGGCGGTGGATGTTATCTATATGGACTTTAGTAAAGCCTTTGACAAGATCCCGCATGGCAGACTGGTGCAAAAGGTGAAGTCACACGGGATCAGAGGTGAGCTGGCAAGATGGATACAGAACTGGCTCTGTCACAGAAGACAGAGGGTAACAGTGGATGGGTGTTTTTCTGAATGGAGGGATGTGACTAGTGGTGTTCCGCAGGGATCAGTGCTGGGACCTTTGCTCTTTGTAGTATATATAAATGATTTGGAGGAAAATGTAGCTGGTCTGATTAGTAAGTTTGCGGACGACACAAAGGTTGGTGGAGTTGCGGATAATGATGAGGATTGTCAGAGGATACAGCAGGATATAGATCGGTTGGAGACTTGGGCGGAGAAATGGCTGATGGAGTTTAATCCGGACAAATGTGAGGTAATGCATTTTGGAAGGTCTAATGCAGGTGGGAAGTATACAGTAAATGGCAGAACCCTTAGGAGTATTGACAGGCAGAGAGATCTGGGCATACAGGTCCACAGGTCACTGAAAGTGGCAACGCAGGTGGATAAGGTAGTCAAGAAGGCATACGGCATGCTTGCCTTCATCGGTTGGGGCATAGAGTATAAAAATTGGCAAGTCATGTTGCAGCTGTACAGAACTTTAGTTAGGCCACTCTTAGAATATTGTATGCAATTCTGGTCGCCAAACTACCAGAAGGACGTGGAGGCTTTGGAGAGGGTACAGAGAAGGTTTACCAGGATGTTGCCTGGTCTGGAGGGCATTAGCTATGAGGAGAGGTTGGAAAAACTCGGATTGTTTTCACTGGAACGACGGAGGTGGAGGGGCGACCTGATAGAGGTTTACAAAGTTATGAGCGGCATGGACAGAGTGGATAGTCAGAAGCTTTTTCCCAGGGTGGAAGAGTCAGTTACTAGGTTTAAGGTGCGAGGGGCAAAGTTTAGAGGGGATGTGCGAGGCAAGTTCTTTACACAGAGAGTGGTGAGTGCCTGGAACTTGCTGCCAGGGGAGGTGGTGGAAGCAGGTACCATAGAGACGTTTAAGAGGCATCTTGACAAATATATGAATAGGAAGGGAATAGAGGGATATGGGTCCCGGAAGTGCAGAAGGTGTTAGTTTAGGCAGGCATCAAGATCGGCGCAGGCTTGGAGGGTCAAATGGCCTGTTCCTGTGCTGTACTGTTCTTTGTTCTTTGTTGTTCTTTAGTGAAGAAATAGTACTGGAATAATTAATGGAACTGTAAGTCAACAAATTCTCTGTACCTGATAACCTGCTTCCTGGGGTTATAAAAGATGTGGCTACTGAGAGAGTGGATAATGGTTTTGATCTTCCAGAATCCCTTAGATTCTAGAACGGTCCCTGCAGAATGGAAGATAGCAACTGTAACCCCACCATTCAAAAATGAGGGAGAGAGAAATCAGGGAACTATAGGCCAGTTAGCTTGATATCAGTAGTAAGGAAAGTGCTCAAATCGATAATTCGGGACATGGTATCATGTTTGACAAATCTGTTAGAGCTTTTTGAGATTGTAACTAGAAGGGTAGATAAAAAGGAACCAGTAAATGTGTTTTTAGATTTTTTTTAAAAAGTTTGATAAGGTGCCACACAAGAGGCTATTACGCAGAATGAGATTGGGGGCAAAATATTAGCATGGATTGTGGATTGGTTAATGGACAGAAAACAGGGAGTAGGAATAAATGGACATTTTTGGGTTGGCAGGCTGTAACTCGTGGGGTACCACAAGGTTCAGTACTTGGGCCTCAGCTATTTGCAATCTGTATTAATGATTTAGATGAGGGGACTGAATGTAATGTATTCAGGTTTGCTGACGATACAAAGGTAGTGGAAAATTAACGGTGAAAAGGATGCAAAGAGGCTGCAGGATATAAACAGGTTGGATGAATGGTCAAGAACATGGCAGATGGAATATAATGTGGAAACGTGTGACATTATCCACATTGGTAGGAAAAAATTTAAAAAGCAGAACATTTTTGAGTGGGAAGAGACTGGGAAATATTTGCATTTAGAGGGACCCGGGTGTCTTTGTTCATGAATCACAGAAAGTTAACATGTAGGTACAGCAAGCAATTAGAAAGACAAATGGTTTGTTAGTTTTTGTTACAAAGGGATTGGAGGATAAGAATAAAGAATTAATCCAATTAATAATTATACAGGGCGTTGATGAGGCCACACCTGGAATAATGTGTGCATATTTGGTTTCCTTATGAAGGACATACTTGCCCGAGAGGGAGTATAATGAGGGTTCACTAAACCAATTCCTGGATGAGGGGATTGCCTGTAAGGAGAGATTAAGTAGACCAGGCCTATCTACCCTGGAGTTCAGAAGAATGAGAGGTGATCTAATAAATACATATAAAATTCTAAAGGAGCTTGACAGGGTAGATGCTGAGAGGCAGCTTCCCCTGGCTGGGGAATCTAGAACATGGGGTCACAGACTCAGAATTTTGTTTTTTATTCATTCATGGGATGTGGGCGTCACTGGCCAGGCCAGCATTTATTGCCCATCCCTAATTGCCCTTGAGAAGGTGGTGGTGAGCTGCCTTCTTGAACCACTGCAGTCCATTTGGGGTAGGTACACCCACAGTGCTGTTAGGAAGGGAGTTCCAGGATTTTGACCCAGCGGTAGTGAAGGAACGGCGATATAGTTCCAAGTCAGGATGCTGTGTGACTTGGAGGGGAACTTGCAGGTGATGGTGTTCCCATGCATTTGCTGCTCTTGTCCTTCCAGTTGGTAGAGGTTGCGGGTTTGGAAGGTGCTGTCGAAGGAGCCTTGGTGCATTGCTGCAGTGCATCTAGTAGATGGTACACGCTGCTGCCACTGTGTGATGGTGGTGGAGGGAGTGAATGTTTGTGGATGGGGTACCAATCAAGTGGGCTGCTTTGTCCTGGATGGTGTCAAGCTTCTTGAGTGTTGTTGGAGCTACACCCATCCAGGCAAGTGGAGAGTATTCCATCACATTCCTGACTTATTTATTTATTTAGAGATACAGCACTGAAACAGGCCCTTCGGCCCACCGAGTCTGTGCCGACCAACAACCACCCATTTATACTAATCCTACAATAACCCCATATTCCCTACCACATCCCCACCATTCTCCTACCACCTACCTATACTAGGGGCCAATTTACAATGGTCAATTTACCTATCAACCTGCAAGTCTTTGGCTGTGGGAGGAAACCAGAGCAGCCAGCGGAAACCCACACAGTCATCGGGAGAACTTGCAAACTCCACACAGGCAGTACCCAGAATTGAACCCATCGCTGGAGCTGCAAGGCTGTGGTGCTAACCACTGTGCCACTGTGCTGCTCTAGATGTGCCTTGTAGATGGTGGACAGGCTTTGGGGAGTCAGGAGGTGAGTTACTCGCTGCAGGATTCCGAGCCTCTGACCTGCTCTTGTAGCCACAGTATTTATATGGCTGCTCCAGTTCAGTTTCTGGTCAATGGTAGCCCCTAGGATGTTGATAGTGGGGGATTCAGCGATGGTAATGCCATTGAATGTCAAGGAGAGATGGTTAGATTCTCTCTTGTTGGAGATGGTCATTGCCTGGCACATGTGTGGCGCAAATGTTACTTGCCACTTGTCAGCCCAAGCCTGGATATTGTCCAGGTCTTGCTGCATTTCTACACGGACTGCTTCAATATCTGAGGAGTCACGAATGGTGCTGAACATTGTGCAATCAGCGAACATCCCCACTTCTGACCTTATGATTAAAGGAAGGTCGTTGATGAAGCAGCTGAAGATGGTTGGGCCTAGGACACTACCCTGAGGAACTCCTGCAGTGATGTCCTGGAGCTCAGATGATTGACCTCCAACAACCACAACCATCTTCCTTTGCGCTAGGCATGACTCCAGCCAGCAGAGGGTTTTCCCCCTGATTCCCATTGACCTTAGTTTTGTTCGGGCTCCTTGATGCCATACTCGGTCAAATGCTGCCTTGATGTCAAGAGCAGTCACTCTCACCTCACCTCTTGAGTTCAGCTCTTTTGTCCATGTTTGAACTAAGGCTGTAATGAGGTCAGGAGCTGAGTGGCCCTGGCGGAACACAAACTGAGCGTCACTGAGCAGATTATTGCTAAGCAAGTGTTGCTTGATGGCACTGTTAATGACACGTTCCATCACTTTACTGATGATTGAGAGTAGGCTGATGGGGCGGTAATTGGCCGGGTTGGACTTGTCCTGCTTTTTGTGCACGAGGACAGACCTGGGCAATTTTCCACATTGCCGGGTAGATGCCAGCATTGTAGCTGTACTGGAACAGGTTGGCTAGGGGCGCGGCAAGTTCTGGAGCACAGGTCTTCAGTACTATTGCTGGAATATTGTCAGGGCCCATAGCCTTTGCAGTATCCAGTGCCTTCAGTGATTTTCTGATATCACATGGAGTGAATCGAATTGGCTGAAGTCTGGCATCTGTGATGCTGGGGACTTCAGAATAAGGGGTCCGACATTTAGGACCATTTGTGACCATTTCACACCTTTGGGCGGAAGTCCTATGGTTTCAGATAAATCCAGCACTTTGTGCAGCTCAATGGGTTATTTCATTGCTGGGTGTCAGACAGACTAGAAAGGCCATTGGTTTGATCATTCAGTTGGATGATCTTGGCCAGACAGTAGGGACACCAGAATTCATCGTTGAGTCAGTCAGGCTTTGATTGCTATGCAGTGACTACTGTGAACAATGCCAGAGTGTGGATGTCAGGAGAAGAGGAGTTTGAGTCACGCTGACATTCATGATCGAAACACACAACATGAGGCCACTGAGTTGACCTTCCAACTCCACATCCTTTCCATTACACTTACTTACACCTCCGTAACATCACCCACCTCCACTCTGCCACTGTTGATCTGTGACTGAAACCCTGATCTGTGCCTTTTGTCATCTCCAGACTTGATTTTCCGGTGGCTTCCTGTCCGATCTCCCTTCTTCTATCCTCCATACAATTCCGCTAATCTAAAATTCAAAAGCCTGTTTTCTAACTCACACCAAGTTCTGTTCACTTGTCAACCCTATCCTTAGTGGCCCATTTTGCCTTGCAGTCTCCCAATGACTCCAATTTCAAATTTTCATCTTTGTGTTTAGATTCCTTCATGGACTCATCGCTCCCTATCTCTGTAACCTCATCCAGTCATACAGTATTCCTGGAACTCTGCCTTCCTCCAACCCTACATTCCTCCAACCTGGCATTCCTCTAACTCTGCGTTCCTCTAACAATGCGTTCCTCGAACACTGCGTTCCTCCAAAACTGCGATCCACCAACTCTGCCTTCCTCCAACTCTTCGTTCCTCTAACTCTGCCTTCCTCCAACACTGCATTCCTCCAACTTGGTGTTCCTCCAACTCTGCCTTCATCCAACTCAGCCTTCCTCCAACTCTTCGTTCCTCTAACTCTGCCTTCCTCCAACTCTGCCTTCCTCCAACTCTTCATTCCTCCAACTCTGCGTTCCTCCAACTCTGCCTTCCTCCAACTCTGCCCTCCTCCAACTCTTCGTTCCTCTAACTCTGCCTTCCTCTAACACTGCGTTCCTCCAACACTGTGTTCCTCCAACTCTGCATTCCTCCAGCTCTGCTTTCCTCCAAATCTACATTCCTCCAGCTCTGCGTTCCTCCAACTCTACGTTCCTCCAGCTCTGCCTTCCTCCAACTCTACATTCCTCCAGCTCTGTGTTCCTCCAGCTTTGCGTTTCTCCAGCTCTGCGTTTCTCCAACTCTACTTTCCTCCAACACTATGTTCCTCCAGCTCTGCGTTTCTCCAACTCTTCGTTCCTCCAACTCTATGTCCCTCCAACTCTGCGTTTCTCCAGCTCTTTGTTCCTCCAGCTGGGCGTTCCTCCAACTCTACATGTACCTCCAACTCTGCGTTCCTCCAGCTCTGTGTTCCTCCAACTCTACATTCCTCCAACTCTATGTTCCTCCAGCTCTGCGTTCCTCCAGCTCTGCTTTCCTCCAACTCTACATTCCTCCAGCTCTGCTTTCCTCCAACTCTACATTCCTCCAGCTCTGCTTTCCTCCAACTCTACGTTCCTCCAGCTCTGCTTTCCTCCAACTCTACATTCCTCCAGCTCGCGTTCCTCCAGCTTTGCGTTTCTCCAACTCTGCGTTACTCCAACTCTTCGTTCCTCCAACTCTTCGTTCCTCCAACTCTGCGTTTCTCCAACTCTGCGTTTCTCCAACTCTTCGTTCCTCCAGCTCTGCGTTCCTCCGGCATTACGTTCCTTCAGCTCTGCGTTCCTCCAACTCTATGTTCCTCCAACTCTGCGTTCCTCCAGCTCTGCATTCCTCCGGCACTACGTTCCTCCAACTCTGTGCTCCTCCAGCTCTGCGTTCCTCCGGCACTACGTTCCTTCAGCTCTGCGTTCCTCCAACTCTGTGCTCCTCCAACTCTGTGTTTCTCCAACTCTATGTTCCTCCAGCTCTGCGTTCCTCCAACTCTGCGTTCCTCCAGCTCTGCTTTCCTCCAGCTCTGCCTTCCTTCAACTCTGCCTTCCTCCAACTCTGCATTTCTCCAACTCTGCCTTCCTCCAACTCTGCATTCCTCCAGCTATGCGTTCCTCCAACTCTGCCTTCCTCCAACTCTGCCTTCCTCCAACTCTGCGTTTCTCCAACTCTGCGTTCCTCCAACTCGGCCTTCCTCCAACTCTACATTCCTCCAACTCTGCGTTTCTCCAACTCTTTGTTCCTCCAGCTCTGCGTTCCTCCTACTCTGCCTTCCTCCAACTCTGCCTTCCTCCAACTCTGCGTTTCTCCAACTCTGCGTTTCTCCAACTCTGCGTTCCTCCAACTCTGCCTTCCTCCAACTCTACATTCCTCCAGCTCTGCTTTCCTCCAACTCTACGTTCCTCCAGCTCTGCTTTCCTCCAACTCTACATTCCTCCAGCTCTGCATTCCTCCAGCTTTGCGTTTCTCCAACTCTGCGTTTCTCCAACTCTTCGTTCCTCCAACTCTACATTCCTCCAACTCTGCGTTTCTCCAACTCTTTGTTCCTCCAGCTCTGCGTTCCTCCGGCACTACGTTCCTTCAGCTCTGCGTTCCTCCAACTCTGTGCTCCTCCAACTCTGCGTTTCTCCAACTCTTTGTTCCTCCAACTCTGTGCTCCTCCAACTCTGCGTTCCTCTAACTCTGTGTTTCTCCAACTCCATGTTCCTCCAGCTCTGCGTTCCTCCAACTCTGCGTTCCTCCAGCTCTGCTTTCCTCCAGCTGTACATTCCTCCATCTCAGCGTTCCTCCAACTCTGCCTTCCTCCAGCTCTGCGTTTCTCCAACTCTGCGTTCCTCCAACTCTGCCTTCCGCCAACTCTACATTCCTCCAGCTCTGCGTTCCTCCAACTCTGCCTTCCTCCAACTCTGCGTTTCTCCAACTCTGCGTTCGTCCAACTCTGCCTTCCTCCAACTCTACATTCCTCCAACTCTGCGTTTCTCCAACTCTTTGTTCCTCCAGCTCTGCGTTCCTCCAACTCTGCCTTCCTCCAACTCTGCGTTTCTCCAACTCTGCGTTCCTCCAACTCTGCCTTCCTCCAACTCTACATTGCTCCAGCTCTGCGTTCCTCCAACTCTGCCTTCCTCCAACTCTGCGTTCCTCCAACTCTGCCTTCCTCCAACTCTGCGTTCCTCCAACTCTGCGTTTCTCCAACTCTCCGTTCCTCCAACTCTACATTCCTCCAACTCTGCGTTTCTCCAACTCTTCGTTCCTCCAGCTCTGCGTTTCTCCAACTCTCCGTTCCTCCAACTCTACATTCCTCCAACTCTGCGTTTCTCCAACTCTTCGTTCCTCCAGCTCTGCGTTCCTCCAGCTCTGTGCTCCTCCAACTCTGCGTTCCTCTAACTCTGTGTTTCTCCAACTCTATGTTCCTCCAGCTCTGCGTTCCTCCAACTCTGTGCTCCTCCAACTCTGCGTTCCTCTAACTCTGTGTTTCTCCAACTCTATGTTCCTCCAACTCTGTGCTCCTCCAACTCTGCGTTCCACCAACTCTGCATTCCTCCAGCACTACGTTCCTCCAGCACTACGTTCCTCCAACTCTGTGCTCCTCCAACTCTGTGTTCTTCTAACTCTGCGTTCCTCCAGCTCGGCGTTCCTCCAACACTACGTTTCTCCAACTCTGTGCTCCTCCAACTCTGCGTTTCTCCAGCTCTGCGTTCCTCTAGCTCTGTGTTCCTCCAACTCTGCGTTCCTCCGGCACTACGTTCCTCCAACTCTGTGCTCCTCCAACTCTGCGTTCCTCTAACTCTGCGTTCCTCCAACTCTGCGTTCCTCCAACTCTGCGTTCCTCTAGCTCTGTGTTCCTCCAACTCTGCGTTCCTCTAACTCTGTGTTCCTCCAGCTCTGCGTTCCTCCGGCACTACGTTCCTCCAACTCTGTGCTCCTCCAACTCTGCGTTCCTCTAACTCTGCGTTCCTCCAACTCTGTGTTCCTCCAACTCTGTGTTCCTCTAGCTCTGTGTTCCTCCAACTCTGCGTTCCTCTAGCTCTGTGTTTCTCCAACTCTGCGTTCCTCTAACTCTGTGTTCCTCCAACTCTTCGTTCCTCCAACTCTGCCTTCCTCCAACTCTGCCTTCCTCCAACTCTGCCTTCCTCTAACTCTGCGTTCCTCTCACACTGCGTTCCTCCAAAACTGCGTTCCTCCAACTCTGCCTTCCTCCAACTCTTCGTTCCTCTAACTCTGTGTTCCTCCAGCTCTGCATTCCTCCGGCACTACGTTCCTCCAACTCTGTGCTCCTCCAACTCTGCGTTCCTCTAACTCTGCGTTCCTCCAACTCTGTGTTCCTCCAACACTGCATTCCTCCAACTCGGTGTTCCTCCAACTCTGCCTTCCTCCAACTCAGCCTTCCTCCAACTCTTCGTTCCTCTAACTCTGCCTTCCTCTAACTCTGCCTTCCTCCAACTCTTCATATCTCCAACTCAGCGTTCCTCCAACTCTGCCTTCCTCCAACTCTGCCCTCCTCCAACTCTTCGTTCCTCTAACTCTGCCTTCCTCTAACACTGCGTTCCTCCAACACTGTGTTCCTCCAACTCTGCATTCCTCCAGCTCTGCATTCCTCCAACTCTACATTCCTCCAGCTCTGCGTTCCTTCAGCCTTGCGTTTCTCCAGCTCTGCGTTTCTCCAACTCTACATTCCTCCAACACTATGGTCCTCCAGCTCTGCGTTTCTCCAACTCTTCGTTCCTCCAACTCTATGTCCCTCCATCTCTGCGTTTCTCCAACTCTGCGTTCCTCTAGCCCTGTGTTTCTCCAACTCTGCGTTCCTCTAACTCTGTGTTCCTCCAACTCTTCGTTCCTCCAACTCTGCCTTCCTCTAACTCTGTGTTCCTCTCACACTGCTTTCCTCCAAAACTGCGTTCCTCCAACTCTGCCTTCCTCCAATTCTTCGTTCCTCTAACTCTGCCTTCCTCTAACACTGTGTTCCTCCAAAACTGCGTTCCTCCAACTCTGCCTTCCTCCAACTCTTCGTTCCTCTAACTCTGCCTTCCTCGAACACTGCATTCCTCCAACTCGGTGTTCCTCCAACTCTGCCTTCCTCCAACTCAGCCTTCCTCCAACTCTTTGTTCCTCTAATTCTGCCTTCCTCTAACTCTGCCTTCCTCCAACTCTTCATTCCTCCAACTCTGCGTTCCTCCAACTCTGCCTTCCTCCAAATCTGCCCTCCTCCAACTCTTCGTTCCTCTAACTCTGCCTTCCTCTTACACTGCGTTCCTCCAACACTGTGTTCCTCCAAATCTGCATTCCTCCAGCTCTGCGTTCCTCCAAATCTACATTCCTCCAGCTCTGCGTTCCTCCAACTCTACATTCCTCCAGATCTGCGTTCCTCCAGCTTTGCGTTTCTCCAGCTCTGCGTTTCTCCAACTCTACATTCCTCCAACACTATGTTCCTCCAGCTCTGCGTTTCTCCAACTCTTCGTTCCTCCAACTCTATGTCCCTCCAACTCTGCGTTTCTCCAACTCTGCGTTCCTCTAGCTCTGTGTTTCTCCAACTCTGCGTTCCTCTAACTCTGTGTTCCTCCAACTCTTCGTTCCTCCAACTCTGCCTTCCTCTAACTCTGCGTTCCTCTCACACTGCGTTCCTCCAAAACTGCGTTCCTCCAACTCTGCCTTCCTCCAACTCTTCGTTCCTCTAACTCTGCCTTCCTCGAACACTGCATTCCTCCAACTCGGTGTTCCTCCAACTCTGCCTTCCTCCAACTCAGCCTTCCTCCAACTCTTTGTTCCTCTAATTCTGCCTTCCTCTAACTCTGCCTTCCTCCAACTCTTCATTCCTCCAACTCTGCGTTCCTCCAACTATGCCTTCCTCCAAATCTGCCCTCCTCCAACTCTATGTTCCTCCAACTCTGCATTCCTCCAGCTCTGCGTTCCTCCAAATCTACATTCCTCCAGCTCTGCTTTCCTCCAACTCTACATTCCTCCAGCTCTGCGTTCCTCCAGCTTTGCGTTTCTCCAGCTCTGCGTTTCTCCAACTCTTCATTCCTCCAACATTATGTTCCTCCAGCTCTGCGTTTCTCCAACTCTTCGTTCCTCCAACTCTATGTCCCTCCAACTCTGCGTTTCTCCAACTCTTCGTTCCTCCAGCTCTGCGTTCCTCCAACTCTGCGTTTCTCCAACTCTTCGTTCCTCCAGCTCTGCGTTCCTCCAACTCTGCCTTCCTCCAACTCTGCGTTCCTCCAACTCTGTCTTCCTCCAAGCAAGCGTTCCTCCAACTCTGCGTTTCTCCAACTCTTCGTTCCTCCAGCTCTGCGTTCCACCGGCACTACGTTCCTCCAACTCTGTGCTCCTCCAACTCTGCGTTCCTCGAACTCTGTGTTTCTCCAACTCTATGTTCCTCCAGCTCTGCGTTCCTCCAACTCTGTGCTCCTCCAACTCTGCGTTCCTCTAACTCTGTGTTTCTCCAACTCTATGTTCCTCCAACTCTGCGTTCCTCCAACTCTGCATTCCTCCAACACTACGTTCCTCCAGCACTACGTTCCTCCATCTCTGTGCTCCTACAAGTCTGCGTTCTTCTAACTCTGTGTTCCTCCAGCTCTGCGTTCCTCCGACACTACGTTTCTCCAACTCTGTGCTCCTCCAACTCTGCGTTACTCCAGCTCTGCGTTCCTCCGGCACTACGTTCCTCCAACTCTGTGCTCCTCCAACTCTGCGTTCCTCTAACTCTGCGTTCCTCCAACTCTGCGTTCCTCCAACTCTGCGTTCCTCTAGCTCTGTGTTCCTCCAACTCTGTGTTACTCTAACTCTGTGTTCCTCCAGCTCTGCGTTCCTCCGGCACTACGTTCCTCCAACCCTGTGCTCCTCCAACTCTGCGTTCCTCTAACTCTGCATTCTTCCAACTCTGTGTTCCTCCAACTCTGCGTTCCTCGAGCTCTGGGTTCCTCCAACTCTGTGTTCCTCTCGCTCTGTGTTCCTCCAACTCTGCCTTCCTCTAACTCTGTGTTCCTCCAACTCTTCGTTCCTCCAACTCTGCCTTCCTCCAACTCTGCGTTCCTGTCACTCTGCGTTCCTCCAAAACTGCATTCCTCCAACTCTGCCTTCCTCCAACTCTTCGTTCCTCTACCTCTGCCTTCCTCTAACACTGTGTTCCTCTAACACTGTGTTCCTCCAACACTGTGTTCCTCCAACACTGTGTTCCTCCAACTCGGTGTTCCTCCAACTCTGCCTTCCTCCAACTCAGCCTTCCTCCAACTCTTCGTTCCTCTAACTCTGCCTTCCTCTAACTCTCTCTTCCTCCAACTCTTCATTCCTCCAACTCTGCGTTCCTCCAACTCTGCCTTCCTCCAAATCTGCCCTCCTCCAACTCTTCGTTCCTCCAAATCTACATTCCTCCAGCTCTGCGTTCCTCCAAATCTACATTCCTCCAGCTCTGCTTTACTCCAACTCTACATTCCTCCAGCTCTGCGTTCCTCCAGCTTTGCGTTTCTCCAGCTCTGTGTTTCTCCAACTCTGCGTTCCTCCGGCACTACGTTTCTCCAACTCTGTGCTCCTCCAACTCTGCGTTCCTCTAACTCTGCTTTCCTCCAACTCTGCGTTCCTCCAACTCTGCGTTCCTCTAGCTCTGTGTTCCTCCAACTCTGCGTTCCTCTAACTCTGTGTTCCTCCAGCTCTGCGTTCCTCCGGCACTACGTTCCTCCAACTCTGTGCTCCTCCAACTCTGCGTTCCTCTAACTCTGTGTTTCTCCAACTCTGCATTCCTCCAACTCTGCGTTCCTCTCACTCTGTGTTCCTCCAACTCTGTGTTACTCTTACTCTGTGTTACTCCAGCTCTGCGTTCCTCCGGCACTACGTTCCTCCAACTCTGTGCTCCTCCAACTCTGCGTTCCTCTAACTCTGTGTTTCTCCAACTCTGCATTCCTCCAACTCTGCGTTCCTCTCACTCTGTGTTCCTCCAACTCTGCGTTCCTCTAACTCTGTGTTTCTCCAACTCTGCGTTCCTCCAAATCTGCGTTCCTCTAACTCTGCGTTCCTCTAACTCTGTGTTCCTCTAACTCTGCGTTCCTCTAAATCTGTGTTTCTCCAACTCTGCGTTCCTCTAACTCTGTGTTCCTCCAACTCTGTGTTCCTCTAACTCTGTGTTCCTCCAGCTCTGCGTTCCTCCGGCGCTACGTTCCTCCAACTCTGCGTTCCTCTAACTCTGTGTTCCTCCAACTCTGCGTTCCTCTAACTCTGTGCTCCTCCAGCTCTGCGTTCCTCCGGCACTACGTTCCTCCAACTCTGTGCTCCTCCAACTCTGCGTTCCTCTAACTCTGTGTTCCTCCAGCTCTGCGTTCCTCCAACTCTGTGCTCCTCCAACTCTGCGTTCCTCTAACTCTGTGTTCCTCCAGCTCTGCGTTCCTCCGGCACTACGTTCCTCCAACTCTGCGTTCCTCGAACTCTGTGTTCCACCAGCTCTGCGTTCCTCCGGCACTACGTTTCTCTAACTCTGCTTTCCTCCAACTCTACGTTCCTCCAACTCTGCGTTCCTCCAACTCTACGTTCCTCCAACTCTGCGTTCCTCTAACTCTGTGCACCTCCAGCTCTGCGTTCCTCCAACTCTGCGTTTCTCTAACTCTGCGTTCCTCCAACTCTGCGTTCCTCCAACTCTGTGCTCCTCCAACTCTGCGTTCCTCTAACTCTGCTTTCCTCCAACTCTGCGTTCCTCCAACTCTGCGTTCCTCCAACTCTGCGTTCCTCCAACTCTGTGCTCCTCCAACTCTGCGTTCCTCTAACTCTGCTTTCCTCCAACTCTGCGTTCCTCCAACTCTGCGTTCCTCTAACTCTGCTTTCCTCCAGCTCTGCGTTCCTCCGGCACTACGTTTCTCCAACTCTGTGCTCCTCCAACTCTGCGTTTCTCCAGCTCTGTGTTTCTCCAGCTCTGTGCTCCTCCAACTCTGCGTTCCTCCAACTCTGCGTTCCTCTAACTCTGCTTTCCTCCAGCTCTGCGTTCCTCCGGCACTACGTTTCTCCAGCTCTGTGTTTCTCCAGCTCTGTGCTCCTCCAACTCTGCGTTCCTCCAACTCTGCGTTCCTTTAACTCTGCTTTCCTCCAGCTCTGCGTTCCTCCGGCACTACGTTTCTCCAACTCTGTGCTCCTCCAACTCTGCGTTCCTCCAACTCTGCGTTCCTCTAACTCTGCTTTCCTCCAGCTCTGCGTTCCTCCGGCACTACGTTTCTCCAACTCTGTGCTCCTCCAACTCTGCGTTTCTCCAGCTCTGTGTTTCTCCAGCTCTGTGCTCCTCCAACTCTGCGTTCCTCCAACTCTGCGTTCCTCTAACTCTGCTTTCCTCCAACTCTGCGTTCCTCCAACTCTGCGTTCCTCTAACTCTGCTTTCCTCCAGCTCTGCGTTCCTCCGGCACTACGTTTCTCCAGCTCTGTGTTTCTCCAGCTCTGTGCTCCTCCAACTCTGCGTTCCTCCAACTCTGCGTTCCTCTAACTCTGCTTTCCTCCAACTCTGCGTTCCTCCAACTCTGCGTTCCTCTAACTCTGCTTTCCTCCAGCTCTGCGTTCCTCCGGCACTACGTTTCTCCAACTCTGTGCTCCTCCAACTCTGCGTTCTTCTAACTCTGTGTTCCTCCAACTCTGCGTTTCTCCAGCTCTGTGCTCCTCCAACTCTGCGTTCCTCCAACTCTGCGTTCCTCCAACTCTGCGTTTCTCCAGCTCTGTGTTCCTCCGGCACTACGTTCCTCCAACTCTGTGTTCCTCCAACTCTGCGTTCCTCTAACTCTGTGTTCCTCCAGCTCTGCGTTCCTCCGGCACTACGTTCCTCCAACTCTGTGCTCCTCCAACTCTGCGTTCCTCCAACTCTATGTTTCTCCAGCTCTGTGCTCCTCCAACTCTGCGTTCCTCTAACTCTGTGTTTCTCCAACTCTATGTTTCTCCAGCTCTGCGTTCCTCCAACTCTGTGCTCCTCCAACTCTACGTTTCTCCAACTCTGCGTTCCTCCAACTCTATGTTTCTCCAGCTCTGTGCTCCTCCAACTCTGCGTTCTTCTAACTCTGTGTTCCTCTAACTCTGCGTTCCTCCAACTCTGCGTTCCTCCAACTCTGTGCTCCTCCAACTCTGCGTTCTTCTAACTCTGTGTTCCTCCAGCTCTGCGTTCCTCCGGCACTACGTTCCTCCAACTCTGTGCTCCTCCAACTCTGCGTTCCTCCAACTCTATGTTTCTCCAGCTCTGTGCTCCTCCAACTCTGCGTTCCTCTAACTCTGTGTTTCTCCAACTCTATGTTTCTCCAGCTCTGCGTTCCTCCAACTCTGTGCTCCTCCAACTCTACGTTCCTCTAACTCTGTGTTCCTCCAACTCTGTGCTCCTCCAGCTCTGCGTTCCTCCGGCACTACGTTTCTCCAACTCTGTGCTCCTCCAACTCTGCGTTCTTCTAACTCTGTGTTCCTCCAACTCTGCGTTTCTCCAGCTCTGTGCTCCTCCAACTCTGCGTTCCTCCAACTCTGCGTTCCTCCAACTCTGCGTTTCTCCAGCTCTGTGTTCCTCCGGCACTACGTTCCTCCAACTCTGTGCTCCTCCAACTCTGCGTTCCTCTAACTCTGTGTTTCTCCAACTCTATGTTTCTCCAGCTCTGCGTTCCTCCAACTCTGTGCTCCTCCAACTCTACGTTCCTCTAACTCTGTGTTCCTCCAACTCTGTGCTCCTCCAGCTCTGCGTTCCTCCGGCACTACGTTCCTCCAACTCTGTGCTCCTCCAACTCTGCGTTCTTCTAACTCTGTGTTCCTCCAGCTCTGCGTTCCTCCAACTCTGTGTTTCTCCAGCTCTGTGCTCCTCCAACTCTATGTTTCTCCAGCTCTGTGCTCCTCCAACTCTGCGTTCCTCTAACTCTGTGCTCCTCCAACTCTGCGTTCCTCCAACTCTATGTTTCTCCAGCTCTGTGCTCCTCCAACTCTGCGTTCCTCTAACTCTGTGCTCCTCCAACTCTGCGTTCCTCCAACTCTATGTTTCTCCAGCTCTGTGCTCCTCCAACTCTGCGTTCCTCTAACTCTGTGCTCCTCCAACTCTATGTTTCTCCAGCTCTGCGTTCCTCCAACTCTGTGCTCCTCCAACTCTACGTTCCTCTAACTCTGTGTTCCTCCAGCTCTGCGATCCTCCGGCACTACGTTCCTCCAACTCTGTGCTCCTCCAACTCTGCGTTCCTCTAACTCTGTGTTCCTCCAGCTCTGCGTTCCTCCAACTCTGCGTTTCTCCAACTCTTCGTTCCTCCAGCCATGCGTTCCTCTAACTCTGCGTTCCTCCAACTCTGCGTTCCTCCAACTCTGCGTTCCTCTAACTCTGTGCTCCTCCAACTCTGCGTTTCTCCAACTCTTCGTTCCTCCAGCCATGCGTTCCTCTAACTCTGTGTTCCTCCAACTCTGTGCTCCTCCAACTCTGCGTTCCTCTAACTCTGCTTTCCTCCAACTCTGCGTTTCTCCAACTCTTCGTTCCTCCAGCCATGCGTTCCTCTAACTCTGCGTTCCTCCAGCTCTGCGATCCTCCGGCACTACGTTCCTCCAACTCTGTGCTCCTCCAACTCTGCGTTCCTCTAACTCTGTGTTCCTCCAACTCTGCGTTCCTCTAACTCTGTGCTCCTCCAACTCTGCATTTCTCCAACTCTTCGTTCCTCCAGCCATGCGTTCCTCTAACTCTGTGTTCCTCCAACTCTGTGCTCCTCCAACTCTGCGTTCCTCTAACTCTGCTTTCCTCCAACTCTGCGTTCCTCCAACTCTGCGTTCCTCTAACTCTGTGTTCCTCCAACTCTGTGTTACTCTAACTCTGTGTTCCTCCAGCTCTGCGTTCCTCCGGCACTACGTTCCTCCAACTCTGTGCTCCTCCAACTCTGCTTTCCTCTAACTCTGCTTTCCTCCAACTCTGGTTCCTCCAACTCTGGTTCCTCCAACTCTGCGTTCCTCCAGCTCTGTGTTCCTCCGGCACTACGTTTCTCCAACTCTGTGCTCCTCCAACTCTGCGTTCCTCTAACTCTGTGTTTCTCCAACTCTATGTTTCTCCAGGTCTGCGTTCCTCCAACTCTGTGCTCCTCCAACTCTACGTTCCTCTAACTCTGTGTTCCTCAAACTCTGTGCTCCTCCAACTCTTCGTTCCTCCGGCACTACGTTCCTCCAACTCTGCGTTCCTCTAACTCTGTGTTTCTCCAACTCTGCATTCCTCCAACTCTGCGTTCCTCTAACTCTGTGTTCCTCCAACTCTGTGTTACTCTTACTCTGTGTTCCTCCAGCTCTGCGTTCCTCCAGCACTACGTTCCTCCAACTCTGTGCTCATCCAACTCTGCGTTCCTCTAACTCTGTGTTTCTCCAACTCTGCGTTCCTCCAACTCTGCGTTCCTCTAACTCTGTGTTCCTCCAGCTCTGCGATCCTCTAACTCTGCGTTCCTCTAACTCTGCGTTCCTCTAACTCTGCGTTCCTCTAACTCTGTGTTTCTCTAACTCTGTGTTCCTCCAACTCTGTGTTCCTCTAACTCTGTGTTCCTCCAGCTCTGCGTTCCTTCGGCACTACGTTCCTCCAACTCTGCGTTCCTCTAACTCTGTGTTCCTCCAACTCTGCGTTCCTCTAACTCTGCGTTCCTCTAACTCTGCGTTCCTCTAACTCTGTGTTCCTCCAGCTCTGCGATCCTCCGGCACTACGTTCCTCCAACTCTGCGTTCCTCTAACTCTGTGTTCCTCCAACTCTGTGCTCCTCCAACTCTGCGTTCCTCTAACTCTGCGTTCCTCTAACTCTGCGTTCCTCTAACTCTGTGTTTCTCCAACTCTGCGTTCCTCTAACTCTGTGTTCCTCCAACTCTGTGTTCCTCTAACTCTGTGTTCCTCCAGCTCTGCGTTCCTCCGGCACTACGTTCCTCCAACTCTGCGTTCCTCTAACTCTGCGTTCCTCCAACTCTGCGTTCCTCTAACTCTGTGTTCCTCCAACTCTGCGTTCCTCTAACTCTGTGCTCCTCCAACTCTGCGTTTCTCCAACTCTTCGTTCCTCCAGCCATGCGTTCCTCCAACTCTGCGTTCCTCCAACTCTGCGTTCCTCTAACTCTGTGTTCCTCCAACTCTGTGTTACTCTTACTCTGTGTTCCTCCAGCTCTGCGTTCCTCCAGCACTACGTTCCTCCAACTCTGTGCTCCTCCAACTCTGCGTTCCTCTAACTCTGCGTTCCTCTAACTCTGCGTTCCTCTAACTCTGTGTTTCTCCAACTCTGCGTTCCTCTAACTCTGTGTTCCTCCAACTCTGTGTTCCTCTAACTCTGTGTTCCTCCAGCTCTGCGTTCCTCTAACTCTGCGTTCCTCTAACTCTGCGTTCCTCTAACTCTGTGTTTCTCCAACTCTGCGTTCCTCTAACTCTGTGTTCCTCCAACTCTGTGTTCCTCTAACTCTGTGTTTCTCCAACTCTGCGTTCCTCTAACTCTGTGTTCCTCCAACTCTGTGCACCTCCAGCTCTGTGTTCCTCCAGCTCTGCGTTCTTCTAACTCTGTGTTCCTCCAACTCTGCGTTCCTCTAGCTCTGTGTTCCTCCGGCACTACGTTTCTCCAACTCTGTGCTCCTCCAACTCTGCGTTCCTCTAACTCTGTGTTTCTCCAACTCTATGTTTCTCCAGCTCTGCGTTCCTCCAACTCTGTGCTCCTCCAACTCTACGTTCCTCTAACTCTGTGTTCCTCCAACTCTGTGCTCCTCCAACTCTACGTTCCTCTAACTCTGTGTTCCTCCAACTCTGTGCTCCTCCAACTCTACGTTCCTCTAACTCTGTGTTCCTCCAACTCTGTGCTCCTCCAACTCTTCATTCCTCCGGCACTACGTTCCTCCAACTCTGTGCTCCTCCAACTCTGCGTTCTTCTAACTCTGTGTTCCTCCAACTCTGCGTTCCTCTAGCTCTGTGTTCCTCCGGCACTACGTTTCTCCAACTCTGTGCTCCTCCAACTCTGCGTTCTTCTAACTCTGTGTTCCTCCAGCTCTGCGTTCCTCCAACTCTGCGTTCCTCTAGCTCTGTGTTCCTCCGGCACTACGTTTCTCCAACTCTGTGCTCCTCCAACTCTGCGTTCCTCTAACTCTGTGTTTCTCCAACTCTATGTTTCTCCAGCTCTGCGTTCCTCCAACTCTGTGCTCCTCCAACTCTACGTTCCTCTAACTCTGTGTTCCTCCAACTCTGTGCTCCTCCAACTCTTCATTCCTCCGGCACTACGTTCCTCCAACTCTGCGTTCCTCTAACTCTGTGTTTCTCCAACTCTGCATTCCTCCAACTCTGCGTTCCTCTAACTCTGTGTTCCTCCAACTCTGTGTTACTCTTACTCTGTGTTCCTCCAGCTCTGCGTTCCTCCGGCACTATGTTCCTCCAACTCTGTGCTCATCCAACTCTGCGTTCCTCTAACTCTGTGTTTCTCCAACTCTGTGCTCCTCCAACTCTGCGTTCCTCTAACTCTGTGTTCCTCCAGCTCTGCGATCCTCCGGCACTACGTTCCTCCAACTCTGTGCTCCTCCAACTCTGCGTTCCTCTAACTCTGCGTTCCTCTAACTCTGCGTTCCTCTAACTCTGTGTTCCTCCAACTCTGTGTTCCTCTAACTCTGTGTTCCTCCAGCTCTGCGTTCCTCCGGCACTACGTTCCTCCAACTCTGCGTTCCTCTAACTCTGTGCTCCTCCAACTCTGCGTTTCTCCAACTCTTCGTTCCTCCAGCTCTGCGTTCCTCCAACTCTGCATTCCTCTAACTCTGGTGTCATATGCATCCCTACCCCTTCTCTGAAGCCATGGCCATGCCCTTCCCTGTGAAATTCCCTCCTCACCACCTCTCTCAGCTCACTTCTGTCTCCTTTTTAGGGCTGTCATAATATCTCTTGTATTGGCTCAGCGTTCATTTGTTTCTGATTATCCTTCTGTGAAATGTTTTGGAACACTTCCATAGAGCACGTGTGGAACTGTACCCCAGCGTCCTCAGGGTACGGAATGGAGGAGAGAAACTCTCAGACAGGCTCCATTCTGTTGGATTGTTCAGGCTGATCTTTGTTTTTTTTATTCGGTTTGAAGTTCGGTTTTGACATGATGACGTCACAGTAAATAATGTGAAGTATTGTTTATGACCTGATTTATGTGAAGTGGCTCGTGATTGTAAATAAATGCCCAAAGGCTGTGGTATCTTGGACAGAGACAGTGCCAGTTTAAACAAGCCTGTTCCTTTCCCAAGTGACAATGGAAATTTGCAGTTTGTTTATAAGAATGTTCTAATTCTGTTCTGAGATTTACCCTCAATGTTGAAGAATTTAAAGTCTAGGTCCAACATTCTAAAGGCCTTCACCGGGAATTAACTGAAGGAGACTAAACAAGCAGAACCTCACTTTCCTCTGCTGTGTATGAAATGATGCCCCAGCCAAAAAGAAACTCAGCTTCTGACGTCACAGTTTAATCTCCCTCTACTCTGTCCCAGCAATGAGCCTCAGACTCAATGGCAACTCCACAAGAGCCTCACTTGCTCTCTCAGTTCTGACACCTTTTAATTCCCCGGACCTCAAGTCACCCTTTACCTTGTCTGAGTGTTAGTGCCAGTTGGGCAGGTTCAGCACTGGAGCGCATAGGGATCATGAAGTAAAAACAAAAAATGCTGGAAATACTCAGCAGGCCTGCCAGCATCTGTGGAGAGAGAAACAGAGTTAATGTTTCAGGTCAGTGACCGTTCAACAGAACTAGCAAAGGTTAAAAAGGGAATAGGTTTTACACAAGTGACAGGGTGGAGGAGGGGAAGAAGAACAAAAGGAAAGGTCTGTGATAGGGCGGAGAGATTAAACGACAAAGATGTCATGGAACAGAAGGAGTGTAGTTTTGGTTTCGGACAGAAGTGTTCATTATTCTGCCACTACCACTCTCTTTGGACAAATGCTTTGTTTTTCACCAGAACTATTTAGCCCTCCATTTTACCCACCATTGCTCCATATCCCTTGATACCAAAAGGCAACAAAAATCTATCAATCTCAGACAAAAAAATTGCAAATTCCACCAGCATCCACAGCCTTTGTCACGCACAGCATAACTGATAATCGGCTGACGTGTGTTACACACAGGATAATACAGGCTGAGGTGTGTTACACACAGGATAACACAGGCTGAGGTGTGTTACACACTGGATAACACAGGCTGGGATGTGTTACACACAGGATAATACAGGCTGAGGTGTGTTACACACTGGATAACACAGGCTGGTATGTGTTACACACAGGATAACACAGGCTGAGGCGTGTTACACACTGGATAACACAGGCTGGGGTGTGTTACACACAGGATAACACAGGCTGGGATGTGTCACACACAGGATAATGCAGGCTGGGATGTGTTACACACAGGATAACACAGGCTGAGGCGTGTTACACACTGGATAACACAGGCTGGGATGTGTTACACACAGGATAACACAGGCTGAGGCGTGTTACGCACTGGATAACACAGGCTGGGATGTGTTACACACCGGATAACACAGGCTGGGATGTGTCACACACAGGATAATGCAGGCTGGGATGTGTTACACACTGGATAACACAGGCTGGGATGTGTTACACACTGGATAACACAGGCTGGGATGTGTTACACACAGGATAACACAGGCTGAGGTGTGTTACACACTGGATAACACAGGCTGGGGTGTGTCACACACAGGATAACACAGGCTGAGGTTTGTTACACACAGGATAACACAGACTGGGATGTGTTACACACTGGATAACACAGGCTGGGGTGTGTCACACACAGGATAACGCAGGCTGGGATGTGTTACACACAGGATAACACAGGCTGGGGTGTGTCACACACAGGATAACGCAGGCTGAGGTGTGTTACACACTGGATAACACAGGCTGGGATGTGTTACACACAGGATAATACAGGCTGAGGTGTGTTACACACTGGATAACACAGGCTGGTATGTGTTACACACAGGATAACACAGGCTGAGGCGTGTTACACACTGGATAACACAGGCTGGGGTGTGTTACACACAGGATAACACAGGCTGGGATGTGTCACACACAGGATAATGCAGGCTGGGATGTGTTACACACAGGATAACACAGGCTGAGGCGTGTTACACACTGGATAACACAGGCTGGGATGTGTTACACACAGGATAACACAGGCTGAGGCGTGTTACGCACTGGATAACACAGGCTGGGATGTGTTACACACCGGATAACACAGGCTGGGATGTGTCACACACAGGATAATGCAGGCTGGGATGTGTTACACACTGGATAACACAGGCTGGGATGTGTTACACACTGGATAACACAGGCTGGGATGTGTTACACACAGGATAACACAGGCTGAGGTGTGTTACACACTGGATAACACAGGCTGGGGTGTGTCACACACAGGATAACACAGGCTGAGGTTTGTTACACACAGGATAACACAGACTGGGATGTGTTACACACTGGATAACACAGGCTGGGGTGTGTCACACACAGGATAACGCAGGCTGGGATGTGTTACACACAGGATAACACAGGCTGGGGTGTGTCACACACAGGATAACGCAGGCTGGGATATGTTACACACAGAATAACACAGGCTGGGGTGTGTCACACACAGGATAACACAGGCTGAGGTGTGTTACACACAGGATAACACAGGCTGAGGTGTGTTACACACAGGATAACACAGGCTGAGGTGTGTTACACACTGGATAACACAGGCTGGGATGTGTTACACACTGGATAACACAGGCTGGGGTGTGTCACACACAGGATAACACAGGCTGGGATGTGTTACACACAGGATAACACAGGCTGAGGTGTGTTACACACAGGATAACACAGGCTGAGGTGTGTTACACACTGGATAACACAGGCTGGGATGTGTTACACACTGGATAACACAGGCTGGAATATGTTACACACAGAATCACACAGGCTGAGGTGTGTTGCACACAGAATCACACAGGCTGGGGTGTGTCACACACAGGATAACACAGGCTGGGGTGTGTCACACACAGGATAACGCAGGCTGGGATATGTTACACACAGAATCACACAGGCTGGGATATGTTACACACAGAATCACACAGGCTGAGGTGTGTCACACACAGGATAACGCAGGCTGGGATATGTTACACACAGAATAACGCAGGCTGGGGTGTGTTACACACAGGATAACGCAGGCTGGAATGTGTTACTCAGCTGGAAATACTCAGTAGGTCTGCCAGTATCTGTGGAGAGAGAAACAGCAATGTGGTTAACTCTTACATGCCCTCTGAAATGGCCTAGCAAGCCACTCAGTTCTACCTAACCGCTACGAAGTCAATAAAAAGGAATGAAACCGGACAGACCACGCGGCATCGACCTATGCACCGGAAACGACGACGGCAAACCCAGCCCTGTCGACCCTGCAAAGTCCTCCTTACTAACATCTGGGGGCTTGTGCCAAAGTTGGGAAAGCTGTCCCACAGACTAGTCAAGCAGCAGCCTGACATAGTCATACTCACGGAATCATACCTTACAGACAATGTCCCAGACACTGCCATCACCATCCCCGGGTATGTCCTGTCCCACCGGCAGGACAGACCCACCAGAGGTGGTGGCACAGTGGTATACAGTAGGGAGGGAGTTGCTCTGGGAGTCCTCAACGTCAACGCCGGACCCCATGAAGTCTCATGGCATCAGGTCAAACATGGACAAGGCACTCCAGCCTGTGTTATCCTGTGTTTTTTTTAAATTCATTCCTGGGATGTGAGCATCGCTGGCCAGGCCAGCATTTATTATCCATCCCGAATTGCCCTTGAGAAGGTGGTGGTGAGCTGCCTTCTTGAACTGCTGCAGTCCATGTGGGGTAGGTACACCCACAGTGCTGTTAGGAAGGGAGTTCCAGGATTTTGATCCAGCGACAGTGAAGGAGCGGCGATATAGTTCCAAGTCAGGATGGTGTGTGACTTGGAGGGGAACTTGCACGTGGTGATGTTCCCATGCATCTGTTGCCCTTGTCCTTTTAGTTGGTAGAGGTCGCGGGTTTCGAAGGTGCTGTCTGGTGAGTTGCTGCAATGAATCTTGTAGATGGTACACACTGCGCGTCAGTGGTGACGGGAGTGAATGTTTGTGGATGGGGTACCAATCAAATGGGCTGCTTTGTCCTGGATGGTGTCGAGATTCTTGAGTGTTGTTGGAGCTGCACCCATCCAGGCAAGTGGAGAGTATTCCATCACACTCCTGACTATGTCTTGTAGATGGTGGACAGGCTTTGGGGAGTCAGGAGGTGTGTTACTTACCACAGAATTCCCAGTCTCTGACCTGCTCTCATAGCTACAGTATTTATATGTCTACTCCAGTTCAGTTTCTGGTCAATGGGAACCCCCAGGATGTTGATAGTGGGGGATTCAGCGATGGTAATGCCATTGACCATCAAGGGGAGATGGTTAGATTCTCTCTTGTTGGAGATGGTCATTGCCTGGCACTTGTGTGGTGTGAATGTTACTTGCCACTTATCAGCCCAAGCCTGGATATTGTCCAGGTCTTGTTGCATTTCTACATGGACTGCTTCAGTATCTGAGGAGTCACAAATGGTGCTAAACATTGTGAAATCATCAGCGAAGATGCCCACTTCTGACCTTATGATTGAAGGAAGGTCATTGATGAAGCAGCTGAAGATGGTTGGGCCTAGGACACTACCCTGAGGAACCCCTGCAGTGATGTCCTGGAGCTCAGATGATTGACCTCCAACAACCACAACCATCTTCCTTTGCGCTAGGTATGACTCCAGCCAGCAGAGGGTTTTCCCCCTGATTCCCATTGACCTTAGTTTTGCTCGGGCTCCTTGATGCCATACTCAGTCAAATGCTGCCTTGATGTCAAGGGCAGTCACTCTCACCTCACCTCTTGAGTTCAGCTCTTTTTCCATGTTTGAACCAAAGCTGAGCGGCCCTGGCAGTACCCAAACTGAGCATCAGTGAGCAGGTTGTTGCTAAGCAAATGCTGCTTGATAGCACTGTCGATGACCACTTTGCTAATGATTGAGAGTAGACTGATGGGGCGGTAATTGGCCGGGTTGGATTTGTCCTGCATTTTGTGTACAGGACATACCTGGGCAATTTTCCACATTGCAGGGTAGATGCCAGTGTTGTAGCTGTACAGCAAGTTCTGGAGCACAGGTCTTCAATACTATTGCCAGAATATCGTCAGGGCCCATAGCTTTTGCAGTATCCAGTGCCTTCATTCGTTTCTTGGTATCACGCGGAGTGAATCGAATTGGCTGAAGTCAGGCATCTGTGATGCTGGGGACTTCAGGAGGAGGCCGAGATGGATCATCAACTCAACATTACTTCCTTGTTCTTGAACTCTGTGCCTCTATTTATAAAGCCCAGGATGCTGTATGTTTTATTGACTGCTTTCTCAACCTTCCCTGCCACCTTCAATGATTTGTGCACATATACCTCCGCCCCCACCCCGCCCCCCCCACCCCCCCCCCCTCCCCCGCCCCCGCCCCACCGGTCCCTCTCCTCCTGCGACCCCTTTAGAATTGTACCCTTTATTGTATATTGCCTCTCCCATTCTTCCTACCAAAATGAATCACTTCACACCTTTCTGCATTAAATTTCATCTGCCACTTGTCTTCCCATGCCACCAGCTTGTCTATGTCCTCTTGACGTCTGTCTCTGTCTCCCTCACAGTTTACAATGCTTCCAAATTTTGTGTCATCCGCAAATTTTGTAATTGTGCCCTGCACACCCAAGTTTAAGTCATTAATATAGATAAGAAAAGCAGTGGTCCCAATATTGACCCTTGGGGAACCCCACAATGAATCTACAGTGCTTAGGTGCAGGCCACCTACAGAGACCACACGGGGAGTTCAGTTTCAGAACTCATTGCACACAAACACCACTCTCACTAAAGTGCAATAAAATGTGTGCATCTTTACTACAGCTTATATTCTGTTACAGAACCATACATACAGCCCATCAAGACTGTGCTTGCTCTTTCAAAGAGCAATCCAGTTAGTCCCACTGCCCTGCTCTTTCCCCATATCTCAGCAATTCTTTCACCTTCAATTATTTATCCAGTTCTCTTTTGAAGGTTACTATTGAATCTGTATCCATCATCCTATCAGACAGTGCATTCCACGTCCTAACCATTTGTTGTGTAAAAATGTTTTCCTCATGTCACTTCTGGTTCTTTAACCAATCACCTTTAAATCTGTGCCCTCGCGTTATCAACTCTTCAGCCATTGGAAACAGTTTCTCTTTATTCACTCTATCTGAACCATTGATGTTTTAAAACTCCTTTATCAAATCTCTTCTTAACCTTCTCTGCTCCAAGGAGAACAACCCCAGCTTCTCCAGTCTCTCCACATAACTGTAATCCCTCATCCTGGGTACCATTCCAGTAAATCTCTCCTCTACCCTCTCCAAAGTCCTTCCTTAATTGTGGTGCCCAGAATTGAACACAATACTCCAGTCAGAGCCCAACTAGTGTTTTATATAGATTTAGCATAACTTCCTTTTGTACTCAGTGCCTCTATTTATAAAGTCCAGGATCCTATATGCTTTATTAATGGATTTATTGCATGCTTTACTATTTGTTAACCTGTTCTGCCACCTTCAGAGATTTATTAAGGGTAAATCATTCTTTGATTTTGCCCAAAGTGTGGATTGTCCAGTATACTTAAAAAAAGCAAGGGGAGATGTTCATTTCTTGGTAAAGATTCAGTCGGTAGCATCAGGCAGCGGATGGTATGTGTGCAGTTTGAACCCAATTGCAGAGCTCACTGGAAGTGCTTGATGAGGCAGGTACACTGAGATGTTGCTCACTTTTCCTCAGGTTTTGTGTTTTGCTGCTGCTCATTCAAATCCAAGCCAGGATTGTGCAGGGGGCAGTTTAATGTTGCCCACCCTCTCAGGGGCAGGATCTACCTTCCCCTGCCCCTCCCAGCCCAATTCGCCGAGCATCTGAAGCAAGTCTTTAGCCCCACAGGCATTTGCTGAGTGAGGGCTTTGGCTGCCCATGTGTCCTTGTTCTTTATACTATCTGCTGAGATACTGCTCGTGCCTGGAGCTGTGTAGCACCTGGTACCAACCAGGTTCACCTTCATTTTCCCTCACAGGACTTTACAATGTTTGATTGTGTGAGAAGGACAGAATCCTGCCATGGGATCTGTGTGTGTTAACTTGTGATATGTTCTGACATCGCAGTCAGCAGTAGGATGACTGCACGTGTACAGTTAATGATACTCAGACGCCTGGGGAAACATTCAGCCAGGCTCCATCTACCTGCTCCAGTGGATGTGAAACATCCCATTGACACTCTTTGACAAATAGCAGGAAATTCTCAGATTCCCTCAACTAACAACACTAAAAGCTGCATTAACTGCTTCCTCTGTAGGACGTTGCTGAAACAAGGTGGCTGACAAGTTTGCAACATGACCATTCATGAGCTTGGGAAATAACGAATTCTTAGCGTGAAGCTTTGCAAGATATCACATATAGTGGACGTGTTGATGCCAACATGATTTGTCCAGTATACATGTTGGACTGCTGATATGAATGGGTTTTATTTGTGAGAGGATCTTTATTGCAAATTTCCACCATTCTTCTTCTTCTTTGGCCTCCTTGTCTCAAGAGACAATGGGTAAGCGCCTGGAGGTGGTCAGTGGTTTGTGAAGCAGCGCCTGGAGTGGCTATAAAGGCCAATTCTAGAGTGACAGACTCTTCCACAGGTGCTGCAGATAATATTGTTTGTCGGGGCTGTTACACAGTTGGCTCTCCCCTTGCGCTTCTGTCTTTTTTCCTGCCAACAGCTAAGTCTCTTCGACTCGCCACACTTTAGCCCCGCCTTTATGGCTGCCCGCGAGCTCTGGCCATCACTGGCAACTGACTCCCACGACTTGTGATCAATGTCACAGGACTTCATGTCGCGTTTGCAGACGTCTTTAAAGTGGAGACATGGACGGCCGGTGGGTCTGGTACCGGTGACGAGCTCGCTGTACAATGTGTCCTTGGGGATCCTGCCATCTTCCATGCGGCTCAGTATCGGAAATGAATGCGGCTTTCAGATATCACCTCAGAGTGTGAAATCCTTTATGAGCATGTGTTATTCACTCTGCTCACAATTTCTTCAAATACTTCGAGGTGATTCTGCTTGAAATAGCTGTAAATAGCGACCTTTTAATTGACAATAACAGTAATGGGAAATCATTTGTGCTATTTGCCTGATTTAAACATGGGTCCTTTAAGCAGTGAGGACTGTACTTTGGTGCTGTGAGGAGGAGTTATATATAAACCTGCGTCTGTAGGCCCTGGCAGGAAGGATTACTCACCATTCTCGAAAAGCTGTACTTCTTCAGATAGCTCTAGACATTTCTGATGTGACCAAATTTGTAATACGTGCATGTGTGCTGGACAAGTGAAGGCCAGAGGCAAAGGTCGAGCCCATCAATCTAGCAATTGTTAGGCAGGATAATATCGAAAGTGTACAACATGTCACTGCTGATTAGACACAATCTCTCAACAATCTCACACAGGCAGCACAAGAGGAACTAACATTAATTACTGTGTCTCCAATGGAGGGGAGGAGACATTCTCCACTGATCCACTGGAAATTGTGTGTCTATAAATAAATTGCATTTGTGTGTGAGAGATAATGCTGGTTTGAGGGGGGTGGGGAATCCTCCTGCCTCGAGGGGGATGGGGGATCCTGCTGGTTCGAGGGGGATGAGGGTTCGAGGGGGATGGGGGATCCTGCTGGTTCGAGGGGAATGAGGGTTTGAGGGGGATGGGGGGTCCTGCTAGTTCGAAGGGGATGGGGAATCTTGCTGGGTCAAAGTGGATGGGGGATCCTGCTGGTGCGAAGGGGATGGGGGATCCTGCTGGTTTGTAGGGGATGGGGGACCCTACTGGTTCAAAGGGGATGGGGGATCCTGCTGGTGCGAAGGGAATGGGGGATCCTGCTGGTGCGAAGGGGATGAGGGATCCTGCTGGATCGAAGGGGATGGGGGAATCCTGCTGGCGGTCAGGAGTGAGAGGTGTGATGTTCGCAGGATTGAAGTAAGGTTCAGCTGAGTTTAGTAAGAGATATGAGACTGCATGCTGTTAAACACAATGGATTCTTCTTTATTCCTTGTACTTTCACTTTCCAGCCCCTCTGCTGGCAGGTATGTGTACAGCAGCTTCAAGTGAACATAATGCAAGGTGCAATTTCCAAAACACTACAGCGGGGGGAAGGCATTTCTGTCGTGCCTTTCACAATCTCAGGATGTCTCAAACACTTTCCTCTCTGAATGACAAGGTTGCAGCTTCAGGTGTTCAGGTGTTGAACACATCATCTTGGCTGATGCCCCTGGTGTCTGGGCTCACTCTCCTCCCTCAACTGATGCCACCAAAACAATTAAATACCTTGTCGCATTGTTGGGCATGAGGTCTTGCTGTCCACAAAATGGCTGCTTTGATTCCTTTGTTAACTGCAGTGACTGTACTTTAAATTCATACAACATCTGAATAGTCTTTTGGGGTGTTTGTGAAAGGTCACTATATATAAGTGTTACTGTTTTGCACACTGAGTTATAGAGTCACTGAATCATTACAGTACAAGAGGAGGTTATTCAGCCCATCGAGTCTGTGCTGGCTCTCGGTAGATCAATCCAGTCAGTCCCATTCCCCCGCTCTATCTCTGCAGCTTTGCAAGTTTATTTCCAACAAGTGCCCATCCAATTTCCTTTTGAAATCATTAATTGTCTCTGCTTCCACCACCTTCATAGGCAGCGAGTTCCAGCTCATTACCACTCGCTGTGTAAAAAAGGTCTTCCTCACGTCCCCCCCTGCATCTCTTGCCCAAAACCTTCAATCTGTGTCCCCTAGTCCTTGTACCATCAGCTAATGGGAACATTTTTTCTTTGTCTACCATTTCCAAACCTGTAACAATCTTGTTCCCCTCTATCAAATCCCCCCTCAATCTCCTTTTCTCCAAGGAGAACAACCCCAACTTCTCCAACCTAACCTTGTAACTAAAATCCCTCATCTCTGCAACCATTCTGGTAA
This sequence comes from Heterodontus francisci, assembly GCF_036365525.1. Classification (NCBI taxonomy): domain Eukaryota; kingdom Metazoa; phylum Chordata; class Chondrichthyes; order Heterodontiformes; family Heterodontidae; genus Heterodontus; species Heterodontus francisci. Next base: position 66,538,271 of record NC_090393.1, on the reverse strand, counting down.
ATCTCCTCTTCACCTTCACAAGGATCCTCACATCTTTCCTGAAGTGTGGTGACCAGACTGGACACAATATTCTAGTTGTGGCCTAACCAGAGTTTATAAATGTTCATCATAACTTCCCCTGCTTTTGTACTCGATGTCTCGATTTATGAAGCCTAAGATCCCATATGCCTTACTAACCACTCTCTCTATATGTCCTGCCACTTTTAAAGGTCTCTGCACATGGACCGCCCTCACTCCCCCCGCACATTCTTCAGAACTGTGCCATTGCTTCATCCTATCCCTTCGGCCAAAATGCATCACCTCACAGTTCTCTGTATTAAATTCTGTCCGCCATATGTCTGCCCATTCTGCTTGCCTATCTATACACTGTTGCAGTCATTGTCACTGTTTGCCACTCCTCCAAGTTTGGTATCACCGGCAAATTTTGAAACTTTTCTCTTTATCCCAATATTCAAGTTCCAGGAGAAGTTTTCAAAAGGGTTTTTTCATCGTCCCATCACTAGAGTTAATGACACCATGTGCAAAATTGAAGGGTGCATCTAAAGGGATGTCAGTCCAATGAGACAGGGCACGCCTTGGAGTGAGGACTAGACAGGGAAAGGTTTGCAGATAATGCAAAGCTTAAAGCCGCTTCTGCATTTGCTCAGGGCTTCCACACTCTAAGGAACTGCACAAGGTCTCTTTGCTCCATCCCAGTCCCTGGAAGAGACCCTGTGGAAACTTCCTGCTGACTACGACCATCGACCATGAGCAGATGTCTTTTATTTGCCATTGATTCATTCACGGTTAACAATAAAATACTAATTATAGTCTTGAGGTGGTAGCACTCTTGCCTCTGATCAGAAGATCATGGGTTCAAATCCCACCCCCAGAAACTTCAGCACAAAACCTAGGCTGGCACTCCAGTACAGTACTGAGGGAGTGCTGCACTGTCAGAGGTGTTGTCTTTCAGATGACAAGTTAAACTGAGGCCCCTTCTGTCCTTTCAGGTGGATGTAAAAGATCCCATAGCACTATTTTGGAGTAGAGTATGGGAGTTCTCCAGGTTTAGTTTAGAGATACAGCACTGAAACAGGCCCTTCGGCCCACCGAGTCTGTGCCGACCATCAACCGCCCAATTATTCTAATCCTACACTAATCCCATATTCCTACCAAACATCCCCACCTGTCCCTATATTTCCCTACCACCTACCTATACTAGTGGCAATTTATATAATGGCCAATTTACCTATCAACCTGCAAGTCTTTTGGCTTGTGGGAGGAAACCGGAGCACCCGGAGGAAACCCACGCAGACACAGGGAGAACTTGCAAACTCCACACAGGCAGTACCCAGAATTGAACCCGGGTCACTGGAGCTGTGAGGCTGCGGTGCTAACCACTGCGCCACTGTGCCGCCCTGACTAATCAGGTGTCCCTGACTAATATCTATTCCTTGTCCGACATCCATGAAACAGATGATCTGGTCATTATCACATTGCTGTTTTGGGGAGCTTTCTGTACACAAATTAGCTGCTGCGTCTCCTACATTACAACAGTACCTACACTTCAAAAAGTACTTCATTGGCTGTGAAGTGCTTTGGGACATCATGAGGTTGTGAAAGGCACTACAGAAATGAAAGTCTTTTCTTTCTGTCCTATGCATGTGTGATTTTATAGGGGTTTAATATCCCTGCCAGAACAGGTCGTTGAGCCAGCTCAGCTATCATTACTATCAGCCACCAATTATTCCTCGACTTTGACAAGAAAGCATTACCGAGCTTTGTGAATGGGTTGCTGACATCAGTGATAGTTTCCATCCGAGACCTCCAATCAGCAGTTAGAGATGTATACAAATGAGAGTTGGCCTAGTTCTATAAGTGATGAGGTGCTCAGTGCTCGGGATGGATGCGATACAACGCAAGGGTAAATGGCTGAATGTCAGCCCATAAAATTCCCCTCAAGTCTGGAGAGAAATTTGGTTCAGGCCTGGTCCAGTTTGATATCTCGCTTCTGCTTAGTCAGTCAACTGATGGTGAGCGTTGGTAGTGGGACTACATTCATCCTCAGCATCACTGGGATAGGGGGTTAAAATTACCCAACGGCCATACCTGCAGCATATACATGGGTGGGTGGTTATTGGGGACAGATTGGGATCTCAGTTAGGGACCCCCTTCACATGATAGAAGCTCAGTGAAATTCACTGTTCAGGAACTCACACAAGGAATGGGGGGTTGGGCAGGGTCCTGTGGGGTGTTAGATCCAACAAGGGGGTAGCACTTTTAGGACAGTTGAAAACTCTCAGGAGAGGGAGTTTTTGACTAACAGAAAATAAGAAATGTTTCATTTTTTTTTAAGAAAACTTTGATCTGCAGATTTTGCTGTTCAAATTCGCGGTTTAAATGTTTGCTATGATAACGAGTGCACAATGCCCTCCTGTTTTTGCAGATACAACAGCTTGGTGACTGGTCAACGTGCCAGAGGAATCATCTGTATCTGTTGGGTTCTGTCCTTTATGATTGGCTTGACCCCAATGCTCGGCTGGAATAATTCCAACTACAACATCACGATGAAAATGAACAAGACTAAGACATGCAGTGAGGGTATGGTCTCCTGCCTGTTTGAGGAGGTGGTCACCATGGACTATATGGTATATTATAACTTCTTTGCCTGTGTCTTGATACCCTTGCTTATAATGTTTGGGATTTATCTGAGGATCTTCATGGCTGCTCGCCATCAACTCAAGCAAATGGAATTTAAAGTCATCCACACAGAGAAGAGCAGGTCCACCCTCCAGAAAGAAGTCCATGCAGCCAAGTCACTGGCCATCATCATGGGACTCTTCACCGCCTGCTGGTTGCCGCTGCACGTTATAAACTGTGTCAATCTTTTCTGTGAGAACTGTCGGCCACCAGCCTGGATCATGTACTTTGCAATCATCCTGTCGCACGCCAACTCTGTCGTCAACCCCTTAATTTATGCATACAGGATCAGAGAGTTCCGCCAGACTTTCCGGAAGATTCTGAAAAGGCACATCCTGAGGAAAACAGACCAGATGTTCAAAAACCAGAGCACAAGGAGCTCCGTTCATGGAGGGAGTATAAATATTCATGTCAATGGGTATGCTTTAGATCTCCTTAACACTTGTCCTGATGAGAAAGCTGGTGTGGTAGATGACAATATTCACCGGAACGGGCACATTCTGGTTCTGCAGCCAAATGGGACCCTGCCAGAAGGCCATCAAAATGAACAGCCTCTTGATCAAAATGGAGATGTGCAGAGCATCAGCAGCTCCTGTGATGTACATCTCAACACAACCTTTCTACAACAGACTTCCTGCATGACCCTCGCCAAAGTCTCCTGACCTGCAGCCAAGCGAGGCTCCAACTTGTTGTCATAATGGCAAGGTGAAGGGTTGCATAGCGAACTGCAGCAAGAAAAAGACAGAGAGAGAGAGAGAGAGGGAGAGACAAAAGGATGACATGCCCATGGAGCCAAAAGAACAAGTGTGGCGATCAGATTGAGGCCCAAGTGCCTAAGAGGTTTGACAGCAGCTCAGTGTAAAGTTTGCATTGACTGAGTTCACTCTGCAATGTATTTACGTTCCTCTGTAATGCTCGGCAGGCTCTCATCTTTCCACATTGGTTGGAGAACTGGAGTGTATGCTGCCTGCACCCTGGTGGACATTGGTGTGCATTCTTGTCATGCTTTATATTCCTGTTTGTAAGCTGTTACATGTCGGGTTGTGTGTGGTGTTTACACAAGTTCAGTTTATGTGGATGTTCCATAGTTCAGGTTGAAACATAGGCTGCACACAGTGGTCCTGCCTGGTCAATCGAAGCGTGTCCGCTCCTTAATGGTCACCTGTGGGGGTCGTTTGTATTTGTGGGTTAGCTTTGTAAATGGCCGCTAGCACTTTAATTGTGAATATGTCAACCTTTCTGGATCTAAATTCCAAGCTAGCTGTAATCTTTGAGGAACAGTATGAGCTTCCAGTGGAAACTGTGGACAGTTCTCAGTTAGAATAGCAGAAGCAGGTTCAAGGTCTGGATTTTGTTTATTTCTGTCACTCAGATTTAAAATAAAGTAATCAGACCCTTTTGGAATGAATCTGTACTCGGCACTATGGGGCGGAGCAGGAATTCCCGGGAAGCCTATGAGAAACCATAGTTTCCACAGCTTGTACACCTCATGCTCCATTTCAGAGAAGGAAATTTTTCAGTTCCTCCTTATTTATTCTAATTCTGTTGGAGCCCAGTGCCAGGAGCCTGAGCTTTAGGATCCTGTCTATTAGCTCCACTGATGTCTTCGTGAACAAGGAGCTACACAGACCAGAAATTCAGGCTGAAATTCTGGCAATGAAGACAAATATTACTGACCCAGTTGGGAATAGCTAGCTCAGCATGACCAGGGAATCAAAAGTGGGATTTCCTCTTTTGTGTGGCTTCATCTCTGGATCTTTATTGGAGATGTGCATCCCATGGCAGGCCTGGAGTTTGCTTGAGGTTGGTAGTGATATTGTAGAGAAATTTTTCAGGCAGTGAGGATGGAAAGAAGCAACCTTCTCATTTCCATTTTTTTCTCTCCTTTCCTGGTGAGGTACGTTAAGGTGCGATTCCTGGCACTGTTTAATACTCTGATGACAGTGAATGTGGGCTGGAGTGGACTGGCTCCACCCAAAAGGGTGCAGAATTCTTTGTGCTTCTCATGGGGGAGGAGATAATAAAACTCTGCGGAACCATTCACAGGTGCCCTCGGGAAATTTCCCAGGCCCGCACAGTGTTCTGCTCCATGTTCTGAGGCCTTGTTCTGAGCAGTGTCTGAATCATCCTTTTATCCATGTTAGATTCCCTCCAGCCCTGGGCTTTCTGCTGCATCTCTTTCACTGTGGATCTTTTTCCAAAAGTTTGTTCTTTATTTCACAACTAACCCGGCAAGTTCATTGGATGGAATGTCCCAGTTCCCTTTCAGATGTCTGATGGTTGTGAAATGTGCTATATAAATGCAAGTCCTTCTTTCCTTTTTCCCTCAAATTCCCACTCACACTCTAACCACCATCCTTTACCCTCCAACTGATTGGTGTAGGAATGGGACTGAAAGTTCCAGCTAGCTACTGACATCAAGTACTCAATGGCGCAGTAGTTTGAAAGATGGCTTCAGAGAGGGGATTAACTGTGCACAACAACTGTCCAGGGTGGACAATTATGGTCAGACAAGAGTTTGGTGATGATGGAGTGTATATGTTAAAGAAATAAATCTATCTGAAAATGAGGGAGCAGGTCATTAGCATGAGGTGAAGCAGATGGGGGGAAAACAATGATGTCACTGGATGTCAGGGTGATGTCACTGAGGATGACGCAGTGATGTCATGGTGGGTAATGCTGTGATGTCACTGTGGGGCTGCAGTGATGTCACTGTGGCTTTTGTAGTGATGTCACCGTGGCTTTTGCAGTGATGTCATTGAGTGGGGTGTTGCAGTGATGTCACTGGGTGATGCGGTGATGTCACTGGGGCTGTTGCAGTGATGTCACTGGATGGGGTGTCACAGTGATGTCACTGGGTGGGGTGTTGCAGTGATGTCACTGGGTGATGCTGTGATGTCACTGGGTGATGCAGTGATGTTACTGTGGATTTTGCAGTGATGTCACTGGGTGATGCAGTGATGTCAGTGTGAGAAGTGCAGTGATGTCACTGAAGGTGATGCAGTGATGTCACTGTGGGTAATGTAGTGATGTCACTGTGGGTGATGCAGTGATGTCACTGTGGGAAGTGCAGTGATCTCACTGAAGAAGATACAGTGATGTCGCTGAAGTTGATACAGTGATGTCACTGAAGGTGATACAGTGATGTCGCTGGGTGATATAATGATGGCGCTGTGGGTGATACAGTGTTGTCGCTGAAGGTGATACAGTGATGTCACTGAAGGTGATACAGTGATGTCGCTGTGGGTGATACAATGATGTCACTGAAGGTGATACAGTGATGTCGCTGTGGGTGATAACAATGATGTCACTGAAGTTGATACAGTGATGTCGCTGTGGGTGATACAGTGATGTCACTGCAGGTGATACAGTGATGTTGCTGTGGGTGATACAGTGATGTCACTGAAGGTGATACAGTGATGGCGCTGTGGGTGATAACAGTGATGTCACTGAAGTTGATACAGTGATATCACTGAAGGTGATACAGTGATGTCACTGCAGGTGATACAGTGATGTTGCTGTGGGTGATAACAGTGATGTCACTGAAGTTGATACAGTGATATCACTGAAGGTGATACAGTGATGTCACTGAAGGTGATACAATGATGTCGCTGTGGGTGATAACAGTGATGTCGCTGTGGGTGATACAGTGATGTCACTGCAGGTGATACAGTGATGTCGCTGTGGGTGATACAGTGATGTCACCGCAGGTGATACAGTGATGGCGCTGTGGGTGATAACAGTGATGTCACTGAAGTTGATACAGTGATATCACTGAAGGTGATACAGTGATGTCACTGAAGGTGATACAGTGATGTCGCTGTGGGTGATACAGTGATTTTACTGAAGTCGATACAGTGATGTCACTGAAGGTGAGCAATGATATCACTGAAGGTGATACAGTGATGTCGCTGAAGGTGATACAGTGATGTCGCTGTGGGTGATACAGTGATTTTACTGAAGTCGATACAGTGATGTCACTGAAGGTGAGCAATGATATCACTGAAGGTGATACAGTGATGTCGTTGAAGGTGATACAGTGATGTTGCTGTGGGTGATACAGTGATGTCGCTGAAGGTGATACAGTGATGGCGCTGTGGGTGATACAGTGATGTCGCTGTGGGTGATACAGCGATGTCACTGAAGGTGATACAGTGATGTTGCTGTGGGTGATACAGTGATGTCGCTGAAGGTGATACAGTGATGGCGCTGTGGGTGATACAGTGATGTCGCTGTGGGTGATACAGTGATGTCACTGAAGGTGATACAGTGATGTTGCTGTGGGTGATACAGTGATGTCGCTGAAGGTGATACAGTGATGGCGCTGTGGGTGATACAGTGATGTCGCTGTGGGTGATACAGTGATGTCACTGAAGGTGATACAGTGATGTTGCTGTGGGTGATACAGTGATGTCGCTGAAGGTGATACAGTGATGCCGCTGTGGGTGATACAGTGATGTCGCTGTGGGTGATACAGTGATGTCACTGAAGGTGATACAGTGATGTTGCTGTGGGTGATACAGTGATGTCACTGAAGGTGATACAGTGATGTCGCTGTGGGTGATACAGTGATTTTACTGAAGTCGATACAGTGATGTCACTGAAGGTGAGCAATGATATCACTGAAGGTGATACAGTGATGTCACTGAAGGTGATACAGTGATGTCGCTGTGGGTGATACAGTGATGTCACTGAAGGTGATACAGTGATGTCGCTGTGGGTGATACAGTGATGTCACTGAAGGTGATACAGTGATGTCGCTGTGGGTGATACAGTGGTCACTGAAGGTGATACAGTGATGTTGCTGTGGGTGATACAGTGATGTCGCTGAAGGTGATACAGTGATGTTGCTGTGGGTGATACAGTGATGTCGCTGAAGGTGATACAGTGATGTCACTGAAGGTGATACAGTGATGTCGCTGTGGGTGATACAGTGATGTCACTGAAGGTGATACAGTGATGTTGCTGTGGGTGATACAGTGATGTCGCTGTGGGTGATACAGTGATGTCACTGAAGGTGATACAGTGATATCACTGAAGGTGATACAGTGATTTCACTGAAGGTGAGACAGTGATGTCACTGAAGGTGGTACACTGATGTCACTGAAGGTGATACAGTGATGTCACTAAAGGTGATACAGTGATATCACTGGGTGGTACAGTGATGTTACTGAAGGTGACACAGTATGTCACTGAAGGTGATACAGTGATGTCACTGAAGGTGATACAGTGATATCACTGGGTGATACAGTGATGTCATTGAAGGTGATACAGTGATATCACTGGGTGATACAGTGATGTCTCTGAAGGTGATACAGTGATTTCACTGCGTGATACAGTATGTCATTGAAGGTGATACAGTGATATCACTGGGTGATACAGTGATGTCACTGAGGGTGGTACAGTGATGTTGCTAAAGGTGATAGAGTGATGTCGCTGGATGATACAGTGATGTTACTGAAGGTGATACACTGATGTCACTGAAGGTGATACAGTGATGTCACTGAAGGTGATACAGTGATGTCACTGGGGGATACAGTGATGTTACTGAAGGTGATACACTGATGTCACTGAAGGTGATACAGTGATGTCACTGAAGGTGATACAGTGATGTCACTGGGGGATACAGTATGTCACTGAAGGTGATACAGTGATATCACTGGGTGGTACAGTGATGTTACTGAAGGTGATACAGTGATGTCACTGAGTGATACAGTGATGTCACTGAAGGTGATAGAGTGATATCACTGGGTGATACAGTGATGTTACTGGGTGATACAGTGATGTCACTGAAGGTGGTACAGTGATGTCGCTGGGTGATACAGTGACATCACTGAAGGTGGTACAGTGATGTCACTGAAGGTGATACAGTGATGTCACTGATGGTGATACAGTATGTCACTGGGTGATACAGTGATGTCACTGAAGGTGATACAGTGATGTCACTGGGTGATAGTGACATCACTGGGTGAGGTTGTGTCGGATAAGCTTTCACACCTTGATGGTTAAACTTCAATCTGTAGAAGGCCTGTTGTTTAAAGCTGAAGGGAGCGCATAAGCACATGACCCACAACTTGTGAGGTATGGTATCATAGTGGTAATGTTACTGGCCTAGTAATTGGGGGTGCAGGCTTATGATCTGGTGACATGAGTCCAAATCCCACCACAGCAGTTGGGGGAATTTAAATTGAATTAGTTAAATAAATATGGAATAAGAAGTTGGTCTCAGTAATAGTGACCATGAAACGACTGGAATGTGTAAAAAAACAAGCTGGTTCACTAATATCTGCCATTGCTACCTGGTCTGGCCTACATGTGACTTCAGACCTACAGCAATGTGGTTGACTCCAACTGCCCTCTGAAATGGTCGAGCTGATATGAAACCTTCCCCATACAGACTGCACTGGTTTAGGAAGGTGGCTCACCACCACCTTCTCAATGGTGATTAGGGATGGACAATAAATACTTGTCTTGCCAGCGATGCCCACATCCAATAAATTAACAAAACATCATGCTGCCAGCCTAATGAGTGCCGATGGTTTAAAAGGTGACACTGTTCATCGTGAGTAATAAAAACCTTGCAACGAGAAACAAGGCTGATCTTAAATTAAACGGTTTCTTTTTTATATTTGTTGCGAAAATTTCGGGTTTATTGTTTAATAAACATGAATCTTCTGTTTAAATTCAAGAGGAAACTTGTCACTGTCTGTTTATTTGAACAACAAAACACAGGCTGAAACACTATTAAACTGTGCTTGGTTGAGAGGTGAATAGTGGAAAGCAGCCACTCCATCACCCTGGTGACCATGACAACTGGGGGCTGTGAGCAGGGATTTTTCAAACATCAGCTTAAACAAGAGATTTGGAAACGTGAGAAAAATTGATCTCTAAAACTGTGGACAATTCAACAAACAGGTTTTCTTGTATTCTTTTCTTCTCTACGGTGCGAGACACAAAAGGGACGGTCACATTTACTGCTAGAGAGTTTGTAGAGCAGGGAGAAATATCCAATGCCAAATTAAATCAATTAGATATTGAAGATTTTAAAACTCCAGCTGCCCAGGTTGGAGTCGCTTTCAAGCAAAAGGCAAGGAAACTGGAAATACGAACATACAAATTAGAAACAGGAGTAGGCCACTCGGCCCCTCGAGCCTGCTCTGCCATTCAACAAGATCATGGCCGATCTGATTGTCACCTCAACTCCATATTCCCACCTACCCCCGATAACCTTTCACCCCCTTACTTATCAAGAATCTATCTACCTCTGCCTTAAGAAATATTCAAAGATTCTGCTTCCGCTGCCTTTTGAGGAAGAGAATTCCAAAGACTCACGACCTTCTGAGAAAAAATTTCTCCTCATCTCTGTCTTAAATGGGCGACCCCTTATTTTTAAACAGTGACCCCTTGTTCTAGATTCTCCCACAAGGGGAAACATACTTTCCACATCCACCCTGTCAAGACCCTTCAGGATCTTATATGTTTCAATCAAGTCATCTCTTACTTTTCTAAACTCCAGCGGATACAAGCCTAGCCTGTCCAATCTTTCCTCAGAAGACAACCCACCCATTCCAAGTATTAGTCTAGTAAACCTTCTCTAAACAGCTTCCAATGCATTTACATTCTTTCTTAAATAAGGAGACTAGTATTGTACACAGTACTCCAGATGTGGTCTCAACAATGCCCTGTATAACTGAAGAATAACCTCCCTAATTAAAAAATAAATAAATAAAAATAAATAAACTTTTATATTCAATTCCCCTTGCAATAAACAATAACATTCTATTAACTTTCCTAATTATGTGCTGATCCTGCATACTGACCTTTTGCAATTCATACACTAGGACACCCAGATCCCTCTGCATCTCAGAGCTCTGCAATCTCTCACCATTTAGATAATATGCTTCTTTTTTATTCTTCCTGCCAAAATGGACAATTTCACATTTTCCCACATTAAACTCCATTTGCCAGATCTTTGCCCACACACTTAACCTATCTATATCCCTTTGTAGCCTCCTTATGTCCTCTTCACAACTTACTTTCCTACCTATCTTTGCGTCATCAGCAGATTTAGCAACCATACCTTCAGTCCCTTCATCTAAGTCATTTATATAAATTATAATAAGTTGAGGTCCCAGCACTGATCCTTGTGACACACCACTCATCACATCCTGCCAAACAGAAAATGATCCATTTATGCCTATTCTCTGTTTCCTATTAGCTAGCCAATCTACTATCCACACCTAAAAATTATGCCCTACACCTTGAGCTTTTATTTTCCGCAATAACCTTTGATGTGGCACCTTATCAAATGCCTTCTGGAAACCTAAGTACAATACATCCACTGGTTCCCCTTTATCCACAGCACATGTTACTTCTTCAAAGAACTCCAATAAATTGGTTAAACATGATTTCCCTTTCACAAAACCATGTAGACTCTGCCTGATGACTTTGAATTTGTCCAAGTGCCCTGCTATAACATCTTTAAGAATAGATTCTAACATTTTCCCTAACACAGATGTTAAGCTAACTGGCCTGTAGTTTCCTGCTTTCTGTCTCCCTCCCTTTTTGAATAAAGGAGTTACATTGGCTATTTTCCAATCTAATGGAACCTTCCCTATATCTAGGAAGTTTTGGAAAATTAAAACCAGAGCATCAACTATCTCACTAGCCACTTCCGGACCTGGGGAATCGTCAGCCCGCAGCTCTAACAATTTGTTCAGTACCACTTCCCTGGTGATTGTAATTTTCTTGAGTTCCTCCCTCCCTTCCATTCCTGATTTACAGCTAATGCAGGGATGTTACTTGTATCCTCAAATACCTGTTCAATTCATCTGCCATTTCCTTATTTTCTGTTATTAATTCCCCAGACTCACTTTCTATAGGACCATGCTCACTTTGTTAAATATTTTCTTTTTAAAATATCTATAGAACCTCTTACTATCTGTCTTTATATTTCTAGCTAGCTTTCTCTTGTACTCTAATTTTACCTTCCTTATTAATCTTTTAGTCATTCTTTGCTGCTTTTTATATTTTGTCCAACCTTCTGACCTGCCTCCCATCTTTGTGCAATTATATGCTTTTTCTTTAAGTTTGATGCTATCTTTATCTTTTTTAGTTAACCACAGATGATGGGTCCTTCCCTTGGAATTTTTCTTTCTTGTTGGAATGTATCTATTCTGTGTATTATGAAATTTCCCATTAAATATCTGCCACTGCATCTCCATTGGCCTATCCCTTAACCTACTCTGCCTGTTCATTTTTGGTAATGCTGCTTTCATCCCCTCATAATTGCCCTTATTTAAGTCTAAAATACTTGTCTTAGACCCACTCTACTTTGCGCGGCGCAGTGGTTAGCACCGCAGCCTCACAGCTCCAGGGACCCGGGTTCAGTTCTAGGTACTGCCTGTGTGGAGTTTGCAAGTTCTCCCTGTGACTGTGTGGGTTTCCGCCGGGTGCTCCGGTTTCCTCCCACAGCCAAAGACTTGCAGGTTGATAGGTAAATTGGCCATTATAAATTGCCCCTAGTGTAGGTAGGTGGTAGGAGAATGGTGGGGATGTGGTAGGGAATATGGGATTAATGTAGGATTAGTATAAGTGGGTGGTTGTTGGTCGGCACAGACTCGGTGGGCCAAAGGGCCTGTTTCAGTGCTGTATCTCTCTCTCTCTCTCTACTCTCCCTCAAACTGAATGTAACATTCAATCATATTATGATCACTGCTGCCTCGGGGCGCCTTCACTATGTGGTAATGACTTAGTCCTATCTCTGCACAATAACAGGTCAAGTATAGCCTGCTCTCTGTTTGACTCCAGAACGTGCTGTTCTAAGAAACTATCCCGAAAACATTCTATGAACTATTCATCTAGGCTACCTTTGCCCATCTGATTCTTCCAGTCTAAATGTAGATCAAAATCCCCCATAATTATCATCGTACCTTTCTGATAAGCTCTCATTATTTCTTCCTTTATACCCCGTCCTACCATGTGGTTACTGTTAGGGGGCCGATACACCACTCCCACAAGTGACATCTTGCCTTTATTATTTCTCATCTCTACCTAAACCACTTCTACATCCTGGTTTCCTGCAATTAGGTCATCCCTCTCTATTGTGCTAATACCATCATTAATTAACAGAGACACTCCTCCACTTTTCCTCACTTCCTGTCCTTCCGAAATGCCATGTACCCTTCAATATTCAGGTCCCAATCTATGTCATCCTGCAGTCATGTCTCAGTAATAGCTATCAGATTGTACTTATGTATTTCTATTTATTTATTTTGATTTTATTTAGAGATACAGCACTGAAACAGGCCCTGTGCCGACCATCAACCACCCATCTATACTAATCCCATATTCCTACCACATCCCCACCTTCTCTATATTCTCCTACCACCTACCTATACGAGGGGCAATTTATAATGGCCAATTTACCTATCAACCTGCATGTCTTTGGTTGTGGGAGGAAACCGGAGCACCCGGCGGAAACCCACACGGTTCATAGGGAGAACTTACAAACTCCACACAGGCAGTACCCAGATTTGAACCCGGGTCGCTGGAGCTGTGAGGCTGTGGTTCTAACCACTGCGCCACTGTGCCTTTCAGTTCATCTGTTTTATTTTAGAATGCTACGTGCATTCAGATACAGGGCCTTTAGTTTTGTCCTTTTATTATTTTTGTAACCTCAAGCCTTGTCTGCTAATTTACTCTTAGATTTGTATTCACTGTTCCTTCCTGTCACGTGTTTATCTTTTCCCTTTCTCTCTTGCCTTGTCTCTACTCTTTGATTTACCACATCTTCCAAAATTGGATCCCTTGCCCCCACTATTTAATTTAAAATCCTCTCTACTTCCCTAGTTATTCAGCTCGCTAGAACACCAGCCCCAGAATGGTTCAGGTGTAGACATCCCAAATAGTGAAGAATTTTGCTGACTATTTTAATCTTGCCCCGAACCAGAAGAAGCAAACATAGAATCTGAGCTCAAGTAAATAACCCTCCTAGAATGCAGTCGAATAGAGAGGAGATGCAGCTTCAAAAGGAAAGAGAGTACCAGTTCAAAAGAAAGGAAATACACTTGCAGAGGGATGGAGAAGAAAGAGAGGCAGCGGCAAAAAAGGTTGTGTTAGAAAGACTGCAAGCGCACGATGAGAATGCCGCCAGCAATTTAAACAGGATCCACAATTCGGAGCAAAACTTTGACATTATGAAACACTCTAAAGTCATGCCAAAATTTAATGAGGAGGAACTTGAGACTGATTTCATCTACTTTGAGAAAAAAGCTAATAGACTAAACTGGCCGAAAGAACATTGGACTATCCTCCTGCAAGGCGAATTGGTAGGTAGGGCTTGCAAAGTATTTCTCTGCTGTCAGAAGAGAGTTCTTCTGACTACGAACAAACTAAAATGGCAATTCTGCATGCGGATGAGTTGGTACCTGAAGCCTATCGACAGAAATTTAGAAACATTTGGAAAAGACCTGCCCAGACTTTGAAATTGAAAGAATTAAACATGTGGCTTTCAATCATTGAATACGATCTCTAAAGTTAGACACCTCATATGAAAATTTGAGAGAGATAATTCTATTAGAAGAATTTAAAATTAGCATCCCAATTAATATAAGAACCTATATTGAGGAGTAAGGAATTACAAGGGTGAGGGAAGCCGCCACCATGGCAGATGACTATGAGCTTATTCATAAACCCTTTTCGCAGGGAAAGTCCTTCCATAATAATAATTCTCAGAGGTTCAGAAAGGACAGAAGATGGGAAAGTGATAATAGATGGAGTGCTAGCAATAGGAAAGTAAAAAGTGACATTGCAAAAAGGCCTCCACCAGTGAAGAAAGAAAATGCAGAGGGAAGGAATGTTTTCCACAGACCTGTGTGTTCCCATTGCAGTAAAGCAGGGCATGTGAAAGCTGGCTGCTGGAAGCTAAAGGGAAGACCAGTTAGTTTTGTAGGAGTGCACAGGGCTAGCCAAGAAAAGGGTAGCAAGGCAGACCCTAACCATGGTAGGAACCCTGCAAAGAATACAGCCGTAGGTATGGCAGAGGTAGAGAAAATTCCTGAAGGCTATCAGGATTTTATTTTAACAGGAAAGGTGTCCCATACCCCTCTAGAGAGACAGGCAAACCCATTGTCCTATTTCGAGACACAGGGGCTACTCAATCGTTCATGCTGGGTAAAGGAATGACCTTCCCACCAGGGAGCTTGCTAAAAGCAAAGGTTCTGATAAAAGGGATTGAGGGGGGATACTTGTCTGTACTTATGTATCAGGTTCACTTGCAGTGTGACCTAGTTTCTGGACCAGTTACTGTAGGGATTTTCCCTAGTCTACCTGTGGCCAGAATAGACTTGCTACTCGGCAATGATTTGGCTGGGGATAAGGTGGTCGCAGCCCCAGTGACATTAGACCAGCCAAATGAGGCAAAAGAGACAGAACAAATACAGGAGGAAGTCCCAGGAATCTTTCCTGCCTGTGTAGTAACAAGGGTCATGACCAAACAAGCACCCAAAGAGAGAGCAGAGTCTGTAAATCAGTCATGTGACCCAGAGGTCTGGCTGGCCAAAACATTTTTTAGAGATTTAGGGGTGGTATACAGTAGACCCTCCTTAATTGAAGTCCAGCAGGCAGACCCTGATTTATAAAGGATAGCACAGACAGCCTATACTGAGGCAGAGGCAGAGAAACTGCCTGAGCATTACTGTTTTAAAAATGAAGTGGAGACCCCTACAGCAACCCACAGAGGAGGCGTGGACAGTAGTTCACCGAATTGTATTTCCCCCTAAATATCGCAGAGAGATCCTGCGAATTGTCCATGAAACTCCTATGGCTGGGCATGTGGGTATCTGAAAGAGTCAGGCCTGGATTAGCCGACAATATTACTGGCCTCAAATCCACAAGGACGTGGTCAAACTTTGTCGGACCTACCATACCTGCCAGGTTGTTGGGAAACCACAACCTACAATCAAACCTGCTCCGCTGATCCCCATTCTTAATTTCGAGGAACCTTTCTAATTGACCGCATGAGACCCCTACCCAGAACCACGACAGGTTATCAATACATTTTAACCATCATGGATATGACTACCCAATGCCCAGAAGCCATACCCTTGAGGAAAATTACTGCCAAAGCTGAGGGGTTAACCTAGTTCTTCACCAGATATGGACTCCCCCGAGAACGTCAGTCTGATCCGGGAACCAATTTTATGTCTCGACTGTTCCAGGAGGCTGTGCAAAGCCTTGGTGTTGACCATCTGAAATCTTCAACATATCACCCACAATCACAAGGGGCTCTGGAACAGTACCATCTGACCCTAAAAACTATGCTCTGAGTATGTTGTTGTGAATACTGAGACAAAGGAGTAATTTTCCTGCTGTTTGCTACCAAGGATTCCCCTCGTGAATCCATAGGTTTTAGCCCCTTCAAATTGATTTTCGGATGTGATGTGAGAGGCCCCCTAAAATTAATCAAAGAAGTCACATGAGGAACGGGAGCACGCGGAGAAACTGATGAGATTCCAGAAGGGTCAAAGGGAGGAAATTTCAATACTCAATGGTGTGTCCAGCTTCCTGGAAAGACTTTTCCAAACCTCTGCGGTGGAAAAGGAACACCTCAAACCCTCTCAGGAAGAAATGAAAGGGCAGGCAGGTAAGAAAGCTGCAGGCCATGAGTTTAAGCTAGGAGACCATGTTCTGATGCTCCTACCCCTGCAGGGCAAACCTCTAAAAGCCAGGCTTAGCGGCCCATATAGTGTAGGGAAAAAGGTGAATGATATAAATTACTTAATTAATACACCAGACAGGAGGAAAAAACAAAGACTGTGCCATGCTAACATGTTAAAAAGATACCACAGTCAGGAATCCGACAGACCAGTAAGTGTGTGCCAGGCAGTAAAAGCGGAAGAGGAACAGAGCAGAAGTGAGGACGAAGTGGAAGAGGAAGAGAACCCGAAAATTCTCAAATCAAACCCCCAAATGGCAAATTGGAAAACACTGAAATTCTAAGGAGATTAGACACAATTCTTGTCTATCTCTCTGAACAGCAAAGACAGGACCTAACTACATTACTAAAGGAGTTCAAGGAAGTCTGTAGGGACAAACCAGATTGCACACCCTTAACAATACATAGTGTAGATGCAGAAGAGATCCCACCAATAAACCCTATAGATTGAACCCCGATAAGCTAGCTCAACTCCACAGGGAAGTCCAATACATGCTGGAAAATGATTTAATTGAACCCAGTCAAAGTAGCTGGAGCTCTCCTATAGTACCATCTCCCAAGCCTGATGGTTCGGCCAGACTCTGCATTGAATACTGCAAGGTCAATGCAGTTACCAGAACCAACTTATAGCCAATCCCCTGTATCAAAGACTGTATCAACCAAGTAGAAAATTACATCTACATCAGCAAAATAAATTTATTAAAAGGAAACTGGCAAGTGCCAATGAGCCAGCAGGCAAAGGAAATCTCAACCTTTGTCACCCCCGATGGTCTATTTCAGTGCAAAGTAATGCCATTTGGTCTGAAAAATGCCACAGACACGTTCCAAAGATTAATGAACCAGGTGGTAGCTGGTTTGAACAACCATGTTGTTTACCTCAGTGACTTGTTAGTTTTCAGCAATACCTGGGAAAACCATTTAAATAATTTAAGGGAACACTTTTAGGGTCTAAGAGGGCATACCTAGTGGCCAACTTGGCAAGAAGGGGAGATGCTGGCATAGTGGTAATGTCAATGAACTGGCAATCCAGATATCCAGGCTAATGCCCTGGGGACATGAGCTCAAATTTAAATTCAATTAATTAATACATTCAATTAATTAATAAAAATCTGGAATTGAAAGCTAGTCTTAGTAATAGCTGCTTCCTTAACAGACCTGAAAAGTGCAAAATTGCTGTGGTCAGAGCAGTGCCAGCTAGCTTTCGAAAAGTTAAAGGTAATCTTAACAAACAACCTAGCATTGGCAGCCCCGAATTTCAATAACCTTGAAGATGACTATTGATGTCAGTGATGTTGAGTGTTAGTCTGAGATGATAATTTAGGCTTTGAGAAACCAATTATCTATTTGCCAAAAAAATTCTAAACAGACATCAGAAGTATTCCAGCACAGAAAAAGAAGCATTAAGGATATTCCTAGCTGTTCAACATTTCGAAGTCTAAATAATAATAGACACAAAAAGATTCAAATTTACACAGCCCACAGCCCGCTCACATTCCTGGAAAACTTCAAAGTTAAAAATGCCAGGCTTTTTCGATGGAGTTTACTTCTCCAACTATTTAACCTGAAAATTATACACACAGGGGGAAGAAAAAACATTCCAGTCCATGCACTGCCCAGCATGTGAAAAACACAATCAACAAAAGTCTGTACCAGAATCAGGTGTGAAAGCCTGAGGAATGTATGAGATGGTGGTGTGGTCCTATCTCTTCTTTCTTCCTTTCTTTCAAGCCACAAGAAACAAATAACAAAAAAATGAAATTCAAGGCATTTCATTTTTTCCCCTTTTTGTGGGAGGTGTCACATTCACAGGAAGGGCAGCAATGGAAATGCAAGATAAACCAAAGAGTTATAAAAAAAAAATAGAGCAATTTAAAAGACTGGTGCACTTGCCTTCAACAAGTTGGAGGAAAAAGTCACATGACACATACCTTCACCTGCACTAAAATATACATCCATGTCTGCTAGGACTGATACTCACTAACCGCATCTGCATTGAAATTTAACAGCTCAGTACACCTGGATGTGAACTGTCCACAAAATGAGCTAAAACAAAGGCATTAGAGATGCTCTATCTCCAGCTACAATCACTACAGTGAGGTGTAAACATCCCTCATCTTATCAAAATGGGATGAGATTAGATGCCATTGTACAGCCCCTCAGGAACAGAAAGCCTAAAGTCACATGGGCGAAATGATCACTTTATGAATTTACCTTTAAAGGTAAATTTTTGGGAGAACAAAGGAAGTCATCAGTCATCAAGTTGTCAGAACATCAAGATTATCATTCTGGGATCTCCAGTCACAGAGAGAACATCAAAAGCCATTTTAATTCCAGTGCAAGGTTGAGAGAGAGAGAGATATCAATTCCAGTTAAGGCATTTGAACCTTGCTCAGAAGAGTTGGAAAGTAACTGCAGCAGAGAAGTAAGAGAGTGCCTTTTGAACAACTCCTCCACTTGTGAAAATTGAACTAAGAGACACCAGCACCATCTTCAAACTGAAGTGTTGTGTGCCGGGAGACTTCAGCAACCCAGCAAAGCCAAGACGACCAGCGAACAGGCCTGCAACTTTAAAACTCACCTTCTAAGAGAATCCCACAGGTGTTGCCTGAAACAGCAGACCTTTGCAACTTGAACCCTTAATGCCTCTTGCCCTTTACCTTCTATTTATCTTTTCTTGAGTTTGCATGAACGAGTGAATGCATGCATGGGTGGTGTTGCGAACATTTTGGGTGATTATTGTTTAATAAATATTTAATCTTCTGTTTAAACTCAAGAGACAACCTGTCACTGTCTGTTTATTTGGACAACAAAACACAGGGGCTGGAACACTAATTTAAAACAAAACACATGGATGTGAAATTGGCTGTGACAGGAAACAGAGAGTAGTGATTAATGGATTTTTTTGGGCTGGAGGAAAGTTTGTCGTGGAGTTCCCCAGGGATCAGTGTTGGGACCCTTGCTCTTCCCGATATTTATTAATGACTGAGACCTTAGCGTACAGGGCACAATTTCAGAATTTGCGGATGATATGAAACTTGGAAACATTATGAACTGTGAGGAATGTAGAACTTCAAAAGGACATAGACAAGTTGGTGGAATGGACAGACAGGTGGCAGATGAAGTTCAATGTGGAGAAATGTGAAGTGATTCATTTTGGTAGGAAGAAGATGGAGAGACAATATAAAATAAAGGGTACAATTCTAAAGGGGATGCAGGAGCAGAGGGACCTGGGTGTATCTGTGCATAAGTCATTGAAGGTGGCAGGATGGGTTGAGAGGTCAGTTAATAAAGCATACAGTATCATGGACTTTATTATTAGGGGCATAGAGTACAAGAGCAAGGAAGTTATGTTGAACTTGTATAAGACACTAGTTCAGCCTCAGCTGGAGTATTGCGTCCAATTCTGGGCACCACACTTTAGGAAAGATGTGAAGGCATTGAAGAGAGTACAGAAAAGATTCACGAGAATGGTTCCAGGGATGAGGGAAAAAAAACATAGAAACATAGAAAATAGGAGCAGGAGTAGGCCATTCGGCCCTTCGAACCTGCTCTGCCATTCATTATGATCATGGTTGATCATCCAACTCAGTAACCTGCTCCCGCTTTCTCCCCATATCCTTTGATCCCTTTCACCCCAAGAGCTATATCTAACTCCTTCTTAAAACATACAATGTGTTGGCCTCAACTGCTTTCTGTGGTAGCGAATTCCACAGGCTCACCACTCTCTGGATGAAGAAATTCCTCCTCATCTCAGTCCTGAAAGGTTTACCCCGTATCCTTAGACTATGACCCCTGGTTCTGGACACCCCCACCATCGGGAACATCCTTCCTGCATCTACCCTGTCAAGTCCTGGTAGAATTTTATAGGTTTCTATGAGATCCCCCCTCACTCTTCTGAACTCCAGCGAATATAATCCAAATCGACTCAATCTCTCATCATACGTCAGTCCCGCCATCCCAGGAATTAGTCTGGTAAACCTTTGCTGCACTTCAGTTATGAAGACAGATTTGAGAAGTTAGGACTGTTTTCCTTGGAGAAGAGAAGGCTGAGAGGTGATTTGATCGAGGTATTCAAAATCATGATGGATCTGGACAGAGTAGATAGAGAGAAACTGTTCCGACTCATGAAAGGATCGAGATCGAGAGGGCACAGATTTAAAGTATTTGGTAACAGAAGCAAAAGTGACACGAGGAAAAAGTTTTTCACGCAGCGAGTGGTTAAGGTCTGGAATGCGCTGCCTGAGAATGTGGTGGAGGCAGGTTCAATTGAAGCATTTAAAAGGGAATTAGACAGTTACCTAAAAGGAAGAATGCGCAGGGTTATGGGGAGAAGGCAGGGGTGTGGCAATAGGTGATTTGCTCATTCGGAGAGCTGGTGCAGACATGATGGGCCGAATGACCTCCTTCTGTGTTATAATAATTCTGTGATTCGATGACTACCTGTGGTCAGTTGGGAAGTGACCAGTGGAAACCAGCCACACCATTTTCCACCTGTCCACAGCGATAATAAAATCTGGTTGTATTTGAGCAGAGTATCTGACTGTACAGTAGACAGTTTATAGCTAAATACTGACTAGGCTTTTGGTTTTTAAAAGCATAAAAAGTGCAGAGAGTTTAATACTTGTTTAAAAAAGGATTTTTCTCTGAATTGGTGCATGCTGGGTGACTGTGTGTGATCTCCCCTCACTGAGTCACATTCACACCTCCTGCCCTGGGCATTAGGGCCACAAACCAAACATTGAAAAGCCGGCTCGAGGTGTGAGCCTGGGAAACCAGTGTGCGAGATGGCCAATCGGCAGAGACTTGCCTGCAGAGGGATGCGGGGGAAGGGGAGAGGGACGGGGAGAATCAGGGGAGGATCAGGGGAGGGGGAGGGGCAGGGAGAAGAGCAGGGGCAGGAGAGGGGGGCAGAGGAGGGGTGCCGGGATTGGGAGGGAAGGGGAGGAGCTGGGGAGGGGTGGAGCACGACAGGGGAAGGAACAGAAGAGGGAATGGGTGGAGGCCGGGGTAGGGGAGGAGAGGGGCAAGGGAGGGGGCATGTGAAGGAGAAGGGGATGGGAGGAGAAGAGGCAGAGGGAGGGGAGGGATAGGGAGGAGCAGGGCAGGGGGAGGAGCAGGGGGAGGGGGTGCAGGGGAGAGGAGGGGGTGGGACAGTCTGGTTAGGGCTGTGCCTGGAAGGGGGTGGGGAATATTTAATGGGCTGGGTCCAGGGAGGTGTCTGTTATGGGGTTGGACTGAGTGGGGGCAGACAGGCTAAAGTGTTACAAGGGCTGGACTGGGTAAAGCTTGTTCTGGCTAGGTTGGGGATCCCAGTGAGTGTTACAAGGACTGGGGTCAGGGTGAGCACGTGAGTGTTAGAGGATGGGCCTGAGAGGTGGGGGTCGGGTTGTAGTGTTGGAGTCTCAGGGAAGGTGAGCAGGTGAGAGTTATGGGGGCCGAGGCCTTGGAGGACACGGGTTGTAAGTGAATGTTATAGGGTCTGGAGTGCTGGGGAATGGTATTCATGTAGAGTGCATTATTCTGCTATCACATGTGCTAACAGTTAACATTTCCATTCAAAGAGTAGCCAGAGTAATTTCACACAGCACATCCTGCATTGTATCCAATATCACACTGCACCAGGCCAACCAGCCAGCATTAACCTGATGGTGAACAAACACAAGCCATCGGGGACATGATCTCCCTCTGTGAAGAAGTCAGTGATAGCTGTATTCCAAAGTCTGAATGCCAACTTCCAGCCTTGTGTAAACATATGGAAACTTTGCCAGTTGTCACACACAATCTGTAGGTTCAGGGAGTGGAAGATATTGATTGGGATAATGTTAGAGTAAAGGGAAAGAAGGGGGAGGGATTTCTGAAATACGTTCAGGGGAACTTCTTTGACCAGTATGCTCTCAGTCCAACTAGAAAGGAGGCATTTCTGCATCTGATGCTGGGAAATGAGGTGGGCCAAATGGACCAAGTGTCTGTGGGGAGCATTTGGGTAAGAGGGATCATTGTATAATAAAGTTTAAACTAGTAATTCAGTAAAGCAAGGAACAATATAAGGTAGAACATCTAGATTGGAAGAGGGCTAATTTCAATGCGACGGTAAGGGATCCAGTCAGGATAAAATAGAACCAAAGACTGACAAGAAAAGCTGTAATGGAACAATGGATTATCTTTTAGAAACAGATGCTTCAGGTACAGGCTAGGAACATTCCAACAAGGGCGAAAGGTAGAGAATCAAAAATAGAGATCCTTGGATGACGAGGATGAAGAAAATGATGAAACAAAGAAGAGGGTGTATGATGCATTCTGGGGAATTGTACAAGTGAGAACCAGGCCATATACAATAAGTTGAGAGGGGAGGTGAAGAGGGAAATAAGACTGGCAAGGAGAGAATATGAGAATAGTATGGAAGTCCACTTAAAAAGGAACCCAAAAATCTTCTACTGGCACATAAATAGTAAGCAGGTAGGAAAAAGTGGAGTGAGGCGTATTAAAGACAAAGAGGGTAATATATGGTTAGAGGTACAGGGAAAGGTTAATATACTTAATGAGTTCTTTGTATCAATGTTTACTAAGTAAGAGGAATCTGACAAAATATTGGTAGAAGTGGAGAGAGTAAAGACAAGGGATAGAGTAAAAATTGGATGTGGAGGAGGTACTGGAAAGACTGGCTATGCTTAGGGTAGATAAGTCACCAGGCCCAGATGGCTTGTATCACAGGTTGCTAAAGGTAGTGGAGGTGGAGATAGTGTTTGCCATAATCTTCCAATTTTCCCTAGATATGGGGGAGATGCCAGAGGATTGGAGAATGGCAAATGTGACGCCCTTATTCAAGAAAGGGTGTAAGGACAATCCTAGCAACTACAGGCCCATTAGTTTAACATTAGTGGTGCGTAAGGTTTTAGAAACAATAATCAGGGAAAATGTCAACAGGCCGGAAGGTTCGAACTAATTAATGATAGTCAGCACGGATTTGTAAAAGGCAGATCATACTTGACTAATTGAATTTTTTGATGAAGTAACAGAGAAGGTTGATGAAGGGATGTTCTTTATATGGATTTTAAGAAAGAATTTGATAAGGTACCACATAAAAGGCTGATTAACAAAATTGAGGTTCATGGAATAGAAGGGTCAGTGTCCAATTGGATTAAAAGTTGTCTTCAGAACAGAAGACAATGATTTGTGGTAAATGATTGTTTTTCAGACAATGGTGTTCCCCAAGGGTCAGTACTGGACCACTGCTTTTTTTGATATATATATAAATGACTTGGATCTTGGAATACCGAGCATAATTTCAAAATTTGCTGATGATTCTAAACTTGGAGGAGTGGCAAACAGTGAGGATGATATGAACTGCCTGCAATAGGACATAGATAGGCTAGTACAATGGGCAGACAAGTGGCAGATGGAATTTAATGCAGATAGGTGTGAAGGGATGCATTTTGGTAGAAGGGTTAGGGTGAGGCAAGATATACTTAATGGCCCAGTTCTAAAGAGAGTGCAGGAACAGAGGGACCTGGGGTGTATGTGCATTGATCTTTGAAAGTGGCAGGACATATAGAGAGAGTGGTTAGTTAAGCATATGGAATCTTAGGCTTCATAAACAGAGATATTGAGTACAAAAGCAGGGGAAGTTATGCTGAACCTTTATGAAGCTCTGATTAGATTACAACTGGAGTATTGCATTCAGTTCTGGTCACCACACTTTTGGATGGTTCTGAGGGTCCTTGAGAGGGTGCAGATGAGATTTACCAGAATCGTTCCAGGGATGAGGGATTTTAGTTCCAAGGTTAGGTTGGAGAAGCTGGGGTTGTTCTCCTTGGAGCAAAGGAGTATGAGAGGAGATTTGATAGAGGTGTACAAGGTTATGACAGGTTTAGATAAGTTAGACAAAGGAAAACTGTTCCCATTAACTGATGGCACAAGGACGAGGAGACACAGATTGAAGATTTTGGGCAACAGAGGCAGGAGGAATGTAAGGAAGAACCTTTTTTGCACAGCAAGTAATAATGACCTGGAACTCATTGTCCACAAGGGTGGTGGAAGCAGAGATGATCAATGATTTCAAAAGGAAATTGGACGGGCACTTGAAGCGAATAAACTTGAAGGGCTATGGGGATAGAGCAGAGTGGGACTGACTGCATAGCTCCACGAAGAGCCAACATGGACTTGATATGCTGAATGACCTCCTTCTATGCCGCAAATGACTCTATGACTCCATAACCTGAGGGGGATAGACAGAGATTCAGACCTGAGGGGGATGAGCACAGGTTGGAGTTATACCTAGAAGAAAGGAAGATGGTTGTGGTTGTTGGAGGCCAATCACTGCAGGAGTTCCTCATGATAGAGTCCTCGGCCCAACCACCTTCAGCTGCTTCATCAATGACCTTCCTTCAATCATAAGGTCAGAAGTGGGGATATTTGCTAATGATTGTACAATGCTCAGCACCATTCGCAACTCCTCAGATACTGAAGTAATTCGTGTGCACATACAGCAAGACCTGGCTTGGGCTGCTGAGTGGCAAGTAACATTCGGACCACACAAGTGCCAGGCAATGGCCATCTCCAACAAGAGAGAATCTAACCATCTCCCTTTGACACTCAAATACATTATCATCACTGAATCCCCCACTGTCAACATCCTCGGGGTTACCTACACCAGATGGACTGCAATGGTTCAGAAGGCTGCTCTATACTTTTGTGGGATGATCTTAAGAGCAGACAACCTTAAGGACCTGTAAGTGTAGATCACTGGAGGAAGTGATAGCTTACTGAAGCAGTATGTGGATGGCCCTACTAAAGAAGGGGCTACACTCGACCTCCTCTTAGGAAATGAGGATGGGCAGGTGGTTGATGTGTAAGTGGGGGAGCACATTGGGACCAGGGACCTTAACTCTATTAGCTTCAAGATAGTTATGGAAAAGGATAGGACTGGTCCTTAAGTTGAAGTCCTAAATTAGGGGAAGGATAATTTCAATGGCATCAGACAGGAACTCTCAAAAGTTTACCCGAGCAAGCCTTTAATTTACCTCTATTTGTACCTTCAAATCATCTACCTTGTTGCGAATGCTGCTTGCAGTCAGATAGAGTGTCCTTCTCTTTGTCTTAACATTAATCCTCATTCCCATCCAATTTGATGTTTGCCTTCGTTTTGTCTGCCTTCCAATTTCGCTTACTACTTCTCTACTTCCTGTTACCTGTTTTGCTTCCCTCCAATCTGAGCTCCCTCTCAGGTTCCCATCCCCCTGACAATTTAGTTTAAACCCTCCCCAACAGCACTGGCAAATCTCCCTGCGATGATGTTAGTCCCAGTCCTTCTAAGGTGCAACCCATCCATCTTGTACAGGTTCCACCTGCCCCAGAACCGGTCCCAATGTCTCAGAAATCTAATGCCCTCCCTCCCACACCAATTCTCCAGCCACATGTTAAATCGCTTAATCCTTCTATGCTCACTGGAACTTGGCACTGGGAGTAATCCTGAGATTACTGCTTTTAAGGTCCTGCTTTTTAATTTCTTTCCTAACTCCCTAAAATCTGCTTTCAGGACCTCATCCCTCTTCCTACCTATGTCATTGGTACCAATGTGGGCCACGACATCTGCTGTTCACCTTCCCCCAGAAGGATGTCCTACAGCCACTCTGTAACATCCTTGACCCTGGCGCTGGGGAGGCAACATACCCTCCTGGAGTCACGTCTGCGGTCGCAGAAATGCCTGTCTGTCCTTCCAACTAATGAATCCCTGTAACTATTGCCCTTTCACTCTTCTTCCTGCCCTCCTGTGCAGCTAAGCCACCCGTGGTGCCATGGACTTGGCTGTTGCTGCACTCCTCTGAGGAACCTTCACCCTCACTAGTATCCAAAATGGAAAACCAGTTAGCAAGCAAGATTGACTCAGGGAACTCCTGAATATCAATGGTCACAGCTGTAGGAATGGGGGAAGTGATGACATGTATAGATTTATAGTTATGCAGTCCAAGGAAATGGGGGGAGGTTCAAGGGTCACAGAGGGAAGGTGGATAAAGGGTGTTGGGTGCAGGCTGGAAGGTGGCAGGAGGAGGTTGGAAGGTGGGGGAATTCGCCTGGAATAACACACG
Source organism: Heterodontus francisci (assembly GCF_036365525.1). Lineage (NCBI taxonomy): Eukaryota > Metazoa > Chordata > Chondrichthyes > Heterodontiformes > Heterodontidae > Heterodontus > Heterodontus francisci. The sequence continues at coordinate 66,511,790 of NC_090393.1, read as the reverse complement.
CACCAGTTTGCCAAATGACACTGTTCAAGGATTTCAAATCGATTGAGAGGAGACCATTGATTTCAGGTCAGATCACATGTGGCTCGAGTGCTCAACCAGACTCGCCATGGACCTCGCCAAACTCTCGACTGAGGAAGCCATACTCTCATATGCCTGGGACATGGCAGATGGCATGGCTTGCATGGACTCCTGTATGGCACGTGCAAAGCCATGTTAGACCTCAGGCATCTCCGACATATTTTCCCCATGAGATCACTGCACTTCCTGTAGACTTCTTGTCACCTCAAACAGAGGAGCATCATCTGGATGAGGCTGAGCAGGGGCCTGGTGCCCAGCAGTCCTCCTATTGTCAGGGGACCCGGCTGGCACATGCTCCCTCAGCTGCTGGGACATGTGCACACCAGTTTGTGACTCTGATTCTAATTTTAAACCCCCCTGTGGACCGTGTGGATGTATCTGTGCTGGCAGAGGTGGAAGAAGAGGCAGGTGACGGTGCACCCTCTGGGGCAGTGGCTGCATCTTCACCAGAGGAGGCAGCTTGTTCCTCGTGGTATGCAGCTGGTCAAGTGTGGGCACCTGCAGTGGCAAACCAAACAGAGACACATTAAGTACTATTGCATCATGAGGTCAACACTTTAACACACATTCCTCCTGTAATCACATGTGGCTGCAACAATAAATCCAACACTTCATCTTAAGCTTTGGTGATCCTGCCTCGCCATCAGCAATTGCTTGATCACCCTCCTCTCCAGCCAACTCTACTGCCTCCTCCTCTGCTGCTGTGAGTAATCTCAGGTTGGGCACTCCTCCACCCATTCTGGTCTGTTCTGGCACATTATGGGACTGTTTATCCTACAGGAGAAGGTGCTGATTCAATGAGATGTCAAATGATGCCTCAGAAGCATTTTCCACAGGCATCGGCATCACTCTTTCGGGACTGTCATTCACTTGCTGCATCTAAGGGCAAACATGCGCCACACTTACACCTTCTGCACAATGATGTGATATTTGGCACCAAGGCTGATCACACATTTGAGCACATGCCATGACTGCCCGCTGTCATAAACACTGTCACCGAGCCATGGAGCAGAACACTTGTACAGCTTCAGCAACATCACTTATCCTCTCCGATCTGAGCAAGTCATTGACCAGTTTCCAACACTGAACCCAGGTTCTACGGGTGATCCCACAGTTTAATACCTCGCCGTAACCTCCATCTAGACTACCTTGATCAGGCGGGAGGGTCTTCTGAGTCCACCCCTTTGGAAGAGGACCTCACGCCTTCCCTTGACAGCCTGGCGGAGAGACTGCAGGGAGGCATCCCTGAACCATGGCGCAGGACACTGCCATTATGATGCTGGGTGTGGGCGGTGCTGGTGAGATAAACATAAATGGGATTGGACAAAGTCAGCATGGGTTTACGAAAGGGAAATCATGCTTAACAAATCTATTGGAGTTTTTTGAGGATGTAACCAATAGAATAGATAAGGGAGAACCAGTGGATGTGGTGTATTTGGATTTTCAGAAAACTTTTGATAAGGTCCCACATAAGAGGTTAGTTTGCAAAATTAAAGCACATGGGATTGGGGGTAATATACTGGCATGGATTGAGAATTGGTTGACAGACAGGAAACAGAGAGTAGGAATAAACGGATCTTTTTCCAGATGGCAGGCAGTGACTAGTGGGGTACCGCAGGGATCAGTGCTTGGGCCCCAGCTATTCACAATATATATTAATGACTTGGGTGAGGGAACTAAATATAACACTTCCAGGTTTGCAGATGACACAAAGCCGGGGGAGAATGTGAGCTGTCAGGAGGATGCAAAGAGGCTCCAATGTGATTTGGACAAGTTGGGTGAGTGGGCAAATGCATGGCAGATGCAGTATAACGTGGATAAATGTGAGGTTATCCACTCTGGTTGTAAAAACAGAAAGGCAGATTATTATCTGAATGGTGATAGATTGGGAAAGGGGAGACCTGGGTGTCCTTGTACACCAGTCGCTGAAAGCAAGCATTCAGGTGCAGCAGGCAGTTAGGAAGGCGAATTGAATGTTGGCCTTCACTGCAAAAGGATTTGAGTATAGGAGCAAGGATGTCTTACTGCAGTTATACAGGGCCTTGGTGAGACCACGTCTGGAGTATTGTGTGCAATTTTGGTCTCCTTATCTGAGGAAGGATGTTCTTGCCATGGAGGGAGTGCAAAGAAGATTTACTAGGCTGATTCCTGCGATGGCAGGATTGATGTATGAGGAGAGATTGGGTCAACTAGGCCTATATTCACTAGAGTTTAGAAGAATGAGAGGGGATTTCATAGAAACCTATAAAATTCTCACAGGACTGGACAGACTAGATGCAGGGTGGATGTTCCCGATGGCTGGGGAGTCCAGAACCAGGGGTCACAGTCTCAGGATACGGGGTATGCCATTTAGAACTGGGATGAGGAGAAATTTATTCACTCGGAGGGTGGTGAACCTGTGGAATTCTCTACCACAGAAGGCAGTGGAGGCCAAGTCATTAAATATATTCAAGAAGGAAATAGATATATTTCTTAATGCCAAAGGGATGAAGGGATATAGGGAAAAAGCGGGAACAGGGTACTGAATTAGAGGATCAGCCATGACCTTTTTTGAATGGCGGAGCATGCCCGAAGGGCCGAATGGCCTACTCCAACTCCTATTTTCTATGTTTCTATGTTGGGTGGGGGGGGGGTGAAAATAAAAAGAGAGTTGGTGCTGGGGTTGGGAAGATTGCAAGAGATGAAGGATTCCAAAAAGAAATTACTTTATCTATGCAAGATGAAAAGTAAAATTCTCGGTGAGAAGATTGACCGGGAAGGCTTGCACTGCAAAATGATTTATAGCCCTGGCATTAATTGTGCTTTGCAGAGTGATGGTGGGTTCCACCAATGAAAATCCATCTCTGCTGCATGATCACACGTATCTCCCGTGGCCGCCATTGGCACTTTTTAAATAAGTAATCGTGTGGGAAATGGCAAAATGGGTGGAAGGGGAAGTGCTGCCTGCTTCCGGCTCCCCCATTGGAGACGTCCTGGGGCTCATAAAATACTGACCCACGTCTACAAGTTCCCCTATATCCACTTTGCTTGTTACTTCCTCAAAGAACTCTAATAAATTAGTCAAGCTTGATTGCCCTTTCACAAAACCATGTTGGCTCTGCTTGATTGTATTAGAATTTTCTAAATGTCCTGCTATTACCTCCTTAATAATGGATTCTAGCATTTTCCATATGACAGATGTTAGGCTAACTGGCCTATATTTTCCCGCTTTCTGTCTCCCTCCTTTCTTGAATAGATGTGTTACATTCACAACTTCCCAAGCTGCTGACACCTATCCTGAATCTAGGAAATTTTGAAAGATCTACTATCTCTGCAGCCACTTCTTTTAAGACACTATCTGCTCCTAAGGACTTATCAGTGTTTAGTCCTGCTAGTTTTCCCAGTACCTCTTCCCTAGTGATTGTGATTGTTTTAAGTTCCTCCCTCCATTTTACCTCTTGATTTTTCAATTACTCTTCGGATTTTTTTTGTGTCTTCGACAGTGAAGCCAGACACAAAATACCTGTTCAACACTTCCACCATTTCCTTGTTTCCCATGATTAATTCCCCAGTCTCACCCTCTAAGGAAACAACACTCACTATAGTTACTCTTTTCCTTTTCAAATACATGTAGAAACACTTACAATCTGTTTTTATATTTCTAGTTTGCTTTCTCCCATACTCCCATTTATCCCTTTTTTTAAGTCATTCCTTGCTGGTTTCTAAAATCTGCCCAATCTTCTGACCTGTCACTAATCTTCACAAAATTGCACACTTTTTCTTTCAATTTGATACTATCTTTAACTTCCTTAGTTAGCCACAGATGGTGCATCCTTCTCATAGAGTCTTTCTCAATGGAATATATCTTGGCTGAGAGTTATGAAATATCTCCTTAAATGTCTACTACTGCTTCTCTACTGTCCTACCTTTTAATCTATTTTCCCAGTTCATTTAGCCAGCTCTGTCTTCATGCCCTTGAAATTGCCTTTATTTATGATTACTATGCTAGTCTTAGACCCACACTTCTCACTCTCAAACTGAATGTGAAATTCTACCATGTTATGATCACTATTGCCTAGAGGCTCCTTTACTATGAGGTCATTAATTAATCCTGTCTCAGGCCTAGAATAGCCTGTTCCCTGGTTGGCACTAGAATGCACTGTTCTAAGAAATTGTTCCGAATACACTACAAGAGTGTTTCATCTTCCAGGCTACCTTTGTCAATCTGATTCATCCAATTTATATGAAGATTAAAATCACCCACGATTATTGCAATTCCTTTCCTACAAGCCCCATTGCTTCTTCCTGTATACTCTGTCCTACAGTGTAGTCACTCTTAGGACACTTATAAACCATCCACACAAGTGACTTCTTACCTTTGCCATTTCGCATCTCTACCCAAACAGATTCTACATCTTGATCTTCTGAACTAGGGTCATCTCTTACTACCGTACTAATGTCATCCTTAATTAACAGAGCTACCCCACCACCCTTTCCTAGCTTCCTGTCTTTCTGAAATGTCAAATACCCTTGAATATTTAGGTCCCAGCCTTGGTCACTTTGCAACCACGTCCCTGAAATGGCTATCAGGACATACAAATTTCTTTATTTTTTTAAATTCATTTATGGAACTGTGGGCATCGCTGGGCAGGCCATCATTTATGGCCCATCCATAATTAGCCTTGAGAAGGTGATGGTGAGCTGCCTTCTTGATATTCTGCAGTCCATGTGGTGGAGGGAGTGAATATTTGTGGATGGGGTGCAAATCAAGCAGGCTGCTTTGTCCTTGATGGTGTCAAGCTTCTTGAGTGTTATTGGAGCTGCATCCATCCAGGTAAGTGCAGAGTATTCCATCACACTCCTGACTTGTGCCTTGTAGATGGTGGACAGGCTCTGGGGAGTCAGGAGATGAGTTACTCGCCACAGGATTTCCAGCCTCTGACCTGCTCTTGTAGCCATGGTATTTATGTGGCTACTCCAGTTCAATGGTAACCCCCAGGATGTTGATAGTGGGGGATTCAGCAATTGTAATGCCAAGGGGAGATGGTTAGATTCTCTCTTGTTGGAGATGGTCATTGCCTGGCACTTGTGTGGCATAAATGTTACTTGCCACTTATCAGCCCAAGTCTGGATATTGTCCAAGCCTTGCTGCATTTCTATTTGAGCTATCAATTCATCTATTTTGTTATGAATACTGTGTGCAATTATATACAGAGCCTTTAATTCTGTCTTTTTAGCACTCTTGCCTTATCTGCTGGTGCACTCTTCAGTTTGTGGAAGAGTCTGTCATCTAGAATTGGCCTTTATAGCCACTCCAGGCGCTGTTCCACAAACCACTGACCACCTCCAGGTGCTTACCCATTGTCTCTCGAGACAAGGAGGCCAAAGAAGAAGAAGAAGAAGAAGACTCTTCAGTTTATACGCTCTGTCCCTTCCTGCCACTCTCTGGTTATCATTACCTATGTCACTATCCTGCTCTATTGCCTTGTCCTTTCTCTTTAATTTACCACAGCTCCCTTCACATGATCTGCCCCCCACCCCCCACTATATAGTTTAAAGCCCTCTCTACTGCCCTAGTTATACAACTCGCCAGAACACTGGTCCCAGCACAGTTCAGGTGTAGACCATCCCAACGGTACAGCCTCCACTTTCTCCAATACTGGTGCCAATGTGACAAGAATCGAAACCCATTTCTCCGACACAAACCTTTGAGCCACACATTCATCTCTCTCATCTTATTTACTCCACACCAAGTCACTTTTGGCTCAGGTAGTAATCCAGAGATTATTACCTTTGAGGTTCTGCTTTTTAATTTAGACCTTAGCTGCTCAAACTCCCTATGCAGAACCTCTTTCCTAGTCCTATCTATGTCGTTGGTACCCACAAAGACCACGACAACTGGATCCTCCTCCTCCCACTGCAAGTTCCTCTCCAGCCCAGAGCAGATGTCCCAAACCCTAGCACCGGGCAGGCAATGTTAGTGTCTAATAAGTTCTGTTAATGGATGTTAAATACCTAGTATTTGAAGGTAATAGGGTGAACAAGTATTGGGTGTTGATTAGTTAATTGCACTCAAATGTTTATAGAAAGAAGAGACAGCCAGCACTGGCTGGGTGTTGGTAGAAGTGGAGAATTCAGCTCTGTGTCAACCAATAAACAGTCTCCACCAAAGCATCCTAGTCTCAGTATCTTCTTCACAAACAGGCTTAGAGATTTTTCTAACATTGGTAGCAGAGAATGGTTACTTGAAAGTGAACATTGGAGACGAAGATTTGTTTTGAGACAGGAGATTAAAATTGGTGGGTTTTTTTGAGAAGGCTGTATTTGGGTTTTTTTTGAAGAAATGTGAATGAAAGCAGATGTAAGGTGTCAGGATCTGAACTTCCTCTGCTGCTTTGTGAAGCTGAACCTTATGATCAATGGAAGAATGAAGTTGATATATGGACACGGGTTACATCTTTACCAAAAAGGAAGCAAAGAATCGCCACTTCCTGCCAGAAGCAAAATCAGTGGCAAAGTGTTCACGGAGCTAGAGGCTCATCATTTGGACGATGAGGAAGGTTTGGACAAACTCTTGAAATTAATGGTTAAAACTTATATGAAAGATGACTTATTGAATGCCTATGAGGCGTGGTTGGACTTTGATCAATTTAGAAAAATGGATGGTTCTTCCATAGAATAATATATTATGGAGTTTAACCGACTATATGCAAGGTGCAGCGATTCTGCTTGGAAATTCCTAGATCAGTACTTGCCTTCAAATTGTTGGATTGTGCTAGGATATCGAACATGGATAGGCTTTTGGTATTAACTGAAGTTGGTTTCAATGCAAAAGGTATGCTGTTTGATCAGATGTCTGACACCCTGAAATTTTTTGGGGGAAAAACATAACTTTCCGGCTGCTTTCATGGCACAGATGGGCTCCTTAGCGGTGACACCGAAGGTGGAGGATACAATGCAGCAGCATTTTGAGGCCTTTCAAGTATGGGGCCCAGACATCAGTATGAAAGGAGAAACACATAGAAAACAAATGAGGATAAAGACCCTTTTGGCAGCTATGACAGACGGCAGGAATTGGGTAATTATGGCAGAAGGATGAACCCCAGGAATGACCAAGGGGTGGTCAACAGGTGTTTCTGATGTGACTCTATTGCATTGTCCAAAAAGGAATAACAGGCTTTTTGAGATGAGACATGACGTGGAAGGCGAGGATGACATTACTGATCAATCAGCAGGAATCGTACTGGTCACAAGAAGCTTCAGTCCGGTAATGAGTGTCCTAGTCGCAGATTCTTTCAATTGCGCAGTACTAGACAGTGGGTGCGCGTCCACATTATGTGGAGTGGACTAGTTAAGGTGTTACATGGATTCTTTAAATAAGGAAGACCGAAATAAGGTCAAAGATTACGATAGTTTGACCTGTTTCAGGTTTGGGGATGACAACATGTTGAAATCACTAAAAAGAGTGGTAATTCCATGTAAAATAGCAGGGGTAAACCTTTTTATTTGTACAGATGTAGTAATATATCTTTGCTGTTAAGTAAACCGTCTATGAAAAAGGCTCGGATGAAATTGGATATGGAACATGATAGGGCAGTTGCCTTTGGGAAATCTGTAGCTTTGCAGTTTACACAGTCGGGACATTATTGTATTCCTTTAGCGAGACCTAACATCTCTAAGCAGGTTGTTAAAGAAGTATTAATGGCATCTGGGGGTAGGGATTTAAAGGAGAAAAGGCAAATTATTTCAAAACTACATTAACAGTTTGCACATCCATCTTGTCTTCTGTTAAAATGCAGATGCAGGGGTAATGGATGACAACTACACTAAACTTATCGAAGATATCAGTGGAAAATGTGATATCTGTAAAAAAAAAAAATACAGGAGGTCGCCATCGCGACATATAGTGAGTCTCCCATTAGCAAGGGACTTTAATAAAACCATAGCGATGGACTTGAAGGTATGGGATTAAAAAAAAACATGTTTATTCTACACTTTATAGACATAGTGATTAGATTCAGTCTGTCGATGGTAATTTATAATAAAGACAAAAAATAGTGGACAAGATAATGGAAAGGTGGATGGGAAGAGGACTGGGAGCACCGGCTAGGAGGAGAATTTGCCAATGATGAGTTCGGGAGTATGTGTGAAAATCTGAATAGTGTAGCAATGCCCACAGCAGCAGAAAGTGCTTTTAGTAATGGGATTTGTGAGAAATCATGCCGTGATTGACGAAATGCTCTGAAAAATTTTAACTAACCAGCCAAATTGTAAATTGACTGCTGCTGAGGCGTGGGCAGTACACGTGGAAAATATGCTTCAAACGGTTGGGGGCTACAGCCCATATCAATTGGTTTATGGCAGAAATCCGGAAATATCTTCGGTAATGTGGGATCATTCCCTGACTTTCGAGGGGACTACAATTAGTTCAATTTTTGCGGAACATTTAAATGCCATGCATGCAGGGAGGAGAGCATTTATTAAGGCGGAGGTTTCAGAAAAAATCAGGACAGCTTCGAGGTATCGGATCAGGCCATCAGAAAAGAATTTTGATTCCGGGGATATGGTGTATTACAAAAGAGAAGGGCAGAAAGAATGGAGAGGCCCAGGAAAAGTTATCGGCACTGATGGTAAAACAGTGATTTTGCAACATGGCAACCAGACCATTAGAGTACATTCCTCGGGGCTTATTGGCACTGATTATACATTGACAGAATCTGAACAAATGATGGACACTTATGATACACCATGTACGTCACATGCACAAATGTCGGACCTTTGGGAGCAACAGATTGCGGCAGATAATGGGCTGACTGAGAGTGGATCAAGTGATAGTGAAGATCCAGATAAGGCCATTTATCCCAAAGGTCAACTACCGAAAGTTGGGACTAGAGTGACGTATATGCCAAAAGGGGCCAGTGAATGGAGGGAAGCCACCATTATAGGAAGGGCAGGAAAGGCCACAGGGAAATACAAACATTGGCTGAATGTGCAAGACAAGGGACAGAATATCTGACCTATAGATTGACAGAAGGAAGTAAAAATGTGGAAGGCCAGAAAACGTAGTATAAGTTCAGACAGTGGGCCTGAAGATGATCAGAGTCCAAGGAAAAGGTCACGAACTTGTGAAAGTAAGTTTGGTTGTAGGAGGGACAGGTCGGTAGTAGCAGTCCAGAAAGGGATAAGAACTCTAGTGGGGGATGTGGTTTCACTAGAGCAAGGACCAAAGAGCTGGCGAGGGGTGCCACAGGAAGTAGGAGCCCTTATGATAGAGAAGCTCTAGTGGCTACTAACAAGTTAGATGGTAAATTGATAAAGGATGCCAAGCAAAAAGAGATTGACAGTTGGACGTATAGAGAGAGAGAGAGATGCAGCACTGATACAGGCCCTTCAGCCCACCGAGTCTATGCCAACCCTCAACCACCCATTTATACTAATCCTACATTAATCCCATATTCCCTACCACTCCTACCACCAACCTACACTAGGAGCAATTTACAATGGCCAATTTACCTACCAACCTGCAAGTCTTTGGCTGTGGGAGGAAACCGGAGCACCCTGCAGAAACCCACGCGGTCACAGGGAGAACTTGCAAACTCCGCACAGGCAGTACCCAGAATCGAACCCGGGTCCCTGGAGCTGTGAGGCTGCGGTGCTAACCACTGTGCCGCCCATTGTGCCACTGTGCCACCCATATACACGGAGGTGCCAGATAGAGGACAACCAGCATTATCCCATAGATGGATCTGTACAGAGAAAGTACTTCCCGATGGTACGTATAAAGCGAAGGCCAGACTTGTACCTCGGGGGTTTGAGGAATGACTAGGCAACCAGGAAGTTAGAGTGGACTCCCCAACAGCAGGAAAAGCAAGTTTGAGGATTTTCCTAGCCCTTTTAGCGACACACTCATGGGAATGTATGTCCATTGACAGCAAAGCAGCATTTTTGCAAGGGGAGAAATTTCAAAGGGAAGTATTTTTAAAGCCACCAGAAGAAGCTGGAGATATAGAAGAGAAATTATGGAAGTTAAACAAGTGTGTTTATGGGCTAAATGATGCATCCAGGGTGTGGTATTTTTCAGTTAGGTCCGTCCTACTAAAAGCTGGTTGTATTCAACTAAAGGTGGATCTGACAATATTTTATTGGTACTATGAAGAAAAGTTAGCAGGCATTTTCTTACTGCACGTGGACGATTTTCTGTGGGGAGGATCTGAGGCATTTGAGAAATTTGTGGTAGATTAAGTTCTGTAGGAATTTTAAATGGGTCAGGCTTCCAGAACTTTTAAATATACAGGGTTGAATATTAGACAGACTAAGTTGGGGGTAACCCTTACTTAACAGTCTTACCTAGAGAATGTTAATAGGATCCCGATAAATCTGGCCAGACTCTCTCAGAAGGAAGACTCTGCAACCAAGGAAGAAGTAGACCAGTTAAGGAGCTTAATCGGGCAGTTGGACTGGTTGTGAACACAAACTAGGCCGGATGCTTGCTATGATGTATTAGAATTGAGCACCATGCTGAAACATGCTACTGTTGGGGAAGTGCTGAAAGCAAATAAGACATTGAAGAGATTGAGTTTTGATAAATGTACACACAAGTTTCCAGCATTGGGTGACCCAGAAGAGATGAAATTAGTCATTTTTAGTGGCGCCTCACACGCTAATCTTCCCGATGGTTATTCGAGCGCAGCAGGGTTCATTATATTTTCGATGGGAAGAAATGATAAATGTTGTCCATTAACCTGGGAATAGAAAATAAAGAGGATAGTTAAAAGCACCTTAGCTGCTGAGACACTTGCACTGATAGAAGCAATAGATATGGGTATGTATTTATCGAGTATTTTAAAAGAATTCTTGTGTAAGGGGCAAACGGAGAAGAGTTTTCCTGTAGAATGTTATAGATAACCACTCTCTCTGGGACAATGTCCATTCAACAAAACGTGTCGCACAAAAGAGGTTGAGGGTTGACCTTGCGAGTATAAAAGAAACGTTGGGAAGAAAAAGATTTCCAAAATAAAATGGGTCGACGCAAGTCATCAGTTGTCCGATTGTTTTCCGAAGAGAGGTGCTTATTCAAAGAAGTTGTTGAATGTCCTGGAAGAGGGTTGTCCTGTTATGATGAGTTAGGAAAATGTGGACTCTTTTAATGTTAAGATCGCTTTGTAATTATTCAAATGAGTTTTTTTTGTTTTTTTTTTAAAGTGGGGGAATATACAGCATGTTAATGGCTGGTGCTATTGAAAGTTAATGTATAATAATGTGAGATAAAGAAAAAGAAAGTGTACCAATATTTTGTCTCTCTGCTTTTTTATTTTATATTTATGTATTTTAATTTAAAGAAAAGTGTGGAATCTGTGAGTGTCTAAGTTCTATTAATGGAGGTTAAATACCTAGTAGTTGAAGGTAATAGGGTGAACAGGTATTGAGCGTTGATTAGTTAATTGTACTCAAATGAATATATAAAGAAGACCAGCCAGCACTGGCTGGGTGTTGTTAGGAGTGGAGAAGTCAGCTCTGTGTCAAGCAATAAACAGTCTCCACCAAAGCATCCTAGTCTCAGTGTCTTCTTCACAAACAGGCTCGGAAGTTTCTCTAACAGGCAACACAGCCTTCTGGACTCTCCCGGCTGCAAAGTATGGTGTCCGTTCCCCCTGACTATACTGTCTCCTACTACCACTACATTCCTATTTACTACCCCTGCTTGAATGGCTCCCTGCACCATGGTGCCATGGTCAGTTCGCTCATCCAGCCTGCAGCCCTCACTCTCATCCATCCAAGCTGCAAGATCCTCGAACCTGTTGGGCAAGTGCAAGGGCTGAGGCTCCTCCAGTGCTACCTTCTAGATCCCCATACTTGCCTCTCTTGCAGTCACACCCTCCTGTCCCTGACCACGAAACAAATCTGAAGTACCTAGCCTAAGGGGTGTGACTACCTCCTGGAACAAAGTGGCCCATCCCTGATGCATCTCAGAGTCTGAAGCTCAAACTCCAGCTCAGTAATTCTGAGCCGTAGTTCCTCAGGCTGCAGACACTTCCTGCAGACTGCTTGCCATGGATCACACAGGCGTCCACCAGCTCCCACATGCTACAGCTGCAACACATCCTGCTATCTCTATTGTGTATTATTTAACTAATTAGGTTTATAAATATCACTCAATGATTATCTGTAGTTATATCAAGTTGTTTAACTAGTTAAGCTGTAAATTTAATGCAATACTTGTATCTCCCCAGAACCAGTTTTAACGACTGCCACCATTTAGAGAAAAAAGAATTCAAAACTCACCAACCACTCCCCTACCTGCTCACCTAATTAATGCTTCTCGGCCTCAGCTCTCAACGTCTTGCTGCTGCTCTCTGGCTCCCGCTCTCGGTCCACACCTTTTTTGTACATGGTGGGAACAGCACCTCCTTGCTCACTGCACTGAATTCCCTAACTTACCAAATTCCCAAGTTCTCACTCTGCCTCTAGCTGCACTCAGTCACGGCTTGCTGAGTCGGAAGGTGAACAACCAGAGGAAGGGCATGCTAACCAGAGTTCTGAGTCTCTGAGGAGTCATTAAGACAAGCTCAGTTCTGGGAGGAAGTTCACGATGACAAGACTGGGATGAATAAGCACACCTCCTCAATAATTTAGGCAGTGTTAAGTTTGCTTACCTGTAAATAACGTTTTGTTTTAATCATGTATAGTTAGTCCGAACTGCAACATCATTGTTTATTATACATATGTTTTTATCTTAGGGAAAAAAGGGGGAGATTGTGGGATGACCTTAAGAGAGGACCATCTTAAGGACTTGTAAGTTAAGATCACCAGAGGAAGTGATGTCGTGTCACAAATGACCAAACAGTTGTGGGTAGAACCTGATAGAACAAGACATGTTTAGGTGTGGCTCGTGCAGTAACTGTTTAGATATATATGTTCCAGTTAAAGTTTAATAAAACATAGTCCTGTGAGTCCTCCAATAGATCACACATCAAAGGAACAAGTAATAATTATATACACCACCATCACAAGGGTAGTTAGGGACGGGAAATAAATGCTGGCCTTGCCAACAATGTTCACATCCCATGAACAAACAAAAAAAATTGTCTGACCCAAAAGGGATGGGCAGGGTCTGACCCGGGGGGGGATAGGCAGGGTCTGAAACGGGAGGGGATAGGCAGGGTCTGAACCGGGAAGGGATGGGCTGAGTCTGACCTGGGAGGGGATGGGCAGTGTCTCTCCCAGGACGGGATGGGCAGGGTCTGACCTGGGAGGGGATGGGCAGGGTCTGACCCAGGAGGGGATGGACAGGGTCTGACCCGGGAGAGGATGGGTAGGGTCTGACCCGAGGGTGATGGGCAGGGTCTGACCTGGGAGTGGATGGGCAGGGTCTGACCCGGGAGGGGATGGGCTGGGTCTGACCCGAGGGTGATGGGCAGGGTTTGACCCGGGAGGGGATGGGCAGGGTCTGACCCGAGGGTGATGGGCAGGGTCTGACTCAAGGGTGATGGGCAGAGTCCGACCTGGGAGGAGATGGGCAGGGACTGACCCGAGGGGGATGGGCAGAGTCTGGCCCGGGAGGGGATGGGCAGGCTCTGACCCGGGAGCAGATGGGCAAGGTCTGACCCGGGAGGAGATGGGCAGGGTCTGACCAGAGGGGGATGGGCAGAGTCTGACCCGGGAGGGGATGGGCAGAGTCTGACCCGGGAGGGGCTGGTCAGAGTCTGACCCGTGAGAGCATGGGCAGAGTCTGACCCGGGAGGGGATGGTCAGAGTCTGACCCGGGAGGGGATGGGCAGAGTCTGATCAGGGAGGAGATGGGCAGGGTCTGACCCGGGAGGGGATGGGCAGAGTCTGACCTGGGAGGGGATGGGCAGGGCCTGACCCGGGATGGGATGGACAGAGTCTGGCCTGGGAGGGGATGGGTTGGGTCTGACCCGGGAGGGGATGGGCAGAGTCTGACCTGGGAGGGGATGGGCAGGGTCCGACCCGTGAGGGGATGGGCGGAGTCTGACCCGGGAGGGGAAGGGCAGGGTCTGACCCGGGATTGGCTGGGCTGGGTCTGACCTAGGAGGGGAAGGGCAGAGTCTGACTCGGGAGGGGCTGGCAGGGTCTGACCCGGGAGGGGATGGGCTGGGTCTGACCCGGGAGGGGATGGGCAGAGTCCGACCTGGGAGGGGATGGGCAGAGTCCGACCCGGGAAGGGATGGGCGGAGTCTGACCCGGGAGGGGATGGGCAGAGTCTGACCTGGGAAGGGAAGGGCAGGGTCTGTCCTGGGAGGGGATGAGCAGAGTCTGACCCAGGAGGGGATGGGCAGGGTCTGACCCGGGAGGGGATGGGCAGAGTCTGACCCGGGAGGGGACGGGCAGAGTCTGACCCGGGAGGGGATGGGCAGAGTCTGACCCGGGAGGGGATTGGCAGCGTCTGACCCAAGGGTGATGGGCAGAGTCTGACCCGGGAGGGGATGGGCAGGGTCTGACCCGGGAGGGGATGAGCAGAGTCTGACCCAAGGGTGATGGGCAGGATCGGACCCATGAGGGGATGGGCAGAGTCTGACCCGGGTGGAGATGGGAAGGGTCTGACCCGGGAGGGGATGGGCAGAGTCTGACCCGGGAGGGGATGGGCAGACTCTGACCCGGGAGTGGATGGGCATGGTCTGACCTGGAAGGGGATGGGCAGTGTCTGACCCAGGAGGGGATGGGCAGTGTCCTACCTGGGAGGGGATGGGCAAGGTCTTACCCGGGAGGGGATGGGCAGAATCTGACCTGGGAGGGGATGGTCAGAGTCTGACCCTGGAGGGGATGGGCAGAGTCTGACCTGGGAGGAGTTGGGCAGGGTCTGACCCAAGGGTGATGGGCAGAGTTTGACCCGGGAGGGGATGGGCAGAGTCTAACCTGGGAGGGGTTGGGCAGAGTCTGACCCGGGTGGAGATGGGCAGGGTCTGACCCAAATGTGATGGGCAGGGTCTGACCCGGGAGGGGATGGGCAGAGTCTGACCTGGGAGGGGATGGGCAGAGTCTGACCTGGGAGGGGATGGGCAGAGTCTGACCTGGGAGTGGTTGGGCAGAGTCTGACCCGGGAGTGTATGGGCAGTGTCTGAACTGGCAGGGGATGGTCAGAGTCTGACCCGGGAGGGGATGGGCTGGGTCTGACCCGGGAGGGGACGGGCAGAGTCCAACCCTGGAGGGGATGGGCTGGGTCTGACCCGAGGGTGATGGGCAAGGTCTGAATGGGGAGTGGGTAGGCAGAATCTGACCCGAGAGGGGATGTTCAGAGTCCGACCCTGGAGGGGTTGGGCTGGGTCTGACCCGGGGGTGATGGGCAGGGTCTGACTCGTGAGGGGATGGGCAGAGTCTGACCCAGGAGGGGATGGGCTGGGTCTGACTCGGGAGGGGATGGGCTGGGTCTGACTCGGGAGGGGATGGGCAGAGTCTGACCTGGGAGGGGATGGGCTGGGTCTGACCCGAGGGTGATGGGCAAGGTCTGACTGGGGAGTGGGTAGGCAGAATCTGACCCGGGAGGGGATGGGCAGATTCTGACCCGGGAGGGGACGGGCAGAGACTGACCCGGGAGGGGACGGGCAGAGTCTGACCCGGGAGGGGCTGGGCTGGGTCTGACCCGAGGGTGATGGGCAGGGTCTGACTGGGGTGGGGATAGGCAGAGTCTGACCCGAGAGGGGATGGTCAGTTTCTGACCCGGGAGGGGACAGGCAGAGTCTGACCCGGGAGGGGATGGGCTGGGTCTGACCCGGGAGGGGATGGGCTGGTTCTGACCCGGGAAGGGAGGGGCTAGGTCTGACCAGAGGGTGATGGGCAGGGTATGACTGGGGAGGGGATAGGCAGAGTCTGACCCGGGAGGGGCTTGTCAGATTCTGGCCCGGGAGGGGACGGGCAGAGAGTGACCCGGGAGGGGATAGGCTGGGTCTGACCCGAGGGTGATGGGCAGGGTCTGACTCGGAGATGATGGGCTGGGTCTGTTCGAGGGTGATGGGCAGGGTCTGACTGGGGAGTGGATGGGCAGAGTCTGACCCGGGAGGGGATGGGCAGAGTCTGACCCGGGAGGGGATGGGCAGGGTCTGACCCGGGAGGGGATGGGCTGGGTCTGACCCGAGGGTGATGGGCAGGGTCTGACTGGGGAGTGGATGGGCAGAGTCTGACCCGGAAGGGGATGGGCAGAGTCTGACCCGGGAGGGGATGAGCAGGGTCTGACCCGGGAGGGGATGGGCTGGGTCTGACCCGAGGGTGATGGGCAGGGTCTGACTGGGGAGTGGATGGGCAGAGTCTGACCCGGAAGGGAATGGGCAGAGTCTGACCCAGGAGGGGATGAGTGGAGTCTAACCCGGGAGGGGATGGGCAGAGTCTGACCCGGGAGGGGATGGGCAGAGTCTGACCCGGGAGGGGATGGGCAGAGTCTGACCCGGGAGGGGATGAGCAGGGTCTGACCCGGGAGGGG
This sequence comes from Heterodontus francisci, assembly GCF_036365525.1. Lineage (NCBI taxonomy): Eukaryota > Metazoa > Chordata > Chondrichthyes > Heterodontiformes > Heterodontidae > Heterodontus > Heterodontus francisci. The sequence continues at coordinate 66,495,301 of NC_090393.1, read as the reverse complement.
ATGAGCAGAGTCTGACCCTGGAGGGGATGGGCAGAGTCTGACCCGGGAGGGGATGGGCAGAGTCTGACCCGGGAGGGGATGAGCAGGGTCTGACCCGGGAGGGGATGAGCAGGGTCTGACCCGGGAGGGGATGGGCAGAGTCTGACCCGGGAGGGGATGAGCAGAGTCTGACGCGGGAGGGGATGAGCAGGGTCTGACCCGGAAGGGGATGGGCAGAGTCTGACCCGGGAGGGGATGGGTAGGGTCTGACCCGGGAGGGGATGGGCAGAGTCTGACCCGGGAGGGGATGGGCAGAGTCTGACAGTTTACCCATCTCTCTTCTGTTTGTTGAAGATTGCTGTGACCTTTACTGCAACAAACCAGGAGAATTGGCTGCAGTTGCTGGAACATACCTCCGTCTCCCTTCTTGGTGAAGTGTAGTCTCCACACATCTGCATTTCCCACAGGAACAGGAATGTTCACTTTGGTTTTATATTCAGTTGGCATTCTAGGATGTGTGTGTGTCGGCAATCCCCCTATCTTGACCAGAATACTTGCATTCTTCCTCCAGGTGAAATGTTTATTGTGAGATTCTCATGTGCAAAGACTGGGAAACCTGTAAAAATGGCCACAAAAAACCCTACTGCAAAATTTCACAGAGTGCAAAAACTGCTGAAAATGAGAAAAGCCTGAGTTGTCGAGTGTGTGCTGAAGGTAAGATAAGCCTTTACCCAGGCAGTGCTTTAATTGGATGTCCTGATCCTGGGAACAGTGGTTTCTGGGTGACAAGGACTGAGATGCTGCAGCAGAAACTAGTAAAATCACTTGGCCATCTATGTGACATCACTTACTAATGGTGATTGCGGGGTCTAAATAGGGGCAAACAGATATATGATTAAATACAATTGATTTAGCACAGAAAGTAGCAGAAACCTTTTATACTGAGTTGTGAGATTGTGCAGTCAAAATGTCAACATTTAAGAAAATAAAAACAAACTGCTGGAAATACACAGCAGGTCTGGCAGCATCTGTGGAGAGAGAAACAGAGTTAACCTTTCAGATCTGTGAACCTTCATCAGAACTGGCAAAGGTTAGAAATATAATAGGTTTTAAGCAAATAAAGCACGGGTAGGGGAAAAGTGAACTAAAGGGAAGTTTATGATAGGACAGAGGGCCGGAGAGATTGACAAGGAGGTCATGGGGCAAAAGCAAGTGTGCTAATGGTGTGGTGAAAGACAAAGCGTTAGTGCAGAGAGAGTGTTAATGACAGAATAATGAACAGCCCTAGCTAAAAGCACGAAAAAAACAGTAGGCAGGCACATGGTTAAAAAAAACAAAAAAAAGGAACAAAATAAAATAAAATAAAAATAAAAAAAGGGCCCATCATGCTCTGAAATTATTGAACTCAATGTTCAGTCCAGTAGGCTGTAATGTGCCTAATCGGAACATTTAAGAATTAAGAACAACATTTCGGAATAGGTTAAATCAGTGCTTGAGGGAACGGAGAGTAAAATGATATGGGAAGAGGGTAGGCACATGGGATTACAACTAATGCTGATGGAGAGAATAAAGACTATGTTGTGATGTATACCTGCATGTTGTATCGTGCTTTGTACTCTTCTCTCTATTTGCTTCAAGGGGAGATGAAGAGTTTTGTTTTTGCGTAGTGAGCTCTGATCTGGTCTGCACTGTGTAAAAGGATTGGTGCAAACAGTTTCAGTTGTAACTTTCAGATGGGGATTGGATACAAATTTGAAACAGAACAATTTGCAGGGCTATGGGGAGAGTGAGATTAATTGAATAGCTCTTTCGACGAGTCAACACAAGCACAATGGCCCAAATGACCTCTATCTGTTCTGTAGGATTCTATGAGATAATTGTATTTCTTAAAGCTACTTGTGAATTGCCAGAATGAGTGAATTTGATCGTTCGTTAATGGTATGACTTTCTCTTATGCTGCATAGCAACCAAGAGTCCACAAAACTGGCAACCCTAATGAGATACAAAGCTGTTTAGAAACAACACTGGAGAAAAAATAACTTGCACTGACAGAACCAGAAGAGAAGCCTGGAGATGACTGCCAAGGGATGTCCGAGTGAAGCTCAGTCCTATTGTTGACACTGTGTTAATTGATACATAAATGTCTGGTCTTAGGAAGAGCAGATAAGAATTGTCCAGGTTCGAAAAACTTTGCAGTAAACACATGAGAATGAAATTAGCCATCCAACAGGAGAGCAGCTACGTCTGATCTGAAGGAAAAGAGACCCAAATATCACACCCTTGCCTGAGAGGTGAAGAACACACAACAAAGACAGAAGAGAAAAAACTTATCTTCAGATTAAATTACTGCTATCATGAGATTCTCTGTTCATTAACAATAAAACATGTGCCTAGTGTGGTTCGATTGGAATCGAATGAACATTATGTATATACAGGATATTTCTCTGTTTTTTCTTCCGTTCTCAGATATGTTTTTCTAAACACTTACAGTTGCCCGGTCTTTATCAAATTAATATTGGTTAAATAACATTTGGCTACCTTAACAGACTTAGAGATAGTACATAGCAGCCAACACGGACTGTTGGGCTTAAGGACCCGTTTCCATTATATAATTTGTATCTAATCACTAGAACATGCTTTTGAAGCTCCCATTTTACATAATGGAACAAATTCAGCCCCTCCATATGGGTTGAAATAAAAGGGAAGAGGGGATCCGGCATGCTAATTGTCTATACTACAGATCACCTCACACTGGAAAGCAAGTAGAGGGAGAAATATATAAGCAAATATCTGAAATGAGTTAATGACATAGAATTATAATCACAGAAGATTTTAACAAACTACAAATAAACTGGCAAGAGGAGGAAAGGATACAGGGAATTGAGTTTTTACAATGTATGCAGGACTCCCATCTCACCCTGTAAAAAGCCAAACTGGAGAGAAAGGGAGCTCTGCTGGATCTAGTAATGAAAGATGAACCAGAACAGATAAGAGAAGTAAGTGTAGGGGAACATCTAGGCAATAGCGATAACATAAGTTTTTAAGATAAAGATTGAGAAGGACTTAAGTAAGACAAAAATCAAAGCAATAAAATGGAAAAAAGTTGATTTTAAAGGGATGAGAATGGAACTAGGGAAAGTGAACTAGAAAAATTTACTGACAAACTGAATTAGAACAACAATGGAAACAAATAAATCTGTAATCAATAGAGTCCAGGAGAAATATATTGCACTAAAAAGCACGAACAAACCAGCCAGTAATGACACACCATTGATGTAAAAAGAAATAAGGGAAGAATTGAAACTAAAGAAATAGACAGTCAATGCACAGACAAGAAAGAAGAGGATGTGTGGAGCATAAACACTAACATGGACTTGATGGGCCGAATGGCCTGTTTCTGTGCTGTAAATACTTATTTTGACCTACTGCCCCGTTTCCATGGGAATCTTGATGGCCACGATTTTAATTGCTAACTGCAGTTTGGTGGCTAAGGTACCTCCTGGAAGTAGGAGGGGCACTCATGAATTTATGGAAATTAAAGTCCAGTTACATCAAAGCGTTTTCACTCAGGGCTGAGTGGGAAAACCGCCAAGTGAAGGCAGGTCTGCGGCTGCTGGGAAGGGCAGAGAGGTCCTCCAAGGTGAGTGGACTTTCCTTTTGTGAGGCCAGGAAAAGCTAAAGTGCTCATCCAGCCTTCCCAGCCAAAGGCTGCGCCCCCCCCCCCCCCCACCCTGCCCCCCTCCCCCCTTACACTTTCCCATTCGTAAAACCTTCCTGATACCAATCCCTGCAGCTTGCCAGCAAGCTTTCCTTTAGTGCCAGCTGGTACCCTCTGAACCCCCGCAGTTCCTCGCTCAGCTGTCTGCCTGCTGCTGCTTTCCACCCATTTCTTGTGGGCACCTGATCAACAGCATGTGGATAAGGCCCTGCAGTTAAAATGCCCCGGCCTTCAAACTGATACTTAGACCACTCACCCCACTTCTCCCACCCCCTGCCACCTAAAACTGGCTGAGGGGTTAAAATCAATCGCAAAGTGTAACAGTAAAATAGTGCAAGAGCTGGGGGATAACCAGAGTAAGCAAAATTGGCAAGTGTACTCATTGGGGAACAAGGACGAGAGCTGATGTTTGGAGCAAGAGCTCAGGTGTCCACTGGTACTGAATGTCATGATGTTTTGAGGTCAATAGATCCTAAACTGATCCATTGTCAACTAGCGACCATTTAAATTTTATTAAGAGGAGGCATGGAAAATCATGGCAGCTCCATATAAACTGAAGCAGAGGAGGAAAGCGTGTGTTACTGAGGGACAAAAGCGTCTGCCAGACTCCTTCTCACTCCTGTGGAGCTTTACAGAGACATGTCAAGGAAGAGATTTTCCAATGAGTCAGCAGTAAAATAGAGAAGGGCACATCCATTGCAGTCTTCAAGCGGTGTTGGCTAATACTTGGGGAGGCTTGGAAAATAACTCCACAGAGCTAGGCCTCAACCAGCCTCGGAGAGGGTGACAGCATTTCAATATCACTCAGACCCCACATTCTTTTAAAAAATGGAGCGAAATAGACCCGTTTTCAGAAAATTACGATTATTCATGAAGCAAAACTTTAGGACAATGGCATTGTTCTTCCCTTTAATGAGATCCTGACCCTGTGCTCTTTTTAGAAATGATATATATTGGTTTAGATTTATTTATGAATATTAAATTAAGAACATCAAATATAATTTGGCATTTCTCTGTCCAATTGCTACATTGCTGTAGGGTTTTATGATTTTTAATAAAATACTAAAGTCATGACAGATTTCAATATGTAGCTGAAGAAATATTAACTTTGCTTTGGGATCAGGTGACTGGGCATGTTCTTTGAATACTAGATTACTATTGAGATGTGTTCTGTTGAACTTCCCATTGAATTTCATCAATAGCCCTGTCAAAAGGATTTTCAAAATGGTGGTGAATGGGGAGAGACTGCTTCTGCCTTTACTGAAAGTGTTCACGTCCTCTCAATCCAGCAATCAGTCTCCTCTGAACTGCCTACAGTGTTTGACTGCCTCCATTGTGTATCAGTAGCCTGAACAAGACTTGGTATTCAGTGCCTGACCAGAGTGTTGTGTAGTTAATACTAGCTAGCTGCTCTACTGTATTGGCTATATAGTCCAACAGCTATTGTCTCTCGTGATTGCTGTGCTGCACTGGATGGACAGGATGAATGTTAAGTCTAGTGGGAATCATCAGTCTTATAGTAGCTTTGAACCCTATTCAAGGAGTATATGTGCCACTTACTTGCTCTTTCTGCCAGCTTGACTGGACACTTATATTGAGTTACTGCTGATATGATAAACCAGTAAATGGGAACTCAAAGAAGACTCTTGGCAGCTCGCCCTTGATTTGTCACTGACACAAGATCTACCTGGTTCACTGATTGAATACCAGCTGAAGTGCCGTGACTGACTATCTCAATGTGTACCCCGGGTGTCAGAATTCGAATTGAATCTTCAAGACAAGCACTTCTCTGCTTTTCTTTCTAGTTTTCAGACACTTTCAACTGTTTCTTGAATCACCTTGGATGGTAATGTCATCGTTATCACCACAAAATCAGATGAATCAGTTGTTCTGACCTTCATGCCCAACTGTGGTCCCATTGTTGGAGCCTTGTAAATTTTACTCTCTGTCCATCGGATGAGACTTTGTGGTATATCTTCAGATATAAATTGAAAAATAATGACTTGCATTTATATAACCTGGTAAAATGACCATAGGGGCTTTACAAAGTGATAATCAGATATCAATGGATACCGAACCAATGAAAAAGTGATCAAAAACTCAGTCAGAAAGGTGGGTTGAAGGAGGGTCTTCAGGAGTGGGAGGTGGAAAGGTGGAGGGGTTTATGGAGGGATTAATGTGCTGTGTGTGTACACCTTTAAGAGGTGTGGCTAAAGATCATGTTAGTCATGCAAGAGCTATGATGTAACACATCACATGATTCTGAGTGTTGGCAGTTTTGAAGAAACGCCTGTACAGTGAACACCTCGATGTACCAGCTGTTTGACCATCACTCAATAAAGAACCCACAATATTGTGTTACTGATTCCATCTTTGTGTACAGTCTATAGTAACACAGCGGTTCAAAGAACATGCAACATGTTGGCAGCAGTGAGAGTTGTGAAGACCCAAAGACGCAACACATTAGCACTGCTGGGTTTTTACAAGAACTGGACACATTACAAGCTGGTAATGGTGTTAGACCACGTTGCAAGCTGTTTTATTTCTCTCAAGTCTGCTCAGCAACAATCTGGATCTCCAACATCCTGACCCTTCAAACCTTTTTACCTTCGAAGCAATGCAGTCAGCAGCTGCTGGCCAAGCTTCTTTACAGCTCGGGCTGTGAAGTCGGTGACTGCAGACTTCTGTTCACTTGATCGACACGGGGATTTGGAGGTCAGTTTCTCACGTTGGGAGCAACTTGAAGAATTCTGGGGAGTTGAACGCCGAACAGAGGTAACTGATCCCGTTACGTTTGCAAGGTGTGTCGGATAGTTTAGCACCATCATGGCAGTAAGCTAAGGGTCCCCGATATGGGGAATGCCGCAATCCGTTGGTGAACAGTGGAATGGGCAACAGTCAAGACACAGAACGGAAGAGAGCCATTACAGTTTTGGGCCTTCAATCTTTCTTCATGTCAAATCCACCCTTCATGGGCGAGGCTAAGCCAAAAGTGTGCAAATTCAGCAACAGTGCCACAAACCCCAAGCCTGTTCATTTGTGGTACTACAACAAATCTCCACAGCAAGTAGCAATGCCACAACCTCCAAAACAGTTCAACAGTGGAACTGCATCTCTTTTTTCATTAGAGAAGACAGCACCACACCATCCAAATCTGTTCAGAAGTGGTATTGTAAGTCTTTCTATTATTTGCCTTCACAACTTATCTTTTCTTCTGTAGGTGTGATGACACAGAGTCATTGTAATTATGGCAACACTATTTCTTACTATTAATTGGAAAACATCTGACCTGCTTTCTGAATTTCTTCTTTTCAAGCTGAGAGTCAAGATTTGTTTCGATGACCTAGCCATTGATGATCCACAGAAGGAAGCAGTAAAGATTCACATAGCCATTGGCAACAAAGAACTACATCATCCCAACACCTCTGGTCTTAATGACCAAGAGCAGAAGGACCCTGCAAATATTTGGTCCACTCTAGAAGACCAGTTATGCCTCAATCTCAATTTTCGAGTGCACTGACTCGAATTCATGTCTTTCAGACAACAACCTTATGAATCCATAGACCAGTTTGTCAGTTGTTGTCATGCCAAAGACCGAGAGTGTGATTTTACATACACTGAACTGGCAGATCGCATCATCGAACTTGTGACTGCATCCACACTAATGGAATTCTACCAAAAGGATCTTTTGGACAAACCCAAAGAGTACACGGGTGATGCCTTATTGAAGGATTGCCTCAAATTAAAGCCCATCATCGCGGGTCAACAAAGCCTTCAATCTCTATGTGTTGCAAATAACATAGGTGCATTGAACAGGGATTTCAAATCCAAGATACTATGTAGAAGGTACAGCTTTTACATTCGCACAGTGGCGCAGTGGTTAGCACCACAGCCTCACAGCTCCAGCGACCTGGGTTCAATTCTGGGTACTGCCTGTGCGGAGTTTGCAAGTTCTCCCTGTGACCGAGTGGGTTTTCTCCGGGTGCTCCGGTTTCCTCCCACAGCCAAAGACTTGCAGGTTGATAGGTTAATTGGCCATTGTAAATTGCCCCTAGTATAGGTAGGTGGTAGGGGAATATAGGGACAGGTGGGGATGTGGTAGGAATATGGGATTAGTATAAATGGGTGATTAATGGTCAGCACAGACTCGGTGGGCCGAAGGGCCTGTTTCAGTGCTGTATCTATAAATAAAATAAATAAAGCCTGTCCAACACTTAACTCCCTATGCAAAGCATGTGGTGTCAAGGGACAGTGAAAATGACAATGTCACAAAGCCAAGACAGACACTGCAGGCAAGAGTCTTGAAAACAAACAATCAAACTGCAGGACAGCTTCACGCCCTGACAAGCTTCACAATTTTCCATCAGGACACATCCGATTCATCCATGAAGTTGCGGGTGACACTAACACTACTGATCCCGAAGATCAGTATAAGCATGAGTGAGCGAGTGGAACAGTCATTCCACGTTGTCAATGTTAGCGAGCACATTGATTCCATTACTCCACTAGAAGCATTTGCATCCATTCATATTTCATGTCCAAGAAAAGAGGGCACACACTTGCTCTGGGCAAAAGTGAACACGGGTGCCAGTGCAAACGTTATATCCTGACACATCTTAAAATGCATGTATCTGGGTAAATGGCATTCCAAGATAACTCTGAGCAACGCTCAACTAACTGGGTCCCCGATCCCATGTCTCGGATCCATTATGATTGTGTGTTGTTATAATGATTCCAATTGGAAAGCCCAACTTTTCTAGATTGTTCAAATGACTGGACCTGCTATCGCTGGGCTACCAGTGACTATCCATGGTATTGGCCACTGCCCCGGGAACAGACGAGGATTCACCAATTCGTTCCATTGCAGATCTTACATCGATGAACCCTGACTGCTTTAACAAAATAGGCAGCTTCAAGGAAGATGTTACACTGCACCTCTGGGCAGATGTTACACCCACCATCAACCCGCCCCGGAAGTGTAGAATCCATATACAGGCCAAACTCCAGACCGAGCTGGACAAGATGGAGACAGATGGCATCATCCCTCATGTCCAAGACCACACTGACTGGTGCAACTCTCTCACTTGTGTGCTGATAAAGGGCGGCTGTTTACGAGTATGCCTTGACCCCACAGGCTGAATCGTGCCCTGAAAAGATGGAGCACAAAATTCTGACCCTCGAGGAGCTGAACCCCCAGTTTGCGGGTGCTCATTTTTTCTCCAAACTTGATGCCAAGAATGGCTACTGATCCGTGCAGTTAGCCAAGAACTCACAGGAGATCACCACCTGCCACACCCCTTTGGACAGGTCCTGCTTTCAGTGCCTCCCTTTTATCCATTAGCTCGGATGTGTTCCAACAGCATATGGACTACATCACGAAGCAGGTGCCTGGCTGTGTATGCATTGCTGATGATATCACCGTGGTGGGCAGGACCGGAGCAGAGCATGACCACAACCTGCATGCCCTGATACGTACAGCCATGTCAAATTCGCATTTGCCAAATTAACTTTCTTGGCTCCATCTCTTCGGACTAGGTCATCTGACCAGATCCTGGCAAATTGGAAACCATCCGTGCGATACCTGTCCCACAGGACAAAGAGGACCTTCAGCAATGCCTAGGTCTCTTCAATTGCCTCTCCCCCTTTATCCTCAGAAGGTGGCACCACTAAGAGATCTCTTGGAGAAGGACATCGCCTTCCTCTGACATGAAAACCATCACATGTCTTTGACCAACTGAAGACCTCGGTCACTGAGACTGCTTCAGTACTGCAGTTTTATGACCGTGCAGAGACCATGATGGTGGAGGTGGATGCCTCACAAGGACCTGGGTGCCTGCCTACTTCAGAAAGAGTGACTGTTTGCTTTTGTGTCCAAAGGCTTGTCGCAAGCCCAAGCCAATTATCGAGGAGACCTTGGCTCTTGTTTTCGGCATTACACGTACTATTGCTTTGTGGTGGAAACTGACCACAAGCCTTTGGAGATGATTTGGGGGAAGCCACTGATGAGAGTGCCTCTACACCTCCAGCAACTACTGATAAAGATAAAAGACTCTGACTGTGAAGTGAAATACAAGCCAGGCAAACTGATGACCACTTCCAACACACTGAGCCGATAATCCAACCCGGCGAATGCTGGAAACGTTTCAGTGGTATGGCAAGTTGACCTTGTCGACATCAAGTTAGAGGCTAAACAGTCCATTGACCTTGTCCATTTCACACAGCTGAAGTGTGACTAACTGCAGGCAGAGACTGTGGCAGACCTCACCTTCCAGGAACTCTGGAAGACCATTATGCAAGGCTGGCCAGACTCCATTCAGGACGTGGCTGAGTCCATTAGGTCATCCTGGGCATTCAAGGAATCGCGCACAGTGTCATTTACAAGGACAGACAAGTCCTGATCCCCGCATCACTATGTGTGGATATTCCCCAGCAGCTTCACCTGTCGCACATGGGCATTTACCACACCAGGCGATTGGTCAGGGATTCACAATGATATTGTCCACTGTCCAAGCCTGCCAGGCATGTCAGGCTCACCAGCCAAGCCAGCACAGAGAGCCCCTCATCCCCCAAGAGGTTCTTGTGGCCCCCATGGGCTAAGATTGCCAAGGATATGTTTCACATTCGCAACACCGACTAGCTAGTGGTCACAAATTATTTCTCTAAATATCCAATCATCCGTCGCCGACACATTGAGCTGTATGGTCACAAGTACTCCCAGTGCTATTTTCAGTCTGTTCGGAGACCAGAGGAGGTGATCTCCGATAACGTTCCTAAATACACTGGCGGATTGTTCCAGGACGTGCCTGAAATGGGGTGTTAAGCACACCACATCATCACCCCACTACCCACGTTCCAATGGCCTTGTGGAACATGTGATTTGCACCATCAAGTCATTGATCCTCAAGTACCAGCAGACTGGTCAGGATCGGCAAATTGCTATGATCCACCTTCGTGTAACTCCTCTGAGCTCTAACCTTCCGTCTCCAGCCGAGATCATGGTCAGATGTCGGGTTCATACGGATCTTCCTGGCTTCCACCAATCAGTACATCCTGAAGTTAGAGATGTTCTTGGAAAGTGAAAGAAATGCATGACAATCACACTGGGTGTGAACTTCCCAAATTAGCCATTGGTCAGCAAGTTAACATCCAAAACCCTATTGCTGGTACGTGGAGTTCTGCAACAGTCTCCAAGGTTCAACCAGAACCACGTTCTTATGAAGTAACTACAGCTACTGGCACTACACTGCATCATAACCGAGGTCAAATCAGAACTGTTCATTATTCCAAGTCCAATGAAAACTCCATTGCAGCTTGTACAAGATCAAGGATAGATCTCAGGCAGAGTCTACACAGTCTTCTTCCATGAAATCCAATTCACAAACATCTGTTTCAGTATCTGAGAGTTTCAAAATCTGGCAGAGTTATTAAACCACCTTTACATTTTCACAATTGATGTTCTCACATTCTTATTGGCTTTTTTGTATTGTCTCACAATACTTTTCTGTACATGTATATAGTTAACTTCTACTTACCTAAAGGAGATGTTTAAAGTTGTAAATATGGTCCTCGTTTCCTTTTGGGAAAAGGATTACTGATACCATCTGGAGTGGTCAGTCTTTGTGTATGTTCTATAGGAACACAGTGGTTCAAGGAACATGCAACAGTGAACATATGAAATCTTGTTGCTAACAATTAGCAAGCTGAGCTGATCCTCTCAGTAGGTGGGTCTATGTGAAAGACTTGTTAGAGAAAGAATTTGCATTTACAATATATATCAACCTTACCTGTAGCACTCTCAGCTCTGTGTTACAAGGTTATCGGCTCAAGTCCCACTTCAGAGACTGAGAAGGAGAAATTTGTGTTGAGCTACAAAGAATTATATCAATTCCTCAGGAGCAGGCATCCTTCGAAGAAGAACAGGCGAGTTCTCCCCGGTGTCCAGGCCAATATTTATACCTTAAGCAACATGACTAAAACAGATGATCTGGTCACTTTGTTGCTGCTCTATTTGGGATCTTGCTGTGTGAATTGGCTGCATCTTTTCTACATTACAACAGTGACTACACTTCAAAAGTATTTAATTGTGAAATGCTTTGGCACATTTTGAGGTTATGAAAGGTGCTATATAAATGCAAGTTCTTTCTTTCTAAGCTAATGCAATGCTTTTGAATTGCAGTTTATCTTGTGTAGGCAAACACAACAGCCACGCTTTCCAACAAACTGCAACAGGAAATAAAATCAAATAATCTGTTCTAGTGGTGTTTTCTGAGGGATAAAGATTGGCCAGGACACGGAGAACTCCCCTGCTCTTCAGATATCATTATGGGATCATTTACATCACCAAAGAGGGCAGACCTTGACTTAAAGTCTCACGCAGAAAGTGACACCTCTGACCATGCAGCATTCATTCCTTCAGTATTGAACTGGAGCATCAACCTTAATTATGTATTCAAGTCCTGAGGTGGGATTTGAATCAGAGGCAAAGCTGCTACCACTGAGCTAAGGCAGTAATGACATCATCTGCTGGTCTGTATATATTGTGAGTTTTACAATTTGTACCAAACCAGTGATTAAAGGTACCAACTGTGACATTCAGATCTGGTCACTTGCTGTTCACTGATGTTGAACTTTCTCTGAGTTTGCTCCGACTGCATCATCTCTTTGAGCCTTTCATTTTCATCATTCAAAGTATTTGTGTATGCAGTGACAAGTCTGACTCACAATGGTGTAGCATGGCCACTCCTAAAACAAGGCCTGTGGGATATCGATCACTGAAGCAGATTGGAGTCAATTCAGGACCTCCTGAAAAGGTACAGCCGCCCACACTGGACAATGTCCCTCTCACAAACATCATTAGGGACTTGCTCAATCACACAGCGAGCTGAAACAGAGATTACAATATTAGCAGTCTGAAGAGACCCGGATGATTAATGCATCAAACACAGCTGCGTGTGTTCCTGTTGGATTTAGCCCTGATGTTCCAGCCACACAAAATCTTCAAAGAATTAGAATTCTCAAATGGTCACAGCTCCGGGCTACTCCTCCCTCAAACTGCATGTGATGAAAGGTCATCGGCCTGCAACGTTAACACTGTTTCTCTCTCCACAGAGGTGCTGCTTGACCCGTTGAGTGTTTCCAGCATTTTCTGTTTTTATTTCAGGTGGAGTGTTCAGGAGTGTTTCCGTCCCCTCCCCCACTGTCTTAGATTAAATGCCATTGCTTGACAGGCTTCATCAAACAGTGCCCAGACATTTCTGTTTGCTGAGTCCCAGCTGACTGTGTAAGTGTTTGACTCCACTCCTCTGATAAGAAGCCCTCTAAGAATTTTCCAATACAGCAGTAATGGGACTGGTTGAGGGTCACTGTGGCCTGCCTAAGGGTATGGGGGGGGGGGGGGGGGGGGACATGGAGGAAGCTGTTTTTGGAACACTTCCTACATATTGGTTAATGTTTGTGAGGCAGTTCATGGATCTGGAGAGTAAAAGGCTCCTTCAGCAGCTCGGTGAGCAAAGGTGTCATGTGGTGTGGTACTGAGGCACACAATCAGTTCCCAATCTGTAACACATACAGTAAAGTCCAAAGGGTCTGGCTGTTAAGCAAGACCAGGATCTGACTCATCTGTGATGTCCCCACAGTTGAACATCTCTGATGTCTGGGCTCATACATGAGAAGGAGTTGCTGCAGCACCAATCCAGCTTCACGGATTGACTTTGTTTAAAACAGCTGACCTGTCTGTGTTTGAACAATACTCAGGTCAGCATTGCTGGGCAGCCCGTCATTTGCTCCCAAATGTGGGCGGCACAGTGGCGCAGTGATTAGCACCGCAGCCTCACAGCTCCAGCGACCCGGGTTCAATTCTGGGTACTGCCTGACTGGAGTTTGCAAGTTCTCCCTGTGACCGCGTGGGTTTTCTCCGGGTGCTCCGGTTTCCTCCCACAGCCAAAGACTTGCAGGTTGGTAGGTAAATTGGCCATTATAAATTGCCCCTAGTATAGGTAGGTGGTAGGGAAATATAGGGACAGTTGGGGATGTGGTAGGAATATGGGATTAGTGTAGGATTAGTATAATTGGGTGGTTGATGGTCGGCACAGACTCGGTGGGCCAAAGGGCCTGTTTCAGTGCTGTATCTCTAAACTAAAAACTAAATATAGAGTGCAAGAGAAAGGAGGTTAAGTTGAACTTGTATAAGAGAATAGTTCAGCCTCAGCTGGAGTATTGTGTCCAATTCTGGGCACCGCACTTGAGGAAAGACAGGAAGGCATTGGAGAGAGTACAGAAAAGATTCACAAGAATGGTTCCAGGGAATTTCAGTTATGAAGATAGATTGGAGAAGTTAGGACTGTTTTCCTTGGAGAAGAGAAGGCTGAAAGGTGATTTGATAGAGGTATTCAAAACCATGAGGGGTCTGGACAGAGCAGATCGAGAAAAACTGTTCCCACTCGTGAAAGGGTCGAGAATGAGAGGGCACAGGATTAAAATAATTGGTAAGAGAAGCAAAAGTGACATGAGGAAAAACTTTTTCACGCAGCGAGTGGTTAAGGTCTGGAATGCACTGCCTGAGAACGTGGTGGAGGCAGGTTCAATTGAAGCATTTAAAAGGGAATTAGACTGTTATATGAAAAGGAAGAATGTGCAGTAAAGGCCTGCTTAGGTCAGGAAAAACAACCCAACCCGAACGATCCACAGCAGACCTGAGCCTGATCTGGCCAGAGTCCCTCCAATTTCTCCCCGAGCCTGACCCCACTCGACCCGACCCGACCATCCCTTTACATATCTTGTGACTAGGAAGCTCCATGAAGATGGAACGCATGCGCAAGATGTCATAGTGATGTCACTCGCTCACTGCACAGACTCAGTTTCATCCCGGACTCCCAGCTCAGGTAAGTTTTTTTATTTTTAATACTTACCAGCAGCGCACTTACCGTGTGTGTCCGGCCTGACTGGACCCGATCCTGAAAGCCGGACCTGGAAGAAGGGCCCGACCCGACCCGATACCGACACATGCCGTCGGATCCTGTCAGGTTCGGATCGGATAGCAGGCCTTTAATGTGCAGCGTTATAGGGAGAAGGTGGGAGAACGGAACTGAGGGAATTGCTCTTTCGGAGAACCAGTGCAGACATGATGGGCCGAATGACCTCCGTCTGCGCTGTAACAATTCTGTGATTCTGTGATCCACTTTAACAGGAAAGCCCTGGGTCATAGGCCAGGGGTCAGAGGTGAAAGAATGAAAAGAAAGAAAGACTCAAATCAGTGGGAATCAGGGGGGAAACTCTCCCTTTGGAGATATACATAGCACAAAGGAAAATGGCTGTTGTTTGGATAAATACTTTTGTACACTTTGGCTTGCTGTACATGTGAACCTTGATGTCATGATATGTGATTAAAGGCTTTTGGGCAGTAGCTATTTTATGCACCACATGGAACATGGTGTCAGAAGTGAGTAGTCTGAATTTGAGAGGATTTTGATAGCTGTAAGACAGACAGCTAATGTGCAAAACTTCAGAGTTCAAAACAACTCCTGTCTGCAACTTTGCACAGGACAATGACAGCTGGGTAAGTCATTATGGCTTAGAATTTTCCAGTAGCTGCTCCTATAGACACGAAGGGAGATTTGAGAGTGAATTAGCATTTCTTCAAGTCTCAATGGCAGAATTATAAGATTACCACAGAGTTGGACAAGGAACCCGACAGATAATAGTAACTGTGTTATCATTGATGGGGAAGGAGTGTTCCAAGCTGTATTGCACCTAGATTTTACTGAGAGGAAAAGCAAGACTTGTGAGATTATGGAGGCCTTGAAGTCTCACTTCGAACCCTCTACTAATGTCATTTATGAACGCTATGTGTTTAACACTAGAGTTCAGATAGAGAGTATTGATCAGTATGTAACTGTATGTAAATGTTGAGCTGAGTCTTGTGAGTCTTGCAACTGAAGGATGATCTCAGAGATAGGATTGTCTCAGGAACAAGAGATCCCACTGTGAGAGCACGTCTACTGCGAGACGAGAAGCTTACTCTCAAAAAAGCTTTTGACATGTGCCGAAGCTCAGCTGAAGAGTATTGATGGGAGTATGGATGAGGCTGTGCACTATACTGAGAGGCAGTCCAAATCATCCAAGCACAAGTGAATGAAGAAAATAAAGGACAACTTTCGGAAAGGTCAGTGGAAAGATCAAGGCCAGAGTACTGGATATAAATACTGTGGTGACACCACAAGAAGGAAGAGGAAGCTTGTCAGTGTGAGGAAAGCAGTGTTCTAACTGCAAGAAGCTCAACCACTTTGCACGTAAATATTTTGCTAGAAAGAAGAAAATTCTGTAAAGATGGTTGACAGAAACACGTCAGGCGACGATTCTGACGAATCACTCTACACCCGAGAACATGTTGGTGCCTTCAAGACTCGAGGTAGAAAGTGGTTTGTGACTGTTGAACTGATGACTGCAGAAGTAGAGCATCAAGTTGATGTGAGGTGTCAGATAGACACTGGTTCTACATGCAACATGATGAGCTTCGCAGACTTGTGTGAAATGGCAGAAGATGGTGATTGGAATATGAAACCATTGAAGATACAGCTGAGGCTTTGTGGTGGAGTGATGCTCACCCCAAGAGGACAAACAAAACTGAGAGTCCAATGCAACAGGAAGAAAGAAGAACTTCAGTTGCAGATAGTGAACACGAAGCAAACTCCTCTCATCTCAGCTGAAACAAGTCAAAAGCTTGGACTGGTAACTCTCCACATACCAGAAAAGATTTGCAGTATTTCACATAACACCAAGCCATTGACTGCTGAACAAATCCTGACAGATTACAAAGATGTTTCCACAGGTATTGGATTCCTTTATGGTGAATATCATCTCAAAGTAGATGAGAGCGTGAGGCCAACTCAACATCTTCAATGGAGAATTCCAGCTGCCCTCAAGTTCAGCCTGAAAGACAAGATAGAGGAGCTTAAAAAGATGGGAGTAATCAAGAAAGTGACCACTTCTACAGACTGGATTAGCAGCATGGTAGCAGTGAAAAAATCTTGGAAGTTGAGAGTGCGTTTCGATCTAAAGGACCTCAGTAAAGCTTTTTAGAGATCTCCAATCATTGAATACCAACCATTGAAGAGATTCTGCCTCAACTTGCCAAGGCAAAGGTTTTTATTATGCTAGATGCTAAGGATGGATACGGACAAGTGACGTTGGATGAAAACAGCAGCTTTCTGACTACTTTCTGGATGCCATTTGGGAGGTACAGATAGTTGCACATGTCGTTTGGCATTCCTACTGCTGTGGAAAAGTACCAACACAGAACAGCATGAGGTAGTCAATGGTCTACCAGGAGTGAAAACGATCGTGGATGATCTTCTAGTCGATGGATGTAGAGATATGATGGAAGACACCATCACAGACCATGACCAGAATCTAGTGCGACTGCTAGAGAGAACTTGTCAGACATGAAAAGTTAGAGCTGAAGATGACCAAAGTCAGGTACATAGGGCATGTACTGACAGCTAAAGGTCTTTGCCCTGATCCTGATAAGGTGCAAGCTGTAGCAGAGATGCAGCAACCAACAGATGTGTGAAGATAGTTCAATGATTTGTTGGATTTGTGAACTACCTAGCCAAGTTCTTGCCCAAACTGTCATCAGAATATGAACCTCTACGCAAGCTCACTGCAGAGGAAGTTCAGTTATATTGGGGCACAGAACAAGAAGCAGCTTCCACTCACATCAAACGATGGGTGACGGCAATACCACTGCGGACACACAGTGATGTCAATGAGAAAGTCACCCTGCAGTGCGATGTCAGTGAAACAAGACTTGGAGCAAGCCTCAGACAGCAAGAACAACCAGTTGCGTTTGCATCCAGAGTGTTAACAGAAACTGACCGATGTTATGCACAGATCAAGGAAGAGTGTCTTTGCTTGTGAGCATTTCAGCCAGTATCTGTCTGGGAAGACAGAAAGTGATGGTAGTGTCTGACCACAAGCCACTTCAAAGCATTTTTCTCAAACCGCTTCTATCTGCCCAAAATTGTTTGCAAAGTGTTACGAGAGTTTCCATATATTTTTTGATAAAACTTGGAGTCTATATTTTAAAACTGAAGAGGCTAACCTTTGGGTGTTTTTTGAAAAGGAAGTTCAACAAAAGGCAAACTGTGAACAATTTTTTGCTGGAAAGCATGTGATTTCAAGTAAGCACCACAAGGACTTAAGAGCTATTTTTTGGTGTGACAAGACAGAATTTATGATTACCATGGGACTTGCTTGGAAAAAGTTTGGTTTCACTTTGAACTGGTAAAAGATGCTGGTTTTGGACTAAAAGAGGCAATTGGAATTTGTTTATGGACCTGCCAGGAGTTCAGAAGAAAACTGTTACCTCTCTTTGAAGAATCCCTGCTCTTGAAAAGCAAACACCATATGAAGTTGTACTGTTGCCTCCTGCATTTTTGAAGAAGTCCTGAATGGTTGCAGAAACCTTGCATCTTTAAAAAAGGATTTTGCATCGAATAGGTGAGGACTGAAACCTCTGTTGCTGCACACCTGATGGAAGACCTATGTGAAGCCTTCTGTAGTTGAATTTCTTTGCCGACCAAAATAGACGGTTCATCAACATCACCTGGAAAGATTCCTAGTGGCAGCCCTATTCAACTTTGGGACACCTCAAAACAAAGGACTTCCAAATTCGGTATAAGTTTTATTTTATTCCTTTTATTTGTAACAGCTGTAAACAGAAATCCCTATTTTTCCTGGTTAAGCAGTTTTTGGATGTATGTATGGGCTCAGATATAAAAAAATACGGGGCTTTAATATCTCAATTTGCATATATATTTACTTCATTATTGGTTAAGACTTGGTTTATAATAAACGGATAATTTTGTTGTTTATTAAAGAAACCTGGTTGGTGTGCTTTTATTCTAGGGAAAAGTAGAGTATCTAATTGGCTGTTTTGGGAAGTGGGAAATGTATTGATATGTTGTGAACTGTGGAGAAGTGGGACTGAATTAACAGTGCACTCCTCCCGCCTCAGTCGGAACAAAAGGATGTTCCTTTGTTTGCAGAGTTATCATAAGATCATAAGAACTAGGAGCAGGAGTAGGCCGTCCGGCCCCTCGAGCCTGCTCCGCCATTCAATAAGATCATGGCTGATCTTTTCATGGACTCAGATCCACTTACCCGCGCTCTCACCGTATCCCTTAATTCCTTTATTATTCAAAAAGATATCTACCTTAGCTTTAAAAACGTTTACTGAAGAAGCGTCAACTATTTCACTGGGCAAGGAATTCCATAGATTAACAACCCTCTGCGTGAAGAAGTTCCTTCTTAATTCAGTCCTAAATCTGCTCCCTCTAATCTTGAGGCTATGCCCTCTTGTCCCAGCTTCACCTGCCAGTGGAAACATCCTCCCTACTTGTATCTTATCTATTCCCTTCATGATTTTATATATTTCTATAAGATCCCCCCTCATTCTTCTGAATTCCAATGAATATAATCCCAATCTACTCAGTCTCTCCTCATAAGCCAACCCCCTCAACTCTGGAATCAACCTAGTGAACCTCCTCTGCACCCTCTCCAGTGCCAGTACATCCTTTCTCAAGTAAGGAGACCAAAACTGCACACAGTACTCCACGTGCGGCCTCACCAGTACCCTATACAGCTGCAACATAACCTCTCTGCTTTTAAACTCAATCCCTTTAGCAATGAAGGACAAAATTCCATTTGCCTTCCTAATTACTTGCTGTACCTGCAGACCAACCTTCTGCGATTCATGCACAAGGACACCCAGGTCCCTCTGCATAGCAGCATGCTGTAACTTTTTACCATTCAAGTAATAATCCTTTTTACTGTTACTCCTACCGAAATGAATGACTTCACATTTATTAACATTGTATTCCATCTGCCAGACCTTTGCCCACTCACTCAATGTATCTATGTTCCTCTGCAATGTTTCACAGTCATCTGCACACTTTGCTCTGCCACTCATCTTAGTGTCATCTGCAAACTTTGACACCCTACACGTGGTCCCCAACTCCAAATCATCTATATAAATTGTAAATAATTGCGGTCCCAACACCGATCCCTGAGGCACACCACTAGTGACTGATTGCCAACCAGAATAGCACTCATTTATCCCCACTCTCTGCTTCCTGTTAGTCAACCAATCCTCTATCCATGCTAATACTTTACCCCCATCCTTATCTTATGCAACAGCCTCTTATGCGGCACCTTGTCGAAGGCCTTTTGGAAATCTAGGTACACCACATCCACTGGGTCCCCATTGTCCACCTTGCTCGTAATGTCATCATAGAATTCCAAAAGATTTGTCAAGCATGACCTGCCCTTCATGAACCCATGCTGCGTCTGCCCAACGGGACAATTTCTATTGAGATGCCCTGCTATTTCTTCCTTGATAATAGACTCAAGCATCTTCCCCACTACAGAGGTTAAGCTAACCGGTCTAGAATTCCCCATCTTTTGTCTACCTCCCTTTTTAA
Source organism: Heterodontus francisci (assembly GCF_036365525.1). NCBI lineage: Eukaryota > Metazoa > Chordata > Chondrichthyes > Heterodontiformes > Heterodontidae > Heterodontus > Heterodontus francisci. Next base: position 66,475,126 of record NC_090393.1, on the reverse strand, counting down.
ACAGTGGCATCACATCTGCTGTTTTCCAATCTGCTGGGACTACCCCAGAATCCCCAGTGAATTTTGGAAAATTACCGCCAGTGCACCTGCTATTTCTCCCGCCATCTCTTTTAGTACCCTGGGATGCATTCCATCAGGGCCAGGAGACTTATCAATCCTTAGCTCCATTAGCTTGCCCAACACTACCTCTTCCGTAATAATGATTGTTTCCAGGTCCTCACCTAAGTTCGTCTCTTTGTCAATTACTGGCATGTTATTAATGTCCTCCACTGTGAAGACCGATACAAAATACCTGTTCAATGCCTCAGCCATTTCATCATATCCCATAACCTAAATTCCCCTTCTCATCCTCTAAAGGTCCAACGTTTACTTTAGCCACTCTTTTTCGTTTTATATATTTATAGAAACTTTTGCTATCTGTCTTTATATTCTGTGCTAGTTTTTTCTCATGTTCTATCTTACTTTTCTTTATAGCTCTTTTTGAGGCTTTCTGTTGACCTTTAAAGTTTTCCCAATCTTCTAGTTTCATGCTGTTTTTGGCCACTTTGTATGCCTTCTCTTTCAATTTGATAGCCTCCCTTATTTCCTTAGACACCCATGGCAGATTACCCCTTTTCTTCCAGTCCTTCCTTTTCACTGGAATATACTTTTGCTGAGCACTTTGAAAAATTGCTTTGAAAGTCCTCCACTGCTCGTCAACTGTCCCACCGTAAAATCTTTGTTTCCAGTCTACTTTAACCAAGTCCTCCCTCATTCTATTGTGGTCCCCCTTGTTCAAGCGCAGGACCCTGGTATTGGATTTTATCTTCACACTCTCCATCTGTATTCTAAATTCAACCATACTGTGATCACTCCTTCCAAGAGGATCCCTAACTATGAGGTCATTAATTATTCCTGTCTCATTACACAGGACTAGATCTAGGATAGCTTGCTCCCTCGTCGGTTCCATTACATACTGTTCAAGAAAACTATCACGGATACACTCAACGAATTCCTCCTCAAGGCTACCCTGACTGAGCTGGTTCGACCAATCTACATGTAGATTAAAATACCCCATGATAATTGTCGTACCATTTTTACAGGCATTAGTTATTTCTTTGTTTATTGCCCGCAAGGGAAGCACATGTGCATCGCCAACATGCTGTCGAGGGCTGTGCTACCTTGGAAGGAAGTTGATGATGCTCGTACAGAGTGCAAAATCTTCCAGATTCAACATGACGCAACAGTATGACATGCTCTGGCTGTCATCAATCCAGCAGAGACATTGAATCTAACAGACAAGTGTCTTGATCAGATCAAACAAACTACGTGACATGATGCAACTCTTCAATTGCTACAGGAAGTTGTGATGAAAGGATAGCCTGAAACCAGCAAGGACACACCTGTTGCTGTAGGAGAGTATTAGGCATACAGAGATGAAGTGACTGCCCAAGATGGTAACTTGTACAAAGGGGCTATGGTCATTATCCCTAAAGAGATGAGAAAAGAGATGCTGAAGCACGTTCACACAAGCCATCAAGGAATCGAGTCTAGTCTGAGGAAGTCAAGAGAAGTGCTCTACTGGCCAAACATGAGCAATGAGGTTAAGGACCACATCAGTCAGTGCAGTGCTTGCAATGAACATTAAGCTGAGCAAACTAAAGAGTCTCTCATGACTAATGATATCCCAGACAGAGCATGGCTGAAGCTTAGAGTAGACCTCTTCACTCTCACTGGAACTGATTATCTCGTCACAGTCAAATACTATTTGGACTACTGGGAGTTAGACTAGCTGACGTCAACAACTACCAGTGAGATTGTAGAATGCCTGAAAGCACACTTCAGTTGTCATGGCATTCCCAACATTGTGATGAACAACAATGGCCCTCAGTTCACAAGCGAAGAATTCAGACACTTCATATAAACTATTGGGAGATTCAGCATTACACATCATCTCCACACTATCCCCAGTGAAATGAAAAGACTGAACCTGTGGTGAAAATTGCCAAAAGGATCATAAAGAAATCTAGATCTGGCAAAGCTGTGTACAAGGAAATCTTAGATTGGAGAAACACACCTACTGAAGGCATGGGAAGTAGTCCAATCCGGGGACTGGTCGCACCTCAATGACAATTCCAACAGCTAAGAAACTACTGAAACTAGACATAGTAACAGGTGTGAGAAACAAGATTGTAGTGAGATGACAGGAAGTCAAATGTCACTTTGATAAAGCTGCCAAATTGTTGTCAGAGCTGAGAGTTGGAGAGCAGGTCAGAGTGCAAAGATTCAACACACTCAGGAGAAATGAATTCACTTGGCAACTTGGGACTTGCATGAAGTAGTTGCCACCTTGATTACACCAAGTGAAGGTGAACGACCAGATCTATCATCACTACTGCCGACATCTACACTCAACTGGAGAAGCTGCTCCTTCACAGCAAACGGCTGATGAGAAAGATCTGAATTTGCCAAATGAACAAGGAACTGAACGACTAACAGTCCCGGAGGTCAACCGTACTCCAACCAGTTCAACAGATGAGCAGCATCAATCACCACAATAACAACATTCCCCAGAGAAGGAACACCGACAACATCAATCAAGGAACCAGCAGACACCAGACGAATAGCCAACAACAACTCACATGCGTACCACAAAATGACCTGAATGCTTTAAAGATGATGTGTGAAAAGTATGTGTCAAGACAGACAAATTTAAAAGGACAAGAAAGAACAGACTTTATGAAAAGGGGGATGTTTGGATAAATACTTATGAAGCCTTTCGCTTGTTGTACACATGTGACCTCTGATATCATGATATGTAAATAAAGGCTTTCAAGTAGTAGACATTTAATGCACCACATGGAACAGTTGTTGTTGTTGGGAGCCAGTCATCTCAGTCCCAGGACATCACTGCAGGAGTTCCTCAGGATAGTGTCCTAGGCCCAACCATCTTCAGCTGCTTCATCAATGACCTTCCCTCTAACACAAGGTCAGAAGTGGGGATGTTCGCTGATGCTTGCACAATGTTCAGCACCATTCGCAACTCTTCATATACTGAAGCAGTTTGTGCTTGAATGCAGCAAGACCTGAACAATATTCAGGTTTAGGCTGATAAGTGGCTAGTAACATTCGCACAACACAAATACAAGGCAATGACCATCTCCAACAAGAGAGATTCTAACCACCTCTGCTTGACATTCGATTCACTCCGCATGATATCAAGAAACGACTGAAGGCATCGGATACTGCAAAAGCTATGGGGTCTGACAATATTTCGGTGATAGTACTGAAGTCCTGCGCTCCAGAACTTGCCGCGCCCCTAACCAAGCTGTCCCAGTACAGCTACAACACTGGCAGCGACCCTGCAATGTGAAAAATTGCAGGACAAGTCCAACCCGGCCAATTACCACCCCATCAGCCTACTCTCAATCGTCAGTAAAGTGATGGAAGGTGTCATCAACAGTGCCATCAAGGGGCACTTGCTTATCAATAACCTGCTCAGTGACGCTCAGTTTGGGTTCTGCCAGGGCCACTCAGCTCCAGACCTCATTACAGCCTTGGTTCAAACATGGACAAAAGAGCTGAACTCAAGAGGTGAGGCGAGAGTGACTGCCCTTGACATCAAGGCAGCATTTGACCACGTATGGCATCAAGGAGCCCTAGCAAAACTGAAGTCAATGGGAATCAGGGAGAAAACACTCCGCTAGCTGGAGTCATACCTAGCGCAAAGGAAGATGGTTGTGGTTGTTGGAGGTCAATCATTTGAGCTCCAGGACATCACTGCAGGAGTTCCTCAGGGTAGTGTCCTAGGCCCAACCATCTTCAGCTGCTTCATCTATGACCTTCCCTCTGACACAAGGTCAGAAGTGGGGATGTTCGCTGATGATTACACAATGTTCATAACCATTCGTGACTCTTCAGATACTGAAGCAGTCCATGTAGAAATACAGCAAGACCTGGACAATATCCAGGCTTGGGCTGATATGTGGCAAGTAACATTCACGCCACACAAGTGCCAGGCAATGACCATCTCCAACAAGAGAGAATCTAACCATCTCCCCTTGACATTCAATGGCATTACCATCGCTGAATCGCCCACTATCAACATCCTAGGGGCTACCATTGACCAGAAACTGAACTGGAGTAGTCATATAAATACTGTGGCTACAAGAGTAGGTCAGAGGCTAGGGATCCTGAGGTGTGTAATTCACCTCCTGACTCCCCAATGCCTGTCCACCATCTACAAGGCACAAGTCAGGAGTGTGATGGAATACTCTCCACTTGCCTGGATGGGTGCAGCTCCAACAACACTCAAGAAGCTCAACACCATCCAGGACAAAGCAGCCCACTTGATTGGTACCCCATCTACAAACATTCACTCCTTCCACCACTGACTCACAGTGGCAACAGTGTGTACCACCTACAAGATGCACTGCATCAATGCACCAAGACTCCTTAGACAGTACCTTCCAAACCCATGACCTCTACCAACTAGAAGGACAAGGGCAGCAAATACATGGGAACACCACCACCTGCAAGTTCCCCTCCAAGTCACACATCATCCTGACTTGGAACTATATCGCCGTTCCTTCACTGTCGCTGGGTCAAAATCCTGGAATTCCCTTCCTAACAGCACTGTGGGTGTACCCACACCAGATGGACAGCTGTGGCTCAGTAAGGCAGCTCACCATAACCTTCTTAACGGCAATTAAGGACGGGAAAGAAATTCTGGCCTTGCCAGCGATGCCCACATGCCATGTATAAAAGAAAATGACCCTTTGTTTGCGGATCATTCAGCTCTGTCTATATCATTCGCTTTCCGATGTTTAGCACGCATGTAGTCCTGTGTTGTAGCTTTAGCAGTTTGGCATCTTATTTTATGTATATCTGGTGCTGGTCCTGGCATGCTCTCTTACACTCCTCATTGAAACAGAATTGGTCCCTGGCTTGATGGTAATGGTAGAGTGGGGAATATGCCAGGCTATGAGTTTACAGATTGCGGCTGTATACAATTCTGCTGCTGCTGATGGCTCTCAGCACCTCGTGGATGCCCAGTTTTGAGTTGCTAAATCTGTTCTGAATCTGTCCCATTTAGAACGGTGGCAGTGCCACACAACACGATCACAGATGTCCTCAGAAGACGGAGCTTCATCTCCACAATGACTGGTGGTCACTCTGACCAATACTGTCATGGACAGATTCACCTACGACAAGTAGATAGGTGAGGGCAGTGCCAAGTAAGTTTTTCCCTCGTGTTGGTTCCCTCACCACCTGCCACAGACCTAGTCTAACAGTTATGTCCTTTAGAATTCAGCCAGCTCAGTCAGTAGTGGTGTTACCGAGCCACTCTTGGTGATGGACATTGAAGTCCCCCACCCAGAGTACATTCTGTGCCTTTGCCACCCTCAGTGCTTCCTTCAAGTGCTGTTCAACATGGAGGAGTACTGACTCATCAGCTGAGGGAGGGGGGTGGTAGGTGGTAATCAGCAGGAGCTTTCCTTGCCCATGTTTGACCTGATGTCATGAGACTTCATGGGATTCAGAGTCAATGTTGAGGACTCCCAGGGCGACTCCCTCCTGACTGTATACCACTGTACCATGTCTGGTGGTCTGTCCTGCCAGTCGGACAAGACATACCCAAGAATGGTGATGGAGGTGTCTGGTATATTGGCTAAATGGTATGACTCGATGAGTATGACTATGTCAGGCTGTTGCTTGACTAGTCTGCGGGATAGATCTCCCAACTTTGGCAAAAAACCCAGGTGTTAATGAGGAGAACTTTACAGGGTTGTCTGCGCTTGGGGTGCCCTTCTCATGTCTGAATCTAGGTCGATGCTGTCCGGTTTTATTCTTATTATACTTTCTTATCGTGGTTCAATACATCTGAGTGACTTACTAGACCATTTCACAGGGCAGTTAAAATCAACCATATTGTTGTGGGTCTGGAGTCACATGTAGGCCAGACCCGGTAAGGACGGCAGATTTCCTTCCCTGAAGGGCGTTAGTGAACCAGATGTGTTTTTACAACAATCCAGTAGGTTCACGGTCACCGTTACTGAGACTAGTTTTTTATTCCAGATTTATTGAATTTAAATTCAAAAGCTGCCATGGTGAGATTTAAATTCACATACCCAGATTTTTAAGCCAAGCCTCTGGGTTACTAGATACATAACCCCCACTCTACCATACACCATGACTCTCATGTCTCCCTCCTTTCCACCACCCTGTGTCTTGAGAATTAAAATTGTCTGGATAATTTGAGAGAGGGATGGTTTTTACACAGCGAGTGGTTAAGGTCTGGAATGCACTGTCTGAGAGTGTGATGGAGGCAGGTTCAGTGAGTGTTTAGGATCTGGAATGCACTGTCTGAGAGTGTGGTGGAGGCAGGTTCAGTGAGTGTTTAGGATCTGGATTGCACTGTCTGTGAGTGTGGTGGAGGCAGGTTCAGTGAGTGTTTAGGATCTGGAATGCACTGTCTGAGAGTGTGGTGGAGGCAGGTTCAGTGAGTGTTTAGGATCTGGAATGCACTGTCTGAGAGTGTGGTGGAGGCAGGTTCAGTGAGTGTTTAGGATCTGGAATGCACTGTCTGAGAGTGTGGTGGAGGCAGGTTCAGTGAGTGTTTAGGATCTGGATTGCACTGTCTGTGAGTGTGGTGGAGGCAGGTTCAGTGGGTGTTTAGGATCTGGAATGCACTGTCTGAGAGTGTGGTGGAGGCAGGTTCAGTGAGTGTTTAGGATCTGGATTGTACTGTCTGAGAGTGTGGTGGAGGCAGGTTCAGTGGGTGTTTAGGATCTGGAATGCACTGTCTGAGAGTGTGGTGGAGGCAGGTTCAGTGGGTGTTTAGGATCTGGAATGCACTGTCTGAGAGTGTGGTGGAGGCAGGTTCAGTGAGTGTTTAGGATCTGGATTGCACTGTCTGTGAGTGTGATGGAGGCAGGTTCAATCATGGCTTTCAAAAGAGAACTGGATAAGCACCTGAGGAAAAAAAATGTGCAGGGCTGCGGGGAAAAGGTAGGGGCTTGGAGCTAACTAGATTGCTCCAGTAAAGAGACGGTACAGACACAACTGGCTGAATAGCCTCCTTGGAAGCTGCAACCATTCTATGGTTCAATGATTCTATCATTCTAGAAAGTTCCAAGTGTTTACTCAGCTGAGGCTTAGCCTGTACAGTATGCAGTACACACTGCCTGTACAGTACAGTCATTAGCTGAGGCTCCGCCTGTACAGTGTGCAGTACACAGCCTGTACAGTAGTCATTAGCTGAGGCTCCGCCTGTACAGTGTGCAGTACACACTGCCTGTACAGTACAGTCATTAGCTGAGGCTCCGCCTGTACAGTGTACAGTACACACTGCCTGTACAGTACTGTCATTAGCTGAGGCTCCGCCTGTACAGTGTGCAGTACACACTGCCTGTACAATACAGTGTGTACAGTCATTAGCTGAGGCTCCGATCACTAGTGCACTTAGAAAATTCCTCTGTAAATCTACTCTTCAACTGAGTGCTGGCAGTTCATAGTTCAACACAGCGGTCAGAAACCAGTACAGAACAGAGAACTTTTCACACACTCATACACATTAGGCCCCTTACACTCACTGAACTCACACACAAGCACATCAGGCCCCTCACACTCACACACGTCACACTCAGTTCCTCAGCTGTTGTTTCAGGGAGAGTGAAGCTCAGCAGTACAGGGAAGAAGGGGGGAATGTGGGACAGTATTGGGGAAGGGACAAGAGATGAAGATGAAGGCGTGAGGGATGGATTGGGGTCGGACGGTGATGTGGAGGTAGCTGAGCGATGGTGATGGAAGGGTCTCTGAGGGATGGTGATGGCAGGTTGAGGGATGATTAAGAGGGTGTGAGGGATGGAATGGGGAATGGATGCTGATGTGAGGGTGTCTGAGGGATGGGATGATAGTGAGGCAGGTTGATGGATGGTGATGGGGTAATGAGGGGTTTGAGGGGTGGGGCGATGAGGGGTTTGAGGGGTGGAGCGATGAGGGGTCTGAGGGGTGGGGCGATGAGGGGTCTGAGGGGTGGGGCGATGAGGGGTCTGAGGGGTGGGGCGATGAGGGGTCTGAGGGATGGGGCGATGAGGGGTCTGAGGGATGGGGCGATGAGGGGTCTGAGGGGTGGGGCGATGAGGGGTCTGAGGGATGGGGCGATGAGGGGTTTGAGGGATGGGGCGATGAGGGGTTTGAGGGATGGGGCGATGAGGGGTTTGAGGGATGGGGTGATGAGGGGTTTGAGGGATGGGGTGATAAGGGGTTTGAGGGATGGGCTTTGGTGAAGCCTGGCAGTGATGGGTTGGATTGCCTTCTCTTCAAAGCTTCTCAGTTTTCCTACTTGAGGAGACATTTGAAGTGTAGAAGGGGAGGAATTTCTCAAGGAAGGATCAAACTTTCCTGACAGGGCTCCTTGATGGAGGCTGGAAGGGAGGGGAGGGAGGGTGTGAGGGAGGGAGATGTGCCCATAGATCCACTAACCAGAATTACAAGGTCCAGTTTAAATGTAGTGGAGGCCTGGCAGAGAAAGAGTCCTGGCCGTCCTGAACTCCTCACACCCACCACACCCCTCACACCCCACCCCAACTCTTTTACCCCCACTCCCACTACCCTCTATAACCATTGCCCACTCCTGTCCCCCTCCTTCCCCATCCCCACCCCCATTATCCCACTCTCCCACCCACCACTGCGCACCCACTCAGGCATAACTGGCCACTCCAGCCCATAACCTCTCACCAGCTTGTGACCCTGATTCTAAAGCCGAGCAGTTTCCCACTGAGGTGAAATTATCTGCACTGGTGGAGGGTTTAAGAGACTCATGGGATGGTGGACGCCTGTCCCCCTGTGACTGCAGACCCCTGCGAATGGCTACCTGTTGGGCTGTGCCGATCTCCTACTAAGCGTTATGTGGGTCTCCAACATTGATGCACATGCCAATGGGAGACAGTCCTCACTCTCTGGAGTCTCTGTGCAAATATTCCCGTCGGATATTGCGTGGCCGCCCTGGCTGACTGCCAGCTCCAAGGCCTCTTCCCTCGGCAGAGGTGAGTGGACATACAATTGGGAGTCCTCTGCCTGTCCGGGACATCTCCCTCTTATCATGGGCTCTCTTGTCCTGCAAGAGGAAGGATGGAGATGGTAGAGAGAACAACATGACAATTCTGCTCATTTCAGCCCCTCATCCCCTATTGAGGGATCTGACGTCTCTCATGCCGCCACTCACTGTCATGGGAATTAAGGTGGGGCGGTGGGTGGGCACTGCTGCCATCCTTAACTGGTCTGGCCTACATGTGACCCCATAGCAATTAATGTGGTTGACTCTTAAATGCCCTCTGAAATGGCCCAGCAAGCCAGTTTCTCAAGGGCAATTAGGGATGAGCAATAAATGCTGGCCGAGCCAGTGATGCCCACATCCCATGAACGAATAAAAAAAGCTCAGTCAACACCACAGCGCTGCCACCCTTCCCATATCACACAACCTCCTGCATAGTCACATGCAATGCTCAGTAACATATGGAGCACTCACCTTGACTGAACGCAGGAGGTCATTGACCCTCTTCCTGCACTGGACCCAGTTGCATTGGGTGATCCCACAGCTGCTAACCTCCTCTGCCATCTCCACCCTGGCTTGCTTGGTCAGGCGGGAGGACCTCTTATTACCATTGTGGGGGAAGAGAACCTCTCACCTTTCCCTTGCAGCCTGGAGGAGAATCTGCAGGGAGGCATCACTGAACTGTGGGACCAGCCTGTGTCATTGCTCGGACATCGTCTTCTGCCTTCCTTGGGGAGGGAGTGGGGGAATGCAGGACCCAATTGAACAAAGTTGTAGGCTGCATCAAGCTGAAAATATATCCAGGACAGGAGTGAATGCAGGGCTGGCAGGCCTTAAATATGGCGCCAACACCTGCTCTGGAGTTATCTGAGGGCATAATCAATGACTCGCCTCGCCCCGCCCCACCACGTGATTGGTGAGGTGTGGGGGGAGATCTCACTGTCAAATGGGACAGGAATGGCAACATTTACCAGGCCCGCCGCTGGGATTGACAGTGGACTCATTAAATTTAGCCCCTAGTGTTTCCTTTGACTCCTCCACACAAAGATCTGGTGTGATCATTAATCTTGTCTGTCCTGCACACCAGCTCAGATCTCTCATGTGTGGTACAACTCAGCCCCTCACTCATCCAATTTATGGTTTGCACTTTGAGTTTCCTTTTCCAAAGTTTCTGAAACATGTTTCATGAGCTCAGGGTCTTTTTCACATCCTGGTTAGATTAAACCAGGAGTAGTGGTGCTGGTGGGGTAGGGGGAAGGCTTGGGGATCCTTGCAATACAACGTACACGCAGCTATTCTGTGGCCACTCAGTCCCCCTCCCCCCACAACTCCTTCAGGAATCCTGGTCTATTTTAGGATACACCATCTGTTAGCCTCCAGTTCATCACTTGTGAGTGGCTAACAGTTGTTCAAAGAGATGACAAGTGAAAAACATTCAACAAGAGAATAGATTTCTTGTTCAGTTTAGGAGCCTGGTTTTGTATTTGTAAAGTGTGAGTGGGATTTGTTGGACAGCTTCAGACATACAAACTGGAACATTCTCCTGACACTGCCTCTGTTGGCTGGGGCTCCTGTTACCACTTCATTCCCTCTCCTTTCTCCTGCCAGCTTCTAGCTGCAGTCTGGTACTGAGTAGGCCTCTGGGAATCGAGCCCCGTCCTACTTGGTATTTCTCCACTTTGCCATGGCTGGTGCAGGTTGGGTTCAGTCCCTCTGTCTGCTTCAGTTGGTGCTTGGAGTTGAGATCAAAGGGTAGAGATACCCGAGGAATCTTTTTGGGTCACTGCAGTGTGAAGATATGGCAAGTCAGGGCAGGGCAGGAGCAGCTCTGAGGATGTGTGATGCACTGCAGCAACTCACCAAGGTTCCTTCGACAGCACCTTCCAAACCTGCGATCTCTCCCACCTAGAAGGACAAGGGCAGCACATACATGGGAACACCACCACCTACAAGTTCCCCTCCAAGTCACACACCATCCTGACTTGGAACTATATCGCCATTCCTTCACTGTCGCTGGGTCAAAATCCTGGAACTCCCTTCCTAACAGCACTGTGGGTGTACTTACCCCAAATGGACTGCAGTGGTTCAAGAAGGCAGCTCACCACCACCTTCTCAAGGGCAATTGGGGATGGGCAATAAATGCTGGTCTTGGGAATGTCACCCACATCCCGATTATCAATGTATAAAAAAGCTTTGTTTTAAAGTCTACAGCCTAAAAATTTGACTGCACTGTACCCGTTTACCAGTGCTAATTGTAAAATAACGACATATAAGGGTTAATGTTGGAGATAGTGAGAACACCCCTCCCATTGTAGAGATGATGTAATAGTCACATGGTAATGGGCTTTGGAGTGAAGAGAGTAGCAGCACGAAGGATGCTAGCTAAGGAGGCTTGAGGAGATTGTAAACAGTAATGCATATATAATAAAGAGTTATTAGTTGTCCTAATCTAGACTCTAGACTTTATCTACAACACCCTAGCTACGCTACAGCAACTACGACAACAAGACCACGCAACACTAACCAGCCTAGTAAACCCAATTTTTGTTTCCATTAAAATCATTCAGAACAAGGCCGAGTGAGTAAGTCCGAGAGGCCTGCCACAGTGGTAATGGCTGTTGGCTATCCAGCCTATTGACAAACAGCAGCCTGAAGGCCTCAAGCCCAAATCACCTTTTCTTTTCTGGGCTTGGGCCCTTGGCTTGGGCCTTGGGCCTTGCTACCTCACCATCTCAGATCCTCCAATCGAAATGAGACCGGGCACAACACTCAAAGCCAACTTCTATTCAGTGTCTCCCCAAAATGGAGGTAAAGTGAGGTAAACAGACATGAATATGCCAGACACACTGTGACATCACCCTGCCTCGGTACCATCTGAATTCATACCCTAGGCATGCGGTAAGAGCAGCACTCCATTCAGTCTCAGCATCTGAGGAGCAAATCTCCGTGTAACAGCATCAAAAGACCCCCTTGTACTTTGCTTTGTCCCCCAGGCATAACTGTTCTCCCAGCACAAAGTAGCAGACAAATGGACCTGTTGCGTATCAACCATTTTGAGATGTTTCTGAGAGACACAACACAACGTTGAGTAAAAGGACATGACCTGCACAACACATGGTTCAGATGGTGAATTGAGAGCGACTGCCTTTGACATCAAGCAGTATTTGCCCGAGGGCAACCCCACAGAGCCCTAGTAAAATTGGAGTCAATGGAAATCAGGGTAAGACTCTCCTCTGGTTGGAGTCATACCGAGCACAAAGGAAAATGGTTGGCTAAAAATCTCAGCTCCAGGACATCACTGCAGGAGTTCCTCAGGGTAGTGTCCTAGGCCCAACCATCTTCAGCTGCTTCATCAATGACCTTCCCTCTGAGACAAGGTCAGAAGCGGGGATGTTCGCTGATGATTGCACAATGTTCAACATCATTTGCAACTCCTCAGATACTGAAGCAGGCCGAGTCCAGATGCAGCAAGACCTGGACAATATTTAGGCTTCGGCTGATAAGTGGCAAGTAACATTCGCGCCACACAAGTGCCAGGCAATGACCATTTCCAACAAGAGAGAATCTAACCTTCTCCCCTTGACATTCAACGGCATTACCATCGCTGAATCCCCCACTATCAACGTCCTGGGGGTTACCAATGACCAGAAACTGAACTGGAGTAGCCACATAAATACTGTGGCTACAAGAGTAGGTCAGAGGCTAGGAATCCTGAGGCGAGTAACTCACCTCCTGACTCCCCAAAGCCTGTCCACCATCTACAAGGCACAAGTCAGGAGTGTGATGGAATACTCACCACTTGCCTGGATGGGTGCAGCTCACTCAAACACTCAAGAAGCTCGACACCATCCAGGACAAAGCAGCCCGCTTGATTGGCACCCCATCCACAAACATTCACTCCCTCCACCACCGACGCACAGTGGCAGCAATGTGTACCATCTACAAGATGCACTGCAGCAAAGCACCAAGGCTCCTTAGACAGCACCTTCCAAACCCGCGACCTCTACCACCAGGAGGCTATTCGGTCCATTGTGCCTCTGGTCATTTGGTAAAGCAATCCAATTAGTCCCAGGCCCAGGGGCGAGTTCGGTGCCCTATTCACAGCACTGGGAGCTGCCTGGAGGCAGGAGCTAGAAAGGAGGGCCCTTTGAAAAGGTAGCCAGGACAGGGTTTACTGTGCACCGACGATCTGGCACCAGCGGGTCTGCAGACAGGCAGTGATGGCACGGGTAGGCGTCCACGGGCAGCCTCAAGGTTTTCAGATGCCTCACTTGAGGCATTAACAGAGGCAGTAGCTCAGAGACAAGATATTGTTCCCAACTTCCGGTAGAAATAATCCACCCAAAGAACCTGGATGGAGGTGATGATGGAGGTCATCAGTAGAGGAGAGGCCACAAGGACGTGGGTCCACAGCCGGAAAGGATTCAATGACCAGCTAAGATGTGGAAAGGTGAGTGTCAAACGACACCCAGGTGACTGGCCTCTCTGGATGCAGCAGCATGCAGACTAGACGAGCAGAACAGACTGAGTGCCCATAGTTCCCCCTTACATTGTCACATCAAGTGCTCTGCTTGGCCTCGATGCTGGGCCTCAGGTGCCACACACAAGGAGGGTTTTCCTGCAACATCAGAGGCAGTTGAGTTCCCATATGTTGGAAATTCCTGAGGCATTGTGGAGCCATGGACAGATAGAGGAGTCAATGCAGTGGATGTGTGCCATTATGACTCAGGGATTTGAGCACATGAGCTCCTGCATTGAGAGAGTGGCCAATCTCTTAAACAGCCATATGCAGCAGCACTCTGATTGGATGCAGGAGCAAAGCCCTGATACACACAGGAAGACTGAGGCTCTCTGTAGCATGAACCGCTCAGAGTTGCTGATGGAGTGAAAGCCATCTGATGGCCTCATCCAGCCTGCAACCATGCCATGAAAGGGCTGAGGCAGTCGAGGAGGCTAATGAGGGCACCACTCCTCGGGGGCACTGGCGTCATCCCTCGCCACCTTGGCCCCTCTGAGGAACCACCCACATCGCAAGGCCCTGTGACAGAGGATGCCCCTACAAGGACGCAGGCACAGCAGCCCATGGAAGAGTCCCCATGGGCACCTCCACGACCAGGACAGAAGCCACAGGTATCTGAGCCAGTTGCAGAGACAATGGAGCAGGCTGCCTCCACCTCATCCTCAGCCACAGGGGGAGAACCCAGTAGAAGAGGACAGCTCCAGCTTCTCCAGTCTCTCCACATAACTGAAGTCCCTCATCCCTGCTATCATTCTGGTAAACCTCCTCTGTGCCCTCTTTAAAGCCTTGACATCCTTCCTAAAATGAGAGAGACAGTAAGGCAGCTTCATTAGAGCCGATGTTTGAGAGACAGCAAATTCTGGAAATAGCTGGTCATTAGATTGGAAAGTTCTGGAAAACTGTCTCTGGATAGAGAGACTCAGTGACGACGGAGCAGTTTAATTTGCTTAAGGACTGCTGAAGGTCTGGTGACTCATTCACTATCTTCAGGAAATCTTGATTAAATGCAGACCCTAACATTCCTCTTTTAAAACTGAAACTATTATTAACCTTTAGACTGCTGGCAGATGCTAGAAAACCACAGGTTCCAGTTCGGCCTGGGTTTCTATCTACAGCTGTCACAGTCTTACACTCAGACAAATCCCAGCAGATTCCCTTCAGTTTGTACGTCTCGGCCATAAGGCAGGGTTTCGAGTCACGGATTCACCCTTTGTCACTTGTGTCTGAATTTTGTTCAATGTTTGGCTTCGGGAATCCGAAAACACAAACACACACCACACAGACACACCGACACCACACACAAAAACTCACACACATACAAATATATACACACACTAAAGCGTGGCTACCCGACCCGAACCCAACCAGACCCGACGGCATGTGTGGGGTTTGGATCAGGTTGGATCTCTCTTCCGGGTCCAGCATTCGGGCTCGGGTCGAGCTGGACGTGGACGGCGCTGCCTTGCTCCGGGAAGTAATCTTCAATTGAACATTCAGGATGTCAAGGCGGGAAACGTGCAGTCCGGACTCCGCACTCTGCAGTAAAGCCTGCCTACCCGACCAAACCTAAGTTCACGTGTCAGGTTCGGGTTGGGTGGGATATTTAAAGAAATTAAAAGGCTCGGGGCCTGGGTTGTGTTTTAATTTTATACCCAGGCCAGGTTTTAACACACACACGTTATTCACATTTCTGCTCTCACTATCTGAGAGGGGTCTGCTCCTACTCTGGTCCCCTCCTTTGAACTGTGTGTGATGATGATACTCCTGCAATTTTCATGGTGGAGATGTTTTTGGAAACTGCTGCCTCTTTTTGCCTGTTGCTATGGGATGTTTGGAGTTTCTGGTTTGAACAGGATTCAGTAGGAAGCGTGAGTGAGCTCGTATCATCCAGGCAGGGTGAGGTACCAGGCCTGGAGAACTCACGTGGCTGATTGGTCACTGCTTGATAAAATTCCAAAAGCTTTTTTCTTGCCATTCTAGTTGTTAAAAAGATTTTGAAAGGTCCATTTCCTGGCAGGGAATAGGGAGAAGGAGCGATGTTCCTGGATTTTCATTCAAATCCTGGTTTGTCTGAGTAGGATTCCCTGATGTTAAAGTTTAAAAGATGGTGTTGGTTGGGACACTAGTCATTA
The DNA here is from genome assembly GCF_036365525.1 of Heterodontus francisci. NCBI lineage: Eukaryota > Metazoa > Chordata > Chondrichthyes > Heterodontiformes > Heterodontidae > Heterodontus > Heterodontus francisci. The sequence goes on along the minus strand of NC_090393.1, from coordinate 66,459,438 downwards.
CTATAGGAACCCTCACTTACAAACTTAAAACCATAGAGAAAGGCTAATCCATCCAGCAGAATCTTGTGAACTCAGTCCCTGCCGAAACAACGGGACCATTTTCGGGTCAGGAACCCAGTTAACAAACTTGTGCATCATGCTGAGCTTCTTTAACTGAGCCACAACATTAGTACCCCGCCTCCGGGTTGCCTGACCAATTAGAGAGTGCTGGTGGGATGACACGTGTATACTGTCAAAGGAAAGATTTCTAATTGAAGGGACCAGGGCATGGGTTACAAGGGCTCACCTGCGCATGGGTTTTTGGGGCTGTACAACCACAGGGATGGAGAGGAGACCTGGGAAGTCTCCCCCACCCCCGGGTCTCCCACTCTTACCTGGAGGTCCAGCTAAAGGAGCTGAGGGGCTGCAGGGAGGTGAGCTCGCCCAGGGACAAGAGGAAGGGGACAGTCTCTCCAACCGAGCAGGCCTGTGTGCAAGTGGATCCAGGACATCAGGAGGGTGGGAAAGGTGAGGAGCAGTACACTTTCATCCCCACACTCCGACTTTCCCAACATTCTTCTGCACAGCACTCAGAATAACACACTGTGCAGTTGCACTCATTCCTGTCTATCCGGGTGCCTCCTCACATCCCCATCTGAACAGCCAACACTCACACTTGCCCTCATCCTATTGCCCTCTTGCACCCATGCCTCACAGTCACCCTCCACCAATGTTGTCTTTCCCACCTCTCCACACAAGCCATTACTAACACTTATAACTCTCTACTTTGTCCCCTTGCTGGAGAAGAGATCACACAAACTTGGGAGACTGTGATGGGGGATGGGGGTGGCCCTCCAGTTACAGACACCCATCAGCCACTGGCAATGCATGCCCACCTGCTCCTCTAGGTAGGAGGTCTCGTTCCAGGAGGCTGTAGATGTCAGCAGTGACCTGCCATGAGAGCCTGAGCCTCCTGAGGCACTGGTGGTCAGACATGTCGAGAGAACTGATCCTCTGCCTGTAGATTTGCATCTTGCCTCCTTCCCATACTGTGGTGAAGACTGGCAGCAGGGAAGTGCAGCAGAAGGTGAGCGAGATGCAAGACAGGTGAAATAACTTCCAAGAAGTTGGTAATCACCTGCCAGGTAGTGAATGCACTCTGAGAAGGAGTGCTGTGAGCAGCAGCCTCTCACCTGGCCATGGCTGCAGCTCTTCAGTGGAACTGATCAAAGACTTCCCAGCCTGTTAGTTTCACTGAAGAAGCTCTTCCTATTGTGCCCTCACCTCAGTGACCCTGGCTGGTTGCTGACAACTCAGGAAACAGATGCCCTGGCTGGGAAATCCAGAACTAAGTGTTCTAACAGGTCTTAATTGGCTTCTTAGCTACCTTACCTACTTCTTAATTACTTACTCAACAGATCAAAAGGAGTTTCCTTGCTTGCCTTCAATCTAACCCCCCGGAAACCCAGAAGAGATGTTGTTGGGATCCTGACCTGAAGTCAATTTCAGAGGATTTAATTCCCAGCACACGTTAACCCACCTCCCCTTACCTGAGAAAATCCCCTCATGTCTATGCTGGGGCTTTGCTTGAGCAATCCAAAACTATTTGCATTGTAATATCCTTTCCCCATAGCCCCGTCTCTTCCTCTGTGTCAAACATTTAAAAAAAGACTTGCATTTATATAACACCTTTCATGACCACCGGATGGCTCAAAGCACTTTACAGACAATGCTGTTTGTAATCTGGCTGCTGTGTTTCCTCCATTACAACAGTGATTGTCATGTAGTCATTGTAATGTAGGAAACACAGCAGTCAGTTTACACACAGCAAAATCATCATGAGCAGATAATCTGTTGTTGTGATTTTGATTGGGAGATAAATATTGGCCGGGAGACCAGGGAGAACTCCCCTACTCTTGTTCAAATGGTGCCATGGTAATGTTTACAACTATCACAGGGGCAGACATGGCCTCATCTGGGAGGCAGTACCTCCAACAAAAGAATACCTCTCTCAGTACTGCACTGGAGCGGCAGCCTAGAATTTTGCACTCAAGTCTCTAGAATGGGACTTAAACCCATGAGCTTCTGACTCAGAGGCAAGAGTATTATCTATTAGTCATGGCTGACACAGTTAAACAATTTCCTCATGCAAGAAACAATGATCTCTGCCTCACTCTCTCCCTGTGACAAAGTATTGCATAAGCCAACATCCTTCTAGGCAGAAACATTTTTCCCATGCTCTCTCTTCACTGAGTAACAGTTTTAGATTGATAATCCCTTGTTGCTAACTCCCCAACCAGATCTTCATTTCCACTCCAATTGGAATTATCTCGGTATCTCCAATCTTTCCTCATAACTATAGATGCCGTTCCTGGCATCATCTTGGTGAATCTACACTGAACACTCTCTGGGTTTCATGCCTTCGTTATAATGGGACATTCATAGGAACAAGAATAGGCCATTCAGCCAATCGAGCCTGCCCTGCCATTCAATATGATCCTGGCTGATCATTCACTTCAATGCCTTTTTCCCACACTATCCTCATATCCCCTTATGTCATTTGTATTTCGAAATCTGTCAATCTCCGCTTTAAACATACTCAATGACTGAGCTTCCACAACCCTCTGGGGTAGAGAATTCCAAAGATTCACAACCCTCTGAGTGGCACAGTGGCGCAGTGGTTAGCACCGCAGCCTCACAGCTCCAGGGACCCGGGTTCGATTCCGGGTACTGCCTGTGTGGAGTTTGCAAGTTCTCCCTGTGCCTGCGTGGGTTTTCTCCGGGTGCTCCGGTTTCCTCCCACAAGCCAAAAGACTTGCAGGTTGATAGGTAAATTGGCCATTATAAATTGTCACTAGTATAGGTATGTGGTAGGGAAATATAGGGACAGGTGGGGATGTTTGGTAGGAATATGGGATTAGTGTAGGATTAGTATAAATGGGTGGTTGATGTTCGGCACAGACTCGGTGGGCCGAAGGGCCTGTTTCAGTGCTGTATCTCTAATCTAATCTAATCTAAAGAAATTTCTCCTCATCCCTGTCCTAAGTGGCTTCCCCCTAATTTTGAAATTGTGTCCCCTGGTTCTAGACTCCCCAACCAGGGGAAACATCTTAGCTGCATCTACCCTGTCTGTCCCTTTAAGTATTTTGTAGGTTTCAATTTCATTCTTTGAAACTCTAGCGAATACAGACCCAGTTTCCCCAATCTCTCTTCATACGGCAGTCCTGCCATCCCGGGAACAAGTCTGTTGAATCTTTGTTGCACTCCCTATATGGCAATAACATCCTTCCTAAGGTAAGGGGACCAAAACTGCACACAGTACTCCAAGTGCGTTCTTAACCAAGGTTCTATACAATTGAAGCAAGACTTCGCTACTCCTGTGCTAACATACCATTAGCCTTCCTAATTGCTTGCTGCACCTGCATTTTAGCTTTCAGTGACTTATTGACAAGGATACCCAGGTCCCTTTGTACATCTACACTTTCTAATCTCTTACCATTTAAGAAATACTCTGCACATCTATTCCTCCGACCAAAGTGGATAACCTCACATTTTTCCACATTATATTCCATCTGCCACATTCTTCTCCCCCAATAAGTCTGTCCAAATCCCAAAACTGCATGTCAGACTCCAAGTGTAGCCTGACCAGTATTTGATCATTTATCATCACCTCTTTACTCCAGTGCTCTACGGCCATATTTTTTAATTGCACTTATGCACAAATTGCACTCCGTGCCTGCATGCAGCAAGAATGCAACATTCAAGCTTGGGCTAATAAGAGGAAAGTAACTCAATTGTCACAAAAGTACCAGGCAATGACCATCTCAAACAAGAGTGAATCTAAACATCTCCCACTTGATGTTCAATGGCATTACCATCGCTAAATCCCCCACTATCAACATTCTGGGGGCTACCATTGACCAGAAACTGAACTGGACCAGCCATATAAGTACCGTGGCTATAAGAACAGGTCAGAGACTGGGAATTCTGAGGCGAGTAACCCACCTCCTGACTCCCCAAAGCCTGTCCACCATCTACAAGGCATAAGTCAGGAGTGTGATGGAATACTCTTCACTCACCTGGATGGGTGCAGCTCCATCAACACTCATTTTACTCGACACCATCCAGGACAAAGCAGTCCTCTTGATTGGTATCCCATCCACAAACATTCACTCCCTCCACTATTGATGCACAGTGGCAGCAGTATGTACCATCTACAAGATGCACTGTAGCAACTCACCAAGGCTCCTTAGACAGCACCTTCCAAACCCGCGACCTCTACCAACTAGAAGGACAAGGGCAGCAAATGTAGGGGAACACCACCATGTGCAAGTCACACACCATTCTGACTTGGAACTATATCGCCGTTCCTTCACTGTCGCTGGGTCAAAATCCTGGAACTCCCTTCCTAACAGCACTGTGATATGTAAGAATGAAGATTTTGTGACTTATTGATAAAGTGTTCAACGTCCAACCTAACGGAGTGCACACTTTGCTCTGGATGCATACTACTGCATCCATATCTGTGAGCAAATGGTTTGTGCAGAATTCTTGAAGTAAGGGACAAAGTCCTTCATCACGTATCACATCACTCCCTCTGGACTCAAGCAATTTCAGACACCTCTGGATGCCATCTAACACTTCTACAATCATAGTAACAGCCAATAGAAACCAATCAGCAACTAACCTGGAACAGTTGAGGATCTTTATAAATAGCGCTGCTGGGAGGTCCTTCCAGCTGCTGAACACATGTTCAGTTATGTGAGATTAAGCGACACGTTAGCTGGAGCAGTGAGTTCCAAAATGGCAAAGCAGTGTCACACTCACACCAGAAGTATGTGTCATCTTGGACTTCAAAGACCACTTGTAGTGACCTAAAAACAGGCAGTACACATCCGAATTTTGCACTGTGTGTTTTCCTGAGATTTCAGGTTCAATGATTTCTCCCAAACCAGAGGGTGGACTACTGGGCGACAAGGGCTATCCATTGACCACATGACTGGTGCCTAACCCACGCACACATGGGCAGCAATCATATAACAAAAGCCCTGCTGCCACATGAAATGTGATAGAGCAGACCATTACAGCGTGCTGGAAGAATGCTTCTGTTGCCTGGACCGCTCTGGAGGAGCCTTGCTCTACTTGGAGGAGCGCATGTCAAGATTCGCGGTGCTCTTCCGCAGGCTCCACAACCATAAGGGCACAAAGCATCAACTTTGTGACAGCTAGCTGAGGAAGAGGACACTGACCGTCACAGCACCCACCAACACAAAATAAACATTCCAGACCAAATTTATAAATCAAACCATCTTAATATTTCAAACAAAAGTCTTGTGCATTCCTTTAGTGCCTGTCTTCCACGTGACTTTGTCTCTCCTACTGCTCCTACACACAGTGCTACCCCAATGGCTGCAGTGGAAAGCTACTAGCTTTCAGTGGGGGAGACTGCAGGTGACCTTGCAGGACGACCTCAGCAGCTCTGGCCCTAGAAGGTCTGAATCAGACTGCACCATCTCAGCATGGGTGGCACAGACTGGGCGGGCTGGCTGACAGGCAACAGTAAGGGCACTGGCAGACTGGCAGGGATGGGAGCCTGAATGGTACCATCCGGAGGGTGGACAGGAGGTTCATGCTCCACAAAGCCACTGCCTCCGGGATGGCAGCTCAGCAGTCCTTAGAAATCTGTTGGAGTATCGATTGCTGGATTACTGTGAAACTCTGCAAACCCCTTTGAGCACTGGTATCTGTAGCTATGATGGCAGCAGTCTGAGCTTGCACGGTGGCAAGCTGAGAGTTCACAACCTCAGTCTGAGCTTCCACTGCAGCACTCAGACGTTGAGTGGATTCTGCTTGTGGAGTGGAAATTGAGACGTTGAACATCAGACGCTGCATCATGGTTATGTACACAGATTTTCACATGGAGATGCCAACACTGCCATGCTGGAAAGGATGAGCTCTAAGCTCTGCACAGAGTCCTGTGCCAAGGTGATGCTAGACTCCTCCATGCCCCTTGACCATAACAGCAGCCTTTCTGACAGGCCTGGCAATACACCAAGCATCTCCGTGTGCACGTCCATCAACCTTTCTCTGTAGCCTGCTCCATTAACTTGCTCATCTGACTCCTCTGTGACAGAACTCCCTCTGGTGAGTTTGTACCTGCACTACCCTTGTTCCTTGCCCCGGCTGCAGGCCACTCATGCCTGGTGACTCACCACATACAAATGCCACCTCTAAACTATCCTCTAAATTATGTGCAGGAACCTGAAACAGGGTTGGGGTGAGGGAAAGGGGGAGAAACAGGAAGTGCATGCTTCCACCATCTACAGCCTGTAAATCAGAAGAGGTTGTGGGATGAGGGGGAGTGGGATGTGAGAGGGAGGATTATGAAGGAACATCAGGACATATCTTTGATGGTTTCATCCATGCCACTGGCCACGGCCTCAGTCACGGCTGCTCCAGTGATGGTGAGAACCTTCTCCTCCATCAAGGTAAGGAAATGCAGCCGTGCCTGTTCCTGGCTGGTTCAGTGCTGCTGCCTGTGCTTATGTGTCACCTTGTCCTGCAAGAGAGGGGGAAATGTGTCAGTGAGTGTGGTGTTTGGCTGATGTGTCTGTCACAGTTAAATTGCTGCCAGTGTGGGCAAGCTGTGAGATATGGGTGTGAGACTTGCAGCAGTGCTAAATGTGGGAGGGTGAAGTGAGGCCATGAATGTTAGGTCTGAATCGTGTTTGATAGAGACTGTTGGGAGGTGAGTGATAGGATTATAGTGCATTGAGAGCATGTGGGTCTAATGGTGCAGCTGATCACACAAAGTTTAAAGCACAGAAAGCGGCCACTTGGCCCATCGAGTCTGTACCGGCCAAAAAATGATCCACCTATTCTAATCCCACCTTCCAGCATTTGGTCCGTAGCCCTGCAGATTACGGCACTTGAGGTGCATATCCAGACTCCTTTTGAATGAGTTGAGGGTCTCTGCCTCAACTACCCTTTCAGGCAGTGAATTCCAGACCATCACCACTCTGTGGGTGAAAAAAAAAATCTTTCCTCATCTCCCCTCTAATCTTTCCACCAATCACTTTAAATCTAAGCCTCTCGTCACTGACCTCTCTGCTAAGGTGAATAGACCCTTCCCCTCCACTCTATCCAGGCCCCTCAGACTTTTGTACATTTCAATCAGATCTCCCCTCAGCCTTCTCTGTTCCAAGGAGAACAACCCCAGCCTATCCAATCTTTCCTCATAGCTGCATTTTTCCAGTCCTGGCAACATCCTTGTAAATCTCCTCTGTACCCTCTCTAGTGCAATTACATCCTTTCTGTAATGAGGTGAATAGAACTGCAACCAGTACTCAAATTATGGCCTAACTAATGAGTTATACAGTTTCAGCATAACCTCCCTGCTCTTATATTCTATACCTCGGCTAATAAAGGAAAGGATTCCATATGCTTTCTTAACCACCTTAAATCGATCTGTCCTGCTACCTTCAGGGATCTGTGGACATTCACTCCAAGGCCCCTCACTTCCTCTACAATTCTCAGTATTTTCCCACTTATCGTGTATTCCTTTGCCTTGTTTGACCAACCCAAATGCATCACCTCAGACTTCTCCAGGTTGAATTCCATTTGCCGCTTTTCTGCCCATCTGACCAGACCATCAATATCTTCCTGCAGCCTACAGCTATCCTCCTCGCTATCTAGCACACGGCCAATCTTTGTGTTGTTGGCAAACTTCTTGATCATGCCCCTTACATACACATCCAAATCATTAATATATACCACAAAAAGCAGGGGACCCAGTACTGAGCCCTGTGGAACGCCACTGGAAACAGCCCTCCAGTCGCAAAAACACCCGTCAACCAATTACCCTTTGTCATAGAGTTTAAGAGTTATACAGCACAGAAACAGGCCCTTCGGCCCACCGAGTCTGTGCCGACCATCAACCACCCATTTATACTAATCCTACACTAATCCCAATATTCCTACCACATCCCCACCTGTCCCTATATTTCCCCACCACCTACCTATACTAGGGGCAATTTATAATGGCCATTACCTATCAACCTACAAGTCTTTTGGCAGAAAACCGGAGCACCCGAAGAAAACCCACACAGACACAGGGAGAACTTGCAAACCCCACACAGGCAGTACCCAGAATTGAACCCGGGTCGCTGGAGCTGTGAGTCTGCGGTGCTAACCACTGCACCGCCTTGTATCCATCTTGCTGCATTTCCCTGTATCCCATGGGATTTTATTTTTTAAAACCAGTTTGTCATGTGGGACCTTGTCAAAAGCCTTGCTAAAATCCATGTAGACCACACCAACTGCACTACCCTCATCTACCTTCCTTGTTACTGCTTCAAAAAATTCAATCAAGTTGGTCAGACAAGATCTTCCCTTAACAAATCTATGCTGACTATCCTTGATTAATGTGCCTTTCTAAGTGATAGTTTATCTTGTCTCTCAGAATAGATTCCAATAATTTGCCCACTACTAAGGTTAGACTGAGTAGCCTGTCTATCCTTTACTCCCTTTCTAAACAGAGATACAACATTAGCAGTTCTCCAATCCTCCAACACCACACCTATATCCAGTGAGGACTGGAAAATGATGGTCAGACCTTCTGCTATTTCTTCTCTTGCTTCTTGTATCAGCCTGGGGTACATTTCACTGATGAGATATGACATATCAAGATATATTCTCTGACCTTGCCCACTCCTGAGGTTATTGAACTTCTTGCAGTACTACATCCAGGTCCTTGAGGCTAGACACTTGGCATTGACACCACAGGTATCTGAACTCAGTGTCTTTGTAATGTCTGTCTAGAGGGTCTACTGGCTCCCTGTGAATAAATGGCAACCCCAACCCCAACCCCTCCCCCTCCCCTTCCCCTTCCCCTTCCCCTTCCCCTTCCTGTACCAAGGCCTCCAGTGCAGCATTGGGAAATCTGTCAGCCCACGCTTTCCCATGTTGTGACATTCTTGTGTCTTTCCCAGCTCAGAATCAATTCTGGAATAACTTCCAACACCTGCTCCAGCTTAACTTCACTTCCCTTTAAGTGGTGCAGGATAGGTTACCACAGCAACCTTGGCCAATCAGCACAGGGTAGTTTGTGATGTCATGCAATTACTTATCATCTGGTGACATGACCTCATTAGTCCATATATGGTAGTGACCCCTTTTTTTTAAGAGATACAGCACTGAAACAGGCCCTTCGGCCCACCGAGTCTGTGCCGAACATCAACCACCCATTTATACTAATCCTATATTTCTACCACATCCTCACCTTCCCTATATTCCCCTACCACCTACCTATACTAGGGGCAATTTATAATGGCCAATTTACCTATCAACCTGCAAGTCTTTGGCTGTGGGAGGAAACCGGAGCACCCGGAGAAAACCCACACGGTCACAGGGAGAACTTGCAAACTCCGCACAGGCAGTACCCAGAATTGAACCCGGGTCACTGGAGCTGTGAGGCTGCGGTGCTAACCACTAACCTTGTTGTTAACTGCCAGGTTGTGACTGGATACAGCAGCAATGTATTGGATGGGTCCCAGTCAAGGAAACACAGTAATCATCTGAAATATTCCACCTCTGTTGTGAATTTTTCCTTTGGTTTGATATCTATAATGTACCACTCAGCTGGCTCGCAGCACTCCCTGCCACCCCCCCCCCCCCCCCCCTCCACCACCTCCCCTCCCCATGCTGGGAGGTACTGAAGAGTAGCACAGAGAGTCTGCTCTGCTGGTTTCCCTCCATTCACTCCTTCCTGCAGTGAGGAACTCACTGTCTTCACTATTCTCTTCTGAGGGAACAACCTTGAAGAGCTGAACACCACTTTCATCATTAATGTTTCAGGACAGTCACAGCAGTTTAGGTTCCTCTCCCCCACTCTCTCCCACTCTCCCCCACTGTCTCCCCCTCCCCATTCCCCCACCCTCCCACTCTCTCTCTCCCACTCTCCCGCTGTCTCTCACTCTCCCCCACTCTCTCTCTCCCGCTCTCTCTCACTCTTCCATTCTCTCTCTCAGCCACACTCTCTCACTCTCCCACTCTCTCTCACTCTCCCCCACTCTCTCGCTCTCCCCCACTCTCTCTTTCCCCACTCTCTCTCTCTTCCATTCTCTCTCTCAGCCACTCTCTCTCACTCTCCCACTGTCTCTCACTCTCCCACTGTCTCTCACTCTCCCCCACTCTCTCTCGCTCTCCCCCACTCTGTCGCTCTCCGCCACTCTCTCTTTCCCCACTCGCTCTCTCTTCCACTCTCTCTCTCTCTTCCATTCTCTCTCAGCCACACTCTCTCTCATTCTCTCCCACTCTCTCTTCCATTCTCTCTCTCTCCCCCACACTCTATATTTGTAGTGAATTGCAGCTTTTGATCCACAATGACCATTCAAAGCACACAGTGAATAGGAGGAGCCACAGGGCTAACAATTACCCATCTGCTGCTGGATTACAGCCTGGAGGTTACACATGCCGCCCACCAGGGACTCCTGCACTCTCTGTAAAGGGCCATGTTCTCAGAGCGGGCAGTAAAACACACTGCAATACAACCTGTAACTTACACACTCTATCCAGACTCAGGAAATAACAGTGGGCTGGATTTTGTGCAGCCATTGAGGATGAGAATGGTGGTGTGGCGGGAGGACGGGGTCAGAGAATTGTAACAACGCAGCCATTCACCCAGAAATCTGGCGTTGTGACATCGTTTCCAGATTTTGTCTGCTTCGGGAAAGCACAATGGCGGCATTCGTGCCAGGATGCTGCAGGAACCTATTTTAAATTGCTGAGATGCTGATTTAAATGCATTTAAATATCATTAATTTTCGAAGAGCAATTCTGGGAACACGAGTGACACTTACGTGCCTCCGGATTCATGACCAGTGAAACGTGGCAGCATTGAGGTGAGAGGGCACATTGACCCAATGGGTAGGCAGCCTTGAGCATTGCTGCATAGGAGAAGAGGGAGGTTTGGAGGCCATTGTGAGACTACATTGTTGCAGGCTTTGCAGGGAGTGGGGGGTGGGGGGGTGTCCGGGGTCCCTGGGCTCTGCTACGCGCATCCGGGGTACCGGGGGATCTGCAGTGGGGTACCAGAGGTTCTGAAAGGGGGTCTGGGGTCCCAGGGGCTCTGCAAGGTGGGGTCCAGGGTCCCGGGGTTCTGAAAGGGGGAGAATTGTGTGTTTAGGGTGGGAGGTCAGTACGGGGTTGGCAGACTGCTGTGTGATGGATCTGGTTACTCACACAGCTGGAACAGAGGGTGGGCCATCATTTAGGCCGGGATCTGAGGTCCATGGACAACGACACCAACATAACTGTCACATGCTCATGTACCAAGGCAGGAGGCCAGGTGGGGAGAGCTAAGCGCAAAGGAGGCAACAGAGAACCTCACAATGTCTCGTTTGAGGCCATCCTGGTGTTTATTCACAGAGAGTGAACTGAAGTCTCACCTTAATGCCTGAGCTCTTTCCATTTGTGGTCCCTGTCTTGTGAACGGATGCAATGTGCGCTGGTGCCCATGGGAGAGCATTTGTTAACGGGAGCTCTCATTACATTGGCATGTTAATGAGGACTGTGTTCACATTGGCACAGCCCTAAGGGGGAAGGGTGAGGTTAACATCTCACAATTAATGAATAATCATGCATGGCTTTCAAACAATAAAGCCTAAAGATTTCAACAAAGCATCTTTTAATTATATAACAGAAAAGGTATAATCCACACCCGTAAAACCCAAAGTGTGGCTATGTGCTCTCTTTAATCTGTTTGCGGGTGCTCCTACACAGTGTGATCCTGGCAGTAGAAGCTGGGCTGGAGGCCGGTTACTCACCAGGCTGCCCCTTGGCCTCTGATGACTTTGGCGGGCGACCTCTGGCTGCCTGAAGCCTGGAAGGCCCCGGCTGCCTGACGGTGTCCTGGACTGGTGCAAAACTCTCCTCAGACGTTGCAGCTGCTGGAGCTGGGCTCACTGGCAGAGGGACTGAGGAGCCAGGGGTCACACTCGGAGCACCCTGAGGGAAGCCCCCAGATGTCAGCCTCTCCTCCCCCTTTGAAGGTTCTCTTGAGGTTCTCTGTTGCCTCCTTTGCGCTTAGCTCTACCCACCTGGCCTCCTGCCTTGGTACATGAGCATGTGACAGTTATGTCGGTGTCGTTGTCCATGGACCTCAGATCCCGGCCTAAATGATGGCCCACCCTCTGTTCCAGCTGTGTGAGCAAACAGCCTCCCTGCTCACCAGAGAAAGACCAGGAGCTGCAGAAACCTCCCGGCTGCTGTTCCTGCTCTTGCCTTGCCACTGCTGTGTCGAACTCATGGCCAAGGCGATGGTGTCCAGATCCACGTGAATCTGTGGGATCTGCCTCTCCATGAGGGTCACCAACATCTTGATGGAGGAAGCCATGTGCTCATAGGCCTGAAACATGGCAGATGTCATGGCATGGATGGACTCCTCCATCGTCCACTTTTTGCTGTGCATGGCCTCTGCTATCTCTGCCAGATTTTGCCCTATCCCTCTTTGCAGCTCCAGCATGCCCTGTGCTGTCGACACCAGAGGCCCGTCATCAACCTGGTGCTCGCATGGGACTAGACACCCACAGCTCTCTGACTGTCAGAGGCCTCGGCTGTCTCAGCCTCCGCCAGCTGCTTGGGCGCGTGTGGTGCTCTCACCAGCTTGTGACGCTGATTCTAAAGGTGAGCGGTTACCCACCGAGGTAAAAGGTTCTGTGCTGGTGGAGGGTGCAAGAGAGTCATGGGACGGGGCATCCTCTGAGTCGTCCTCCTCCTCAGAGGTGGATATCTGTCCCCCTGTGGTTGCGGACTCCTGCGAATGGTTACTGGCATGAGAGAACACAAACATATGTGGGTTAGGCGGTGCAGATCTCCTAATGCCTACTCAGCGTTATGTGGGTCTCCAACATTGATGCACATGCCAATGGGAGACAGTCCTCACTCTCTGGAGTCTCTGTGCAAATATTCCCGTCGGATATTGCATGGCCGCCCTGGTTGACTGCCAGCTCCAAGGCCTCTTCCTTGGCAGAGGTGAGTGGACGTACATCTAGGATTCCTCTGCCTGTCCGGGACATCTCCCTCCTATCATGGGCTCTCTTGTCCTACCAGAGAAAGGATGGTGATGGTAGAGAATGTCAGAGATCAAGATGACAGTTGTGCTCATTACAGCCCCTCATCCCCTACAGGGGAATCTGATGTCTCTCATGCCAACACTCGCTGTCATGGGAGTTAAGGGTGGTCAGCTATGAAGGAAGGTGGCCTGCAGCGGAGAGACAGCCATACATCAGGAAGAGACAGAACCCTAGGCACTCAGCCAACACCACAGTGCTGCTACCCTCTCCATGTCGAACAACCTCCCGAGTAGTCAAATGCAGTGCTCAAGAAGGCAACTGTTATGGAGCACTCACCTTGACTGAACACAGGAGGTCATTGACCCTCTTCCTGCATTGGACCCAGTTGTACTGGGTGACCCCACAGCTGCTAACCTCCTCTGCGATCTCCACCGAGGCTTGCTTGGTCAGGTGGGAGGACCTCTTCTTACCATTGTGGAGGAAGAGAACCTCCCGCCTGTCCCTTACAGCCTGGAGGAGAATCTGCAGGGAGGCATTACTGAACCGTGGGGCCACCCTATGTCATTGCTCAGTGTTATGATCAAGTGAGGAGGAGTTGAAAGGCTCCCCTCTTGTTTGGCCACAACTGGGTTTATTTCTTTTAAACAGTGGATGTGCTTACAAATTCTTTTGTGCTATGATCGTAAAAGAACCAGTCGGACAGGTTTTCTTCAGCTTAAACAAAACAGGAGTGAATGCAGGGTTACAGATCTTTAAATATGGGGCCAGCACCTGCTCTGGAGTCATCTGAGGTCTCCCTCCCTTCCCTCGGCAAAATAGCCATCAGCCGCTGGCTGGCACCCACGTGACAGACGGGAACGGTGCCATTCACCAGGCCCAGTGCCAGGATCAGGGGCAGGCTCATTAAATTTAGCCCCATGTGAGCCATGCTTTTTAAAAAGCTGTTGATTAAACCCAATGGTCTTTCTGCGATCTGAACGACTCCCCTCACAAACGTGCATCTCACTGTGTGGAAATGATGGACTGAAATTAGCACACTAAAGACAATTAGCTATACAAAGCCCTCTGCCCATTGAAGCCTTTAAAGTTATTGGTTTTAAACATGAGATATAAACTACCTTCCATTTTCGGTAGTGGAGTGGGTTGATAAGGATGGTTCAGTTAATGTTGCTCGTGTGGATTTTCAAAAGGTGTTTGATAAAGTACCACAGCAGAGACTTGTTAGAATAATCGAAGCCCCCGGGATTAAAGGGACAGTGACTGCATGGATACGAAAATAGCTAAGGGACAGAAAGCAGAGAGCTGTGATGACTGGTTGTTTTTCAGAAGTTTATGGTGGTGCTCCTCAGTGATTGGTACTGGGATTTGTACTCTTTTTAATAAATATTGATAACCTGCATTTATGTATACAGGAAGTGATGCTAAAACTACTGAAAACACTGGTTAGGTCCTAGCTAGAGAATTGTGTCCAATTCTGGGCATGTCCCTTTCAGAAAAAGGTCAAGGCTTTCGAGCAGGTGGAAGGAAAGATTCACTAGCATAGTTCCCGGGATGAGGGATTTCAGCTACATGGGGAGACTGGAGGTGCTGGGGCCATTCTCCTTAGAACAGAGGTTAAGGGGAGATTAGATAGAGATGTTTAAAACCATGAATGGTTTTGATCGAGTAAACAAAGAGAAATTGTTTCAAGTGACAGAAGGCTCAGTAATGAGCGGACACGGATTTAAAGAACCAGAGGAAACTGGAGGAGACTTTTCTTTACACAGTGAGTTGTGATCTGGAACGCGCTGCCTGAACGGGCAGTGGAAGCCAATACAATACTAACTTTCAAAGGGGAATTGGAGAAATACTTAAAAGGGAAAACGCTATGTGGAAAGAGCAAGAGAGTGGGATTAATTGAATAGCTCTTCGAAAGGCCCAGCACAGGCATGATGGGCCGAATGACCTGTCCGAATGACCTGTGCTGTATGATTCCATATCCTCTGGTGGATTACAGATAATTACTAATTTTGTTATTTATTTTCGGGATGTTTGTGGCGAGTTGGGGCTTATTGTCTATCCCTAGTAGTCCTGAGAAGATGGTGACGTGCATTCTCCTTCAATAGATGCAGCCTTGTTACATTGGGTAAGATATTCCAGGATATTCCCAGTGGGCAGGAGAGCTTAGGAAAATGGAGCTCCATGCTTTCCTTGTGCTACTCCCGTCCCACAAGGAAACTCACCTTGCAGAGCCTCTCCTGCCCCTGACTCCTGTTCCCAGCAGATTTGGTTCCCTCTTCCCCACTCAGACCTTGGGTTAAAATCATAGATAAGATGACATCATTGGAGACCAATCTGCATATTTAAAGAGAACCCCATCGGCTTGAGACAGGTGCATCTGCAGCTTGCAATTTAAAATTTTAATTGGTTAGATCAGGGTGGAAAGGGAGTTACTAATTCCCCCATTCCATTTTAACTGAGGAGAAACTGGTGGGGAAGGTAAAATTGATCCCGATGACGCATTGCTTCAAGAGCATACACAATTATATTACAAAGTATTCACAGCACAGAAACAGGCCATTCAGCCCAACTGGTCTCTGCTGGTGTTTATGCTCCATAGGAATCTCCGCCCATCCTACTTCATCTAACCGTATCAGCATATCCTTCTATTCCTTTTTCTGTCATCTACTTATGAATGAGGTTGAATCCATTTGGGTGGAAATTAGAAACTCTAAGAAGAAAAAGTCATTGATAGGCGTAGTCTATAGGCCACCAAATAATAACATCACATTGGGGCGGGCAATAAACAAAGAAATAACTAATGCCTGTAAAAATGGTACGGCAATTATCATGGGGGATTTTAATCTACATGTAGATTGGTCGAACCAGCTCAGTCAGGGTAGCCTTGAGGAGGAATTCGTTGAGTGTATCCGTGATAGTTTTCTTGAACAGTATATAATGGAACCGATGAGGGAGCAAGCTATCCTAGATCTAGTCCTGTGTAATGAGACAGGAATAATTAATGACGTCATAGTTAGGGATCCTCTTGGAAGGAGTGATCACAGTATGGTTGAATTTAGAATACAGATGGAGAGTGTGAAGATAAAATCCAATACCAGGGTCCTGTGCTTGAACAAGGGGGACCACAATAGAATGAGGGAGGACTTGGCTAAAGTAGACTGGAAACAAAGATTTTATGGTGGGACAGATGACGAGCAGTGGAGGACTTTCAAAGCAATTTTTCAAAGTGCTCAGCAAAAGTATATTCCAGTGAAAAGGAAGGACTGGAAGAAAAGGGGTAATCTGCCATGGGTGTCTAAGGAAATAAGGGAGGCTATCAAATTGAAAGAGAAGGCATACAAAGTGGCCAAAAACAGCATGAAACTAGAAGATTGGGAAAACTTTAAAGGTCAACAGAAAGCCTCAAAAAGAGCCATAAAGAAAAGTAAGATAGAACATGAGAAAAAACTAGCACAGAATATAAAGACAGATAGCAAAAGTTTCTATAAATATATAAAACGAAAAAGAGTGGCTAAAGTAAACATTGGACCTTTAGAGGATGAGAAGGGGAATTTAGGTTATGGGATATGATGAAATGGCCGAGGCATTGAACAGGTATTTTGTATCAGTCTTCACAGTGGAGGACATTAATAACATGCCAGTAATTGACAAAGAGACGAACGTAGGTGAGGACCTGGAAACAATCATTATTACGGAAGAGGTAGTGTTGGGCAAGCTAATGGAGCTAAGGATTGATAAGTCTCCTGGCCCTGATGGAATGCATCCCAGGGATCTAAAAGAGATGGCGGGAGAAATAGCAGGTGCACTGACGGTAATTTTCCAAAATTCACTGGACTCTGGGGTAGTCCCAGCAGATTGGAAAACAGCAGATGTGATGCCACTGTTTAAAAAGGGAGGTAGACAAAAGATGGGGAATTATAGACCGATTAGTTTAACCTCTGTAGTGGGGAAGATGCTTGAGTCTATTATCAAGGAAGAAATAGCAGGGCATCTCGATAGAAATTGTCCCGTTGGGCAGACGCAGCATGGGTTCATGAAGGGCAGGTCATGCTTGACAAATCTTTTGGAATTCTATGATGACATTACGAGCAAGGTGGACAATGGGGACCCAGTGGATGTGGTGTACCTAGATTTCCAAAAGGCCTTCGACAAGGTGCCGCACAAGAGGCTGCTGCATAAGATAAGGATGCATGGCGTTAGGGGTAAAGTATTAGCATGGATAGAGGATTGGTTGACTAACAGGAAGCAGAGAGTGGGGATAAATGAGTGCTATTCTGGCTGGCAATCAGTCACTAGTGGTGTGCCTCAGGGATCGGTGTTGGGACCGCAATTATTTACAATTTATATAGATGATTTGGAGTTGGGGACCACGTGTAGGGTGTCAAAGTTTGCAGATGACACTAAGATGAGTGGCAGAGCAAAGTGTGCAGATGACTGTGAAACTTTGCAGAGGAACATAGATACATTGAGTGAGTGGGCAAAGGTCTGGCAGATGGAATACAATGTTAATAAATGTGAAGTCATTCATTTCGGTAGGAGTAACAGTAAAAAGGATTATTACTTGAATGGTAAAAAGTTGCAGCATGCTGCTATGCAGAGGGACCTAGGTGTCCTTGTGCATGAATCGCAGAAGGTTGGTCTGCAGGTACAGCAAGTAATTAGGAAGGCAAATGGAATTTTGTCCTTCATTGCTAAAGGGATTGAGTTTAAAAGCAGAGAGGTTATGTTGCAGCTGTATAAGGTACTGGTGAGGCCGCACCTGGAGTACTGTGTGCAGTTTTGGTCTTCTTACTTGAGAAAGGATATACTGGCACTGGAGAGGGTGCAGAGGAGGTTCACTAGGTTGATTCCGGAGTTGAGGGGGTTGGCTTATGAGGAGAGACTGAGTAGATTGGGATTATATTCAAGAAATGCTGGAATCACTCAGCAGGTCTGGCATTTTTTGCCAGACCTGCTGAGTGATTCCAGCATTTCTTGTTTTTGTTTCAGATTTCCAGCATCCGCAGTATTTTGCTTTTATTATATTGGGATTATATTGATTGGAGTTCAGAAGAATGAGGGGGGATCTTATAGAAACATATAAAATCATGAAGGGAATAGATAAGATACAAGTAGGGAGGATGTTTCCACTGGCAGGTGAAGCTAGGACAAGAGGGCATAGCCTCAAGATTAGAGGGAGAAGATTTAGGACTGAATTAAGAAGGAACTTCTTCACCCAGAGGGTTGTTAATCTATGGAATTCCTTGCCCAATGAAGTAGTTGACGCTTCTTCAGTAAACGTCTTTAAAGCTAAGGTAGATATCTTTTTGAACAATAAAGGAATTAAGGGATACGGTGGGAGTGCGGGTAAGTGGATCTGAGTCCACGAAAAGATCAGCCATGATCTTATTGAATGGCGGAGCAGGCTCGAGGGGCCGGATGGCCTACTCCTGCTCCTAGTTCTTATGATCTTATGATCTTATCTAGCTTTCCTTTAAATACATCTCTGCTATTCACCCCAACTATTCCACATTCTCACCACTCTCTGGATAAAGAACCACTCTCTGTGTTGCTGAATTGAGAAGTCCAGGCCAAGGACCATTATGCAGGATGCCACCAAGGTTGAAAAGGGTAAAAGAGAAGACAAAGTAAAGGAAGAATTTGTGACTCGAACAACTCACAACAAAAACAACTTGTATTTATATAGCGCCTTTAACAGAATAAAACATCCCAAGATACTTCATAGCAATCTTTTCAAGCAAAATTTGACAAGAAGCCACAAAAGGGGGTCAGACTGCCAAAAGCTGGGTCAAAGAGATAGGTTTTAAGAAGTGTCTGAAAGGAGGAAAGTGAGATAGAGAGATGGAGAGATTTAGGGAGGGAACTTCAGAGTTTGGGGCCTCGCGACTGAAGGTACAGCCACCAATGGTGAAGCAATTAAAATCGGGGATACTTGAGAGACCAGAATTAAAAGAGCACAGATACCCTGGAGGGTTGTGGGGCTGGAGGAGATTACAGAGATAGGGACGGAGAGCCCATGGGGGATTAGAAAACAAGGACGAGAATTTTTAAAAATCTTTTCACCCCACCATTGGCTGTGCCTTCAGCAATCAATGTTCTCGAATTCGCTCCCTAACCCTCGCCTCTTTCTCCTCCTTTAAGATGCTCCTCCAAGCCCCATTTATTTCACTTTCTCCCCTAATATTTTCTCCTTTGCCTTAGTGCCCTGGCTTTTTTGGGGAGCATTTCCCCAGTTAAAGGTGTGGAGAAATGCCATTTGCTGCTGTTGGAGTTGATGTCAACTTGGAATTTGAAAGACTGGTAGACTCAGTGCTAAAGTTGAGGTCCTGGAAAAGAATGTGTTAGTAATAACTCGAGATTTCAATGCAGTCAGGAGGAAGACAATAACGAGTTTGTTGTAGACGTTACAGGAAGACAATGTATTTCCTGTCACTAATCAGCTCTGTGCAGATTCTATTGGTGGTTAATTGAGCATTTTGTAACCCAATTTTTTTTTCATTGAACAGTAAGACTGTTGAAGACTGGGCTGAAATTCAACACCAGTGAAGAGAAATTCCCATTAAATTGTGGTCTGAATTTCTCAATTAATATGTAAGTTTAAAAAATAAAATGGCTGGATTCTTCATTAGAAGAGCAGTAAATGAAAGTGTGAACTTAAAAATCAAAAGGAACATCAAATTCTTAAGTGAAAAATGAATTTCACCCCAGATGGGACTCGAACCCACAATCCCTGGCTTAGGAGGCCAGTGCCTTATCCATTAGGCCACTGGGGCAGCACGGCTCCAAAACCTGCCGACAGCTTACTTAACGCTTTATCCAGCAGAGGGCGCAGCAACTACTCAGCAAAGTCATTGGGGAACCGGTCACAGGAAGAATGGAACACGGGGGGAGGGGCGGAATGCGACATGGGGGAGGAATGGGACATGGGGGAGGGGGAAATGTGACATGGGGGGAATGGGACATGGGGGGAGGGGGACATGGGGGGATTGGGATACGGGAGGAATGGGACATGGGGGAATGGGACATGGGGGTGAAATGGGACACGGGGGTGAACTGGGACATGGGGGGGGAATGGGACACAGGGGAGGGGGAAATGTGACATGGGGGGAATGGGACATGGGGGGAGGGGGACATGGGGGGATTGGGATACGGGGGGAATGGGACATGGGGGTGAAATGGGACATGGGGGGGAATGGGACATGGGGGTGAAATGGGACACGGGGGTGAAATGGGACATGGGGGGGGAATGGGACATGGGGGTGAAATGGGACACGGGGGTGAAATGGGACACGGGGGTGAAATGGGACATGGGGGAATGGGACATGGGGGTGAAATGGGACATGGGGGGAATGGGACATGGGGGTGAAATGGGACATGGGGGTGAAATGGGACATGGGGGGAATGGGACATGGGGTGAAATGGGACACGGGGGTGAAATGGGACATGGGGGGAATGGGACATGGGGGTGAAATGGGACATGGGGGGAATGGGACATGGGGGTGAAATGGGACATGGGGGGAATGGGACATGGGGGTGAAATGGGACATGGGGGGAATGGGACATGGGGGTGAAATGGGACATGGGGGGAATGGGACATGGGGGTGAAATGGGACACGGGGGTGAAATGGGACACGGGGGGGCGGGGGGGGGGATATCGATACCCAAGTTCAACACAAACAACAACTGTTTCCAATCCACTTTCGCTAAATCACTCCTCAGTTTAGTAAAATTGTCCTTGCCCCAATTGAAAACGCTAACTCCTGTTCTATCTCTGTCCTTTTCCACAATTAAGTTAAGACTGACTGAATTATGATTTTTTTCCTTTTTTTTTCTTCAAGAATCAGCAAGTATTTAGCCAAAGTATTCTTTTTGGTCTTTTATTTTGTAACAGAGCTCTGAAAGAAAATCTCTTTTTTTGGTTTACTGGCTGTGTGTGTGTGTAAGGTAAAAAGAGAACTTTCATATTCCAATCTGTGTGTTAATCTGACTGATTAAGTCTTGTTTTATAATAAATGGATAGTTTTGTTGTTTAGTAAAGAAACCTGATTGGTGTATTTTATTCCGGGATAGAGTCCATGATTGACCCTATCGGTAACAGTAAACATTTAAATATATGTTGTGACCTATGGCGAAGTGGAACTAGAAAAGACAATGCACTCCTCCCACCTCGGGCGTAACAGAAGGTTGAGAGGAGATTTGATAGAGGTATTTGAAATAATGAGGTGTTTGGACAGGGTAAATAGCAAAGAACTGTTCCCACTGGCAGACGGATCAAGAACAAGGGGGCACAAATTTAAGGTAAATGGCAAAAGAAGCAAGGGGGACATGAGGAAAATCTTTATCACACAGCGAGTGATTAGGATCTGGAATGCACTTCCTGAGAGTGTGGTGGAGGCAGGTTCAATCGAGGCATTCAAGAGGGAATTGGATTGTTATCTGAAAAGGAAGAATGTACAGGGTGACGGGGAGAAGTTGGGATGTGGCACTAGGTAAATTGATCTTTCAGAGAGCTAGCGCAGACACGATGGGCTGAATGGCCTCCTTCTGTGTTGTAACAATTCTGTGATTCTGCGGAGACATTGCTTGACTGGGAACCAATGGTAAGTCAGTGAGCACAAGGATGATATGTGAGCGGGACTTGATGCGAGTTAGGACAAGAGCAGCAGAGTTTTGGATGACCTCAAGTTTACAGAGGGTAGAATGGGGGAGATCAGACAGCAGTGCACTGAAATAGTCAAGTCTAGAGGTAATGAAGCATGAATGAGGGTTTCAGCAGCAGATGAGCTGAGACACGGGCGAAGTCGGGCAACGTTACAGAGATGGAAATAGGCAGTTTTAGTGATGGCGCGAATATGAGGTCGGAAGCTCATCTCGGGGTCAATGTGACACCAAGGTTGCAAACAGACTAATCTCAAATAAAAACAAGAAATGCTGGAACCACTCAGCAGGTCTGGCAGCATCTGTGGAAAGAGAAGCAGAGTTAACGTTTCGGGTCAGTGATGCTGCCAGACCTGCTGAGTGGTTCCAGCATTTCTTGTTTTTATTTCAGATTTCCAGCATCCGCAGTATTTTGCTTTTATTTTAGTTTAATCTCAGATTGTTGCTGGGGAGGAATGGAGTCGGTAGCTAGGGAACAGAGTTTGGAGCGGGGACTGAAAAGAATAGCTTCTGTTTTCCCAATATTGAATTGGAGGAATTTTCTCCTCATCCAGTACTGGATGTAGGATAAGCAGTCTGATCATTTAGTAACAGTGGAGGAGGGGGTGGTGAGGTAGAGCTGGGTGTTGTCAGCATACATGTGAAATCTAACACTGTGCTTTCAGATGATGTCACCAAGGGGCAGAATGCAGATGAGAAATAGAAGGGGGCCAAGGATAGATCCCTGGGGAACACCAGAGGTAACGGTGCGGGGGCAGGAAGAGAAGCCATTGCAAGTGATTCTCTGGCTACAATTAGACAGATAAGAATGGAACCAGGTGAGAGCAGTCCCACCCAGCTGGATAACAGTGGAGGAGGATGGTGTGGTCAACCATGTCAAAGGCTGCAGACAAGTTGAGAAGGAAGGAAAGTTTACCTTTATCACAGTCACATAGGATGTCATTTATTTGACTTTGATAAGAGCTGTTTCAGTGCTGTGGCAGGAGCGGAAACCCAATTGGAGGAATTCAAACATGAGGTTCCGAGAAAGGATTTGGAAGGTGACAGCACATTCAAGGACTTTGGAGAGAAAAGGGAGGTTGGAGACGGGGCGGTAGTTTGCAAAGGTGGTGGGGGTCAAGGGTTATTTTTTTGCAGAAATGGGCGATGGTGACGGATTTAAAGGAGAGCGGGACAACACCTGAAGAGAGAGAACCATGAACAATATCATCTAACATGGTAACCAGGAGGGGAAATTGGTGGTCATCTGTTTGGTGAATAGGGTCGAGGGAACAGGAGGTGGGTCTCATGGACAAGATGAGCTTGGAGAGGGCATGAGGAGAGATTGGAGAGGAACTAGAGAAAGATTCAAGTTCAGGATTAGGGTGAGGGGAGAACTTTAGAGGAGATCTGACTCGGTGGGCTAGTGGAAGGGAGGGAAGTGCCAGAGGCAGCTGACTGGATGGTCTGTATGTCAGTGACAAAATGTCCATGAATCCCTCACACTTATTGTGGGAGGTGAGGCTGGAGGGAATGGGAACAGGGATTTAAGAAGATGGTTTGCAGTCGAGAAAAGAAGCCAGAGGTTATCTTTGTATTCCAGGATGATCTTGGAATAGTGAGCAGTTTTAGCAGACCAGCACTCCGCAGTGCTTTATGTGATCCAGCCAGAACTGATGGTGAATATCTAAACTGTTGTTCACTATTTTCTTTCAAACCTGCGTCCCTTGGACTTGAGGGAGTGGAGATGAGGGCTGCAGGGAAAATGGCCAGGATGAAAGAGAGTAATGGTTTTATTGTAGACAAGGGCATCAATGCTGAGGGTGCAGTTGAGCAAATTATCAGCTGAAGAAATATTGTCGTGAATGGAGGGCCAAAGGGTAGACAGTTGGGATTTTGAAAGCGCAGTTGCAAGTGAATTAGGGGATAGTTTTTTCCAGGGGCCGATACAGAAGGAGGTAAGGTTGGGATGGTAAAGGGGGATGTGGGTAGAGAATGATGGGAAATGATCAGAGATGGTCTTACCTGTGATTGATGCGATGAGACAAGCGAGATGTGTGAGATGCAAAGGCAATGGAAGTGGATTGAATGTGGGTTGGGGAGTTTACAAGGAAGGAGAGATCAGGAGTGGATAAGAAAGCAATGAATTCAGATGGGAGAGAACATGATGAGTTGCGATAGAGGTTGAAATCACTGAGGACAAGAGTCGTTTGGTGTAGAGGCTGAGGGAGGAAAGCAGTGAAGATATCTCAGAATTATTTTTATCATACTTGGATGAACGGTAGAGAACGAGAATTTTAAATGAGGTAAGAAGGTGGAACAAGGTGAGATGCTTAAAACAGAAGAAAGTGCTAAAGCAGTTGACGGTCAGGACAAGTTGTGATTTGGTGATGTGCCACATGATGGTCTTGACAGGGTAAGTGGTGTCCTGGTGGAGAGGTTTCATTTAGGGGGAAGGTGTTATCATCCCTCAGCCAATTTTCATTAAGGACATAAGTTCAGGTCATTAATATATATCAAAAAGAACAGTGGTCCTAATTTGTGTCAAGTACTTGCTGAATCTATTTTTATATTCAAGACAGAGATTGATAGATTTCCAGATATTAAAGATATTAAGGGATTTGGGGATAGTGCGGGAAAATGACATTGAGGTAGATGAGCCATCATCTAGTTGAATGGCAGAGCAGGCTCGAAGGGCCGAATGGCCTCCTCCTGCTCCTGTTGCCTATTTTCCTATGTTCCTATGTACCCTCAGCCATTATGGAGGATGATTGCTGTGTAGAGGTGCTAATAAATCTCACTTCTCTTTCTGTCAGTGTTGCTGCCCATTATCTTTCTCTTCTGTCTACCATGTGAAACTGGTGTTTTTGTTGGACTGAAGCTGACCGCATACATCTGGCTGATGCTGTCAGTTTGATGCAATGTTGTGTTCTGAGAATTTGGGGAAAAGCCGCAACAGGCAGCTGTGCCATCACCCCACAGATACACCAATCTCAAACCATGCTCAAGGTCAAATACACTGTGGTAAACGGAGCTGTGGGAAGCTGGGAAGCAGAGTTACTTTGTGGTGAATCTTCCCTTTGTTCCCGTTGGTTTCTGTGGGGCAGTTGGCACTGTGGATGCCACGTGTTTATTAACAGCAATACTGTGGATGTGTAATGCTGGTGAAATCTGGGCATGGTGCCAGCTACTGAATTGAGATAAATACCTCAATGCAAGTTGACTCCAAGTCCTTTATAAGGTGTGTCAGGTTACTCAATGGGTTGTTGGTTTGCCAGCAGTAAGCACAGAACCTGGAGCTGATTATAGGCAGCATGTTTCCAGCTGTCAAGTCCCCACCCTCTGGAATTCTCTCCCGAAATCCCTCCACCTCCTTTAAGACCCTCCTTACAAACCAGCTCTTTCACCAAGAGTTGGTTACCGATCCTAATATCTTCTTCTTTGGCTTAATGGCCATTTTTGTCTCATTACACCTCTGTGAAGTGCCTTAGGTCATGTTTCTAGTTTAAAGGTGCTACATAAAAACAAGTTGTTGTTGGTTATGAGTGAATATTAGCTTTTATTAGTAGGGGGATCGAGTTTCGGAGCCACGAGGTCATGCTGCAGCTGTACAAAACTCTGGTGAGACCGCACCTGGAGTATTGCGTGCAGTTCTGGTCACCGCATTATAGGAAGGATGTGGAAGCTTTGGAAAGGGTGCAGAGGAGATTTACTAGGATGTTGCCTGGTATGAAGGGAAGGTCTTACGAGGAAAGGCTGAGGGACTTGAGGTTGTTTTTGTTAGAGAGAAGGAGGAGGAGAAGTGACTTAATAGAGACATATAAGATAATCTGAGGGTTAGATAGGGTGGATAGTGAGAGTCTTTTTCCTCGGATGGTGATGGCAAACACGAGGGGACATAGCTTTAAGTTGAGGGGTGATAGATATAGGACAGATGTCAGAGGTAGTTTCTTTACTCAGAGAGTAGTAGGGGCGTGGAACACCCTGCCTGCAACAGTAGTAGACTCGCCAACTTTAAGGGCATTTAAGTGGTCATTGGATAGACATATGGATGAAAATGGAATAGTTTAGGTCAGATGGTTTCACAGGTCGGCGCAACATCGAGGGCCGAAGGGCCTGTACTGCGCTGTAATGTTCTATGTTCTAATATTTTTCAGTTAGGTAAAGTCCCAGCCAATGCCCAGAGATCTGGAACCTAGAGGAAAGGCCACATTGATCTTTCAATTCTGCGTCCTACTTTTAAATTATCCATAGACTAGCAGCAAAAAGGAAATTATTGCTAACCTCAATACAATTCCTAATTGCAAAATTGCCCTTAGTTTAGCATTAATGGAAATGGGAACATGTTATGTGTGAAGTGGAGACTGCATTTCTGGGACAGTGGCTCATTGTTGGGACAGTGTAAGGGGAGTTGTACTCAGCAAACATCCTCTGCTCCAACTGAGCTCCGTCCAGATGCTGGAATAATATTCCATTCCCTGTTCTGACATCACTCAGCAAGCAGAACAAATTTGGCAGAAACGGTAGAAGGACGACAACAGACATCAAACAGGGCGAGAGGTCACATCTGGTGTAGTTTATCCAAATCGCCCAGTTAGAGATGTGAACAGCTGCATTTTCATTTCATGTGTTATTTCTGGGTCCCCTCCAGACTGTGCTTTCCCTCACAGTCCAAGTGTTCCAGTCAGGACACAGCTCCCAGGTTAGCAACCATTAATCATTCAAAAAAATCATTAAAATATCAAAAGTTGTCCACATCCACCTCACATTCAGAGAGCTTCTCCTCAACCCATCATTTCTCTCCTATTACTGCCACATCTCTAAGCTTTCTCACTGTATTCACTGTGGTGTCTCCTAGCTCCCAGCCCATTCCCTACAAAACTCCCTGGTCCAATCCCTTCACTCCAATTGCTACCCTGGTCATGGTACTGAGACCAGCTTAACCAGACTCAGACAACTCCTATTGCTCATTCACCACACTCACAGCGCCCATTCACCCTAGTGTCCATTCACCCCCTTTGTCCATTCACATCCCCAGTGCCCATTCACCCCCAGTGCCCATTCACCCCAGTGTCCATTCACCCCCTTGGTCCATTCACATCCCCAGTGCCCATTCACCTCCTTTGTCCATTCACATCCCCATTGCCCATTCACCCCTATTGCCCATTCACCCCAGTGCCCATTCACCTCCTTTGTCCATTTACCCCCATTTCCCATTCACCACACGCCCATGCCCAATTCACCCCCTCATTACCTATTCACCCCCGCCCCCACCCCCCCCCACCCCACCCCGCCATTGCCTATCCACCCACAACCTCTCCCCCTCCATTACTGTTGAAACTTACTTTGGTTAGACTTGATTATTCCAGTGTCTCCCTCACTGATCTCATAGAAATGGGTCATTCAGCCCCTCATAATTGTTCCACCTTTCAGTTAGTTCACGGCTAATCTGTACCTCAACTCTATGTGCTTTTGCTCCATATCCCTTGATACCCTGACCTATCAAAAGCCTATCAATCTCAAACTTGAAAGTTTCAATTCCGACCCAGTACCACAGCACTTTGGTGGACAGAATTCCAGATTGCCAGCACACTTTGTGTGGAAATGCCCTCCCTGATTTCACTCCCAAATGGCTTGGCTCTAATTATAAAATTGTTCCCCTTGCTCTGAAGTCCCTGACCAGAGGATATAGATTTTCTGTATTTACCCTGACAAATCCTTTCATCATTTTAAGCACTTTGATTCAATCACACTAAATAACGCCGCACGGGAAGTGGTTAGCCAATTCTGCCACCTTGGGACCATGGTGACAATCTGTCCCTTGATACAGAGCTCAATAAACGCACAGTGAAAGCAGCTACCACCTTTGGCCGACTCGCAAACCGCGCATGGCCTAACACCAAGCTGACCCTTAGGACCAAGCTGATGGTTATAAGGCCTGTGTTCTCAGCACCTTGCTCGATGGCTGTGAAACATGGGGGACTTACAGTGACAAGGAAAAGAAGCTCAATAATTTCCATCTTCACTTGTGCAGTGCATTATGGGTATATCCTGGCAGGCCAAAATGACAGATGTGGCAGTCCTCTCGTAGGCGGAGCTCCCAAGTGTGTTGGCACTAATCAGAAAGAGGTGACTTTGGTGGATCGGACATGTCTACAGGATGGAAGACAGTCACATACCCAAGGACCTTCTGGATGGTGAGGTAGCCGGGTCCAGATGACCAGGGGGGCGCCCAAAGCTCTGCTTCAAGGATGCTTGCAAGTGTGACATGAAGGCCCTAAATGTTGACTAGCGCACCTGGGAGTCACTAGCTGGTGAAAGAGGGAAATGGCGACACATCCATTCACAAATGGTTAGTATGTAGGTACAGCAAGTGATTAGGAAGGCAAATGGAATGTTGGCATTTATTGCAAGGGGAATCGAGTACAATAGTAGGGAAGTTTTACTGCAGCTGTAAAGGACCTTGGTGAGACCACTGGAGTACTCTGTACAGTTTTGGTCTCCTGATATAAAAAAGGATATAATTGTGGAAGTAGCAGTTCAGAGAAGGTTCACTCGACTAGGAATGAAGGGCCGATACCCATTGGAGTTTAAAAGAATGAGAGGTGATAATATTGAAACATATAGAAACATAGAAATATAGAAAATAGGAGCAGGAGTAGGCCATTCGGTTCTTCGAGACTGCTCCGCCATTCATTATGATCATGGCTGATCATCCAGCTCAGTAGCCTGTTCCCGCTTTCCCCCATATCCTTTAATCCATTTCACCCCAAGAGCTATATCTAACTCTTTCTTGAAAACATACAATAGAGTCTTAGAGTTGTACAGTTTAGAAACAGGCCCTTCAGCCCATCGCGTCCATGCCGACCATAATGCCTATCGAGACTAATCCCACCTGCCTGCATTAATTAGGGCGGCACAGTGGCGCAGTGGTTAGCACTGCAGCCTCACAGCTCCAGGGACCTGGGTTCGATTCCGGGTACTGCCTGTGTGGAGTTTGCAAGTTCTCCCTGTGTCTGCGTGGGTTTTCTCCGGGTGCTCCAGTTTCCTCCAACAAGCCAAAAGACTTGCAGGTTGATAGGTAAATTGGCCATTATAAATTGTCACTAGTATAGGTAGGTGGTAGGGAAATATAGGGACAGGTAGGGATGTTTGGTAGGAATATGGGATTAGTGTAGGATTAGTATAAATGGGTGGTTGATGTTCGGCACAGACTCGGTGGACCGAAGGGCCTGTGTCAGTGCTGTATCTGTAATCTAATCTAATTCCATATCCCACTATGCCTTGCTCATTCAAGTACTTGTCCATTTGCCTCTTAAATGTCGCTACTGTTCCTGCCTCCACCACCTCCTCAGGCAGCTCATTCCAGATACCCACTATTCTTTGTGTGAAACATTTACCGGTTTGATCCCCTTTAAACCTCCTCCCTCTCACCTTAAATCTATGCCCTCTAGTTTTAGTCACCCCTACCATGGGAAACAGACTCTTGCTATCTACCCTATCTATGCCTCTCATAATTTTATATACCTCTATCATGTCGCCTCTCAGCTTCCTTTGCTCCAGGGAAAACAGACCCAGCCTATCCAATCTCTTTTTATAACACAAGCCCTCCAAACCAGGCAACATCCTTGTGAATTTTTTCTGCACCCTCTCTAGCTTAATCACATCTTTCCTGTAGTGCGGCGACCAGAACTGCACACAGTACTCCAAATGCAGCCTAACCAACATTATGTACAACTGTAACATGACGTCCCAACTCTTGTACTCAATGCCTCGGCCGATGAAGGCAAGCATGCCATAAGCCTTCTTCACCACCCTGTCTACCTGTGTTGCCACTTTCAGGGAACTATGTACTTGCACCCCAAGGTCTCTCTGCTCAAGAACACTCCCCAGGACACTGCCATTCACTGTATATGTCCTGCCCTGGTTTAACTTCCCAAAATGCATCACTTCACGCTTGTCTGCGTTAAATTCCATTTGCCACACCCTTGCCCACTTTCCCAGTTGATCTATATCCTGTTGTAACCTTAGACAACCTTCTTCACTGTCCACTAGACCACCAATTTTGGTGTCATCTGCAAACTTACTAATCATGCCCCCTACAGTCACATCCAAGTCATTAACATATATGACAAACAACAGAGGGCCCAGCACCGATCCCTGCGGCACACCACTGGTCACCGGCCTCCAATCTGAAAAACAACCCTCCACTACCACCCTCTGCCTCCTATCACCAAGCCAATTTTGTATCCAATTGGCTAGCTCACCCTGAATCCCATGTGTTTGAACCTTCTGGACCAGCCTACCATGCGGGACTTTGTCAAAGGCCTTGCTAAAGTCCATGTAGACAACGTCCATCGCCCTGCCCTCGTCAATCCTCTTGGTCACCTCCTCGAAAAACTCAATCAAATTCGTGAGACATGATTTCCCACGCACAAAGCCATGCTGCCTATCCCTAATCAGACCATGCCTTTCCAGATGCATATAAATCCTGTCTCTCAGAATCCCTTCCAATAACTTTCCCACCACTGATGTAAGGCTCACCGGCCTGTAGTTCCCTGGCTTATCCCTGCTGCCCTTCTTAAATAAAGGCACAATATTAGCTATCCTCCAGTCTTCCGGTACCTCACCCGTGGCAACGATGATACACTTAAGAAGGAAATTAGGAGCGCGAAAAGAGGCCATGAGATTTCCCTGGCAGAGAAGATAAAGGAGAATCCTAAAAGATTCTCTAAGTATATTAAGAGTAAATGGGTAGCTCGGGAGAGAGTAGGTCCCCTTAAGGATCAGTGTGGTAATCTATGTGTGGAGCCACAGGAAATGGGCGAGGTCTTAAATGAATACTTCTCGTCAGTATTTACCGTGGAGAGGGTCATGGAAGCTAGTGAGTTCAAGGGAGGGAACAGCGATATCCTGGAGCATATCAACATTACAAAGGAGGAGGTGTTGGAGGTTTTGAAGTGCATCAAGGTGGATAAATCCCCAGGGCCTGACCAGGTGTATCCTTGGATGCTATGGGAACCAAGGGAGGAGAGTGCTGGGGCCCTGGCACAGATTTTTGTATCATCGTTAGCCACGGGTGAGGTACCGAAAGACTGGAGGATTGCTAATGTTGTGGGATTAGTATAGATAGGCATTATGGTCGGCATGGACACGGTGGGCTGAAGGGCCTGTTTCTATGCTGTATGGCTCTATGACTCTATAAAAATCTCTGCCAAGGCCCCAGCAATCTCCTTCCTTGCTTTCCCTAGCATCCTAGGATACACCTGGTCAGGCCCTGGGGATTTATCCACCTTAATGCGCTTCATAACCTCCAACACCTCCTCCTTTGTAATGTTGATATGCTCCAGGATATCGCTGTTCCCTCCCTTGAA
Source organism: Heterodontus francisci (assembly GCF_036365525.1). Classification (NCBI taxonomy): domain Eukaryota; kingdom Metazoa; phylum Chordata; class Chondrichthyes; order Heterodontiformes; family Heterodontidae; genus Heterodontus; species Heterodontus francisci. Next base: position 66,428,375 of record NC_090393.1, on the reverse strand, counting down.
CTCACTAGCTTCTATGACCTTCTCCACGGTAAATACAGACGAGAAGTATTCATTGAAGACCTCGCCCATTTCCCGTGGCTCCACACATAGATTGCCACACTGATCCTTAAGGGGACCTACCCTCTCCCCAGCTACCCTTTTACTCTTAATATACTTATAGAATCTTTTAGGATTCTCCTTTATCTTATCTGCCAGGGAAATCTCATGGCCTCTTTTTGCCCTCCTAATTTCCTTCTTAAGTGTAGTCCTACATCCCCTATACTCCTCGAGGGACTCGCTTGATCCCAGCTGCCTATACCTGACATATGCCTCCTTCTTTGTCCTGACCAGACCCTCAATATCCCTCATCAACCAAGGTTCCCTAAACTTGCCAGCCTTGCCCTTCCATCTAACAGGAACATGCCAGCCCTGAACTCTTCCTATCTCCACTTTTAAAAGCCTCCCACTTGCCAGATGTCCCTTTACCTGTAAACAGCCTCTCCCATTCAACCTTTGAGAGTTCCTGTCTGATGCCATTGAAATTAGCCTTCCCCCAATTTAGGACTTCAACTTGAGGACCAGTCCTATCCTTTTCCATAACTATCTTGAAGCTAATAGAGTTATGGTCACTGGTCCCAAAGTGCTCCCCCACTGACACATCAACCACCTGCCCATCCTCATTTCCTAAGAGGAGGTCGAGTGTAGCCCCTTCTCTAGTAGGGCCATCCACATACTGCTTCAGTAAACTATCCTGGACGCACTTAACAAATTCTTCCCCATCTGATCCCTTAGCACTAAGGCAGTCCCAGTCAATATTAGGGAAGTTAAAATCACCTACTATTACAACCCTATAATTCCTACACCTATCTGTGATTTCCCTACATATCTGCTCCTCCACTTCCCTCTGACTATTGGGGGGCCTATAGTATAATTCCATCAAAGTGATCACCCCTTTCTTATTTCTAAGTTCTACCCATATGGCCTTGCTGGACATTCCCCCCGGGATATCCTCTCTAAGTACTGCCGTGAGGTCCTCCCTAATCAATAGTGCAACTCCCCCTCCTCTCTTACCTCCACTTCTGTCATGCTGGAAGCATTGGTACCCCGGAACATTGAGCTGCCAGTCCTGCCCATCCCTCAACCACATTTCCGTAATATCTATAATATCACAATCCCATGTACCGATCCATGTTCTGCCTTAACTGTAAGGCTTCTTGCATTAAAGTAAATGCAGTTTAGCCTACCAGACCTTCCACACTCCCTGTCCTGCCCCTGCCCGGCCTGCCTACTGGACTTGCTTGCTTTAACCTCTCCATTTGCCTCAACAATCTCATCGGAGAGACTACTACTTTGGGTCCCACCCCCCTGCAAGACTAGTTTAAACCCTCCCGAGTAGTGCCAGCAAACCTTCCCTCAAGGATATTGGTCCCCTTCCAGTTTAGATGCAACCCATCCCTCTTGTACAGGTCATCTCTGCACCAGAAGAGATCCGAATGATCCAAGTAGCTGAAGCCCTCCCACCTACACCAAGTCTTCAGCCACACATTCATTTGCCTTATCCTCCTATTCCTACCCTCACTAGCATGTGGCACAAGGTGTAATCCTGAGATTACAACCCGAGAGCTCCTGCTTTTTAACCTTCTTCCTAACTCCCTATATTCACTTTGCAGGACCTCATCTCTTTTCCTGCCTATGTCGTTTGTACCAATATGGACCACGACCTCTGGCTGCTCACCCTCCCCTTTCAGAATGTCCTGCAGCCACTCCAAGACAGCCTTGACCCTAGCACCATGGAGGCAACATACCATCCTGGAGTCTCGTTTGCAGCCACAGAAATGCCTATCTGCACCCCTTACAATAGAATCCCCTATCACTAAAGCTCTTCTACCCCTTTTCCTCCCCTGCAGTGCAGCAGAGCCCTCCGTGGTGCCACGAACTTGGCTGTTGCTGCTTTCCCCTGAGAGATCATCCCCCCCAACTGTATCCAAAGCGTTATATCTGTTTGAGAGGGGGATGGCCACAGGGGACTCCTGCACTACCTGCCTGTGCCTACTACTCCGTCTGGTGGTCAACCATCCCTCTTCTGCCTGTGCAGCCATTACCTGCGGTGTGACCAACTCACTAAACGTGCTATCCACGACGTCCTCAGCATCGCGGATGCTCCACAGTGAATCCACCCACAGCTCCAGCTCCGTAATGTGGGTAGTCAGTAGCTGCAGATGGATACACTTCCTGCACACATGGTCGTCAGGGACACTGGAAGCGTCCCTGATTTCCCACATAGCACAGGAGGAGCATATCACGGGACTGAGCTCTCCTGCCATGACTTACCCTTAGATTAATTAGTTAACACAAAAGTCTGAGTGTATCAGGCCTGTGTCCTCAGTATCTTGCTCTACGGCAGCGAGGCCTGGACAACGTATGCCAGCCAAGAGCGACGTCTCAATTCATTCCATCTTCGCTGCCTCCGGAGAATACTTGGCATCAGGTGGCAGGACTATATCTCCAACACAGAAGTCCTTGAAGCGGCCAACACCCCCAGCTTATACACACTACTGAGTCAGCGGCGCTTGAGATGGCTTGGCCATGTGAGCCGCATGGAAGATGGCAGGATCCCCAAAGACACATTGTACAGCGAGCTCGCCACTGGTATCAGACCCACCGGCCGTCCATGTCTCCGTTATAAAGACGTCTGCAAACGCGACATGAAATCGTGTGACATTGATCACAAGTCGTGGGAGTCAGTTGCCAGCATTCGCCAGAGCTGGCGGGCAGCCATAAAGACAGGGCTAAATTGTGGCGAGTCAAAGAGACTTAGTAGTTGGCAGGAAAAAAGACAGAGGCGCAAGGGGAGAGCCAACTGTGCAACAGCCCCAACAAACAAATTTCTCTGCAGCACCTGTGGAAGAGCCTGTCACTCCAGAATTGGCCTTTATAGCCACTCCAGGCGCTGCTTCACAAACCACTGACCACCTCCAGGCGCGTATCCATTGTCTCTCGAGATAAGGAGGCCCAAAAGAAAGAATTAGTTACACCCTTAATTAAAATTTACTAATTACACTAGGAGCCTTGTTCTACCCAGAACAATTGAAAGTCCTTAATAAGCTACACTGAATTTATTAAAAACACTTTCGTAGTACTTAACACCAGAGGTTTTTTATTTCAACAAAAAAAAGTTCCCCTTTTTTTTTAGGATATTTAAATGCACTAACTGCAGTGACTCACCATCCAATCACCTTGCAGCTCTCCTCTGACGTCACTGTTGACTTTTTATTCTTTTTTTTCAAAACCCTGACGCGCTGGAAGAGCTCCTCTCCGCTCCACTCCCGGAAGGTAATGTTTTGACCTCAACTGCTTTCTGTGGTAGCGAATTCCACAGGCTCACCACTCTCTGGGTGAAGAAATTGCTCCTCATCTCAGTCCTGAAAGGTTTACTCCGTATCCTTAAGATCCTGAGGGGACTTGATAAAGTGGATACTGGGAGGATGTTTCCTCTTGTGGATGAGAGTAGAACTAGGGGAGACAGTTTGAGAATAAGAGGTCTCCCTTTTAAGATGGAGATGAGGAGAATTTTATTTTCTCGAAGGGTTGTTAGTCTGTGGAATTCTCTTCCTCAGAAAGCAGTGGAGGCTGGGCCATTGAATTTATTCAAGGCTGAGTTAGATAGATTCTTGACAGACAAGGGAGTCAAGGGTTACGGGGGCAAACAGGAAAGTGGAGTTGAGACCATAACCAGATCGGCCATAATCGTATCGCCTGGTGTAGTAGGCTCAAAGGGCCGAATGGCCAACTCCTCCTCCTAAGTCCTATGTTCCTATCCTGTGGACTGGTCTGCACTACCACAATGACCATTTGCTACAGCAGCTTGACAAAGGCGCCAAAGTCAAAAACAACAACTCACAGCATCACTTGGCAGTTTCATGTGCAGCACTTGTGGCAGAACCTGCCCCTCAAGGATTGGCCTTCACAGCCATCAACAGAGGTGCAGCAAGAGAAGACATCCCACCTAAATGGATTGTTTGCTGTGTGTCCATCATCTCTCATAGATGGAAGGATGCCAAACAAATAGATCACCCCTCAACCTTCTAAACCCAAGAGAATACAAGTCAAATCTATGCCACCTGCCCTCATAATTTAATCTTTTTAATCTTGGTGTCACTCTGGTGAATTTGCACTGCACCCTCTCCAAGGACAGGTGTGGTGCCCAAAACAGCATTCAGACAGGGTCTGACCAGAGCTTTATAGTACTGAAACCTGACTTCCATCCTTTCTATTCCAGTTCCCTCGAGGTAATAGTTTCCCCGGTCAACCTTCCATTAGCCTTTTTGATTACTTTTTGTAATTATTCACTAACTTTTAGTGATTTGTGTTCCTGGACACTCAAATCTCTCTGCTCCTCCACAGTTCCTTGTCTCTCACCATTTAGGAAAATTCTGATTTATCTTTCTAAGATCCAGAGTGAATGGCCTCACATTTTTATCCCACTCATATAATCTACCTTTGTAATTTTTGTGCCCTCGTCTACACTTACTGTGCCTCCTAGATTTGTGTCATCTGCAAACTTGGATATACAATTCTATTCAATCAAACCTTTTATCTTGTCTCCCACCTCCTAACCAATTATGAACCCATGTCACAAGGTTACCTCCAGTTCTGTGCACTCTCATTTTTGCTGGTAATCTCTTGTAAGGAACCTTAGCCAATCCCATCTGGAAATACATATCGACAAACTCACAGATCCTCCTTATCCACCATGTTAGCAACCTCCTCAAAACGTTCAACTAGATTAGTCAGACATGTCCTACTCTTCATAAATCCATGCTGACTCTGTCTGATCAGCTCATATTTGTCCAAGTCCTCGGTCACTCTGTCCCTGGTGATATTTGTAGTAACATCTCCACAACAGACATAAAACTGACAGATCTGAAGTTACCTAGTTTCTCCCACTTTACCTTCTTAAATAATGGAGTGACAATCCAAAGGCACACTTCGTAAATCTAGAGAGGGTGGAAAATTATGACCAACACATCTGCAATTTCTTTACCTGTTTCTTTAAATACTTTGGGTGGAAACCATTAGGTCCTGGAGATTCGTTTATGTTAAATCCTATTATTTTCTGCATTACCAATTAAAACAATTAATTAATCCAATAAAATTGACCTCAACTTATCTTTAGGTTCTCTGATATTTTATCCTCTTCCTCGACTGTAAAAGCAGATGCAAAGTATTCAAGTAACAAGTCCATCACGTTTTTTATTGTGCATAAGAGTGTCCCCTGAATCTGTCTTTAATGGGTCCATAGTCCCATTTACTGTTCTCTTCTATTTATAGAAACTGTTACTGTTAACTTTGAGACTCCTTGCAAGTTTTTTTTCATATTCCTTTTTGCACCTGTTACATTCTCTCCCAGTTTTTGGGTTTCCACACTTCCTTACATTTATTGAACTTAATACTGCCTCTTACCTCATTTGATTGCTTAACTGCACAAGTTGAACTTTAGCCAGTTAGGTACAGCTTTTATATAAATAATTCTTGAATACTTCCCACAGTCTGTAGCTTTACCCATGAACAGTTCAGCCCAGTTTACTGCGGTCAGTTCATTTCTCATCCTTTCAAACTTTCCCTTCCCTAAACTCCTCCCATTTCCACTTCTCTCTGTTCCTTTAAAAGCTTCTGTCAAGCTATCTTCTCAACCAAGCTATCACTTGCCCCTCCTGATCCTCTGGCCATTGTTCAGCCTCCTTTCCATTATCCCTTTCATCCATTTTTCCTGTTTTCCATCTCTGTGGGGCACCAGCAGATGTTTTTCTACTTTGAAGATGTTGTATAAAAGTATAAGCATTCCAAACGCCTCTTCAGCCAGACCTGTCAATCATCCTTGATTAATAACTCAGTGATAGCTGATATTCCATATTATACACAATGCTGCCAATGCTTTAAAGAACAAAGAACAAAGAAAATTACAGCACAGGAACAGGCCCTTCGGCCCTCCAAGCCTGCGCCGATCCAGATCCTCTATCTAAACATGTTGCCTATTTTCTAAGGGTCTGTATCTCTTTACTTCCTGCCCATTCATGTATCTGTCTAGATACATCTTAAAAGACGCTATCGTGCCCGCGTCTACCACCTCCACTGGCAACGCGTTCCAGGCACCCACCGCCCTCTGCGTAAAGAACTTTCCACGCATATCCCCCCTAAACTTTTCCCCTCTCACTTTGAACTCGTGACCCCTAGTAATTGAATCCCCCACTCTGGGAAAAAGCTTCTTGCTATCCACCCTGTCTATACCTCTCATGATTTTGTACACCTCAATCAGGTCCCCCCTCAACCTCCGTCTTTCTAATGAAAATAATCCTAATCTACTCAACCTCTCTTCATAGCTAGCGCCCTCCATACCAGGCAACATCCTAGTGAACCTCCTCTGCACCCTCTCCAAAGCATCCACATCCTTTTGGTAATGTGGCGACCAGAACTGCACGCAGTATTCCAAATGTGGCCGAACCAAAGTCCTATACAACTGTAACATGACCTGCCAACTCTTGTACTCAATACCCCGTCTGATGAAGGAAAGCATGCCGTATGCCTTCTTGACCACTCTATTGACCTGCGTTGCCACCTTCAGGGAACAATGGACCTGAACACCCAAATCTCTCCGTACATCAATTTTCCCCAGGACTTTTCCATTTACTGTATAGTTCACTCTTGAATTGGATCTTCCAAAATGCATCACCTTGCATTTGCCCTGATTGAACGCCATCTGCCATTTCTCTGCCCAACTCTCCAGTCTATCTATATTCTGCTGTATTCTCTGACAGTCCCCTTCACTATCTGCTACTCCACCAATCTTAGTGTCATCTGCAAACTTGCTAATCAGACCACCTATACTTTCCTCCAAAGCATATATAGTTTAATTAGCACATAGAGCCAATCTAATCTAACTAATCTACCTATCCAAACTAATCCTCAGCTCCATCAAACTGGCCTGGTCCCAGGCCTCTGTTTTGAAACTGGGTAAGGAAAGTCAGCTTCCATTTTAACCCTAACTACTTAAGAATTGGAGGAAATGAAATCCAGCTATCTGCCCATTTTGTCACACGGCGGCAAATGCTCTGAGGCAACGGAGAGCTTCCCAACTTCAATTTAATTCTGATTATCACATACGACCATACGAATTAGGAGCAGAAGTAGGCCATTCAGCCCCTCGAGCCTGCTGCACCATTCAATAGGATCATGGCTGCTCTGTTTGCGTATGAATTCCACACTCTCATCTACCCCCGATAATCTTTGATTCCCTTGCCTGACAAGAATCTATCTACCTCTGCCTTAAAAATGTTCAATGACCCCGTCTCCAACACCTTGAGGCAGCGAGTTCCAAAGTCGCACAACCCTCTGAGAAAATATTTCTCTTCATCTCTGTCCTAAAAGGGCGCTGCCTAATTTTAAAACAGTGCCCCCTAGTTCTGGACTCCCCCACAAGAGGAAACATCCTTTCCACATCCACCTCGTCTGGACTGTTCAGGATCTTATAAACTTCAATCAAGTCTCCCCTCACTCTTCTAAACTCCAGTGAAAACAAGCCCAGTCTGTCCAATCTTTCCTCACACTCTAGGAAGGATGTGAAGGCATTAGAGAGGGTGCAGAAAAGATTCACGAGAATGGTTCCAGGGATGAGGAACTTCAGTTATGCGGATAGATTGGAGAAGCCGGAGCCATTCTCCTTAGAGAAGAGAAGATTGAGAGATTTGATAGAGGTGTTGAAAATCATGAGGAGTCCAGACAGAGTAGATAGAGAGAAACGTTTCCCATTGGTAGAAACATCAAGAACCAGAGGAACCAGATTTATGGTGATTATCAAGAGAACCAGAAGTGACATGAGGAAAAGCTTCGTTACACAGTGAGTGGTTAGGATCTAGAATGCGCTGCCTGTGAGTGTGATGGAGACAGATTCAATTGAGACTTTCAAAATGGAATTGGATAAGCACCTGATGGAAAAAATTTGCAGGGCTGCCAGGAAAAGGCAGATGAGTGGGACACGCTGAGTAGTTCTTACGAAGAGCCAGCACTGACACAACGGGCCAAATGGCCTCCTTCTATGCTGCAACTATTCGATGATTCAATGACCGGAATTTGACGTTGTGGAGGTGACCCCATCCACGGGGAATAAGTTAGGGGTGAGCCCTCCTCCACTGGGCCTGGAAGCCACACTGCAATTTAACGTGGCCCAAGCCCTTAATTGGCTTTGGCCGGAGTCCCGCCCCCACCCCACCTCAAGGCAGGAAGCCCCGCCTCCAAAATCTGGCAGCCAATCAGAGGCCCAGCAGCTCTTTAGCCCCAGCAGCGTCATCAGGAGTGGTGGCCACTGCTGGGACTGCACCCAGCCAGGACCAGCAACAATGGAGGAGGTCCCGAAAATGATAAGTGGGGATCAGACCTCGCTAGCAACAATCAGTGGGGCCCCAGAGAGGCGGGGGGTGGGGGGAGATTGATCAAGAGGGCAGGGGAAGGTGCTCCAGCAGGGGCTGCTTGTTCTGCTGGGGAGGCCATCCTTGGGGCCACAGTATGCCTAATCAGGGCGATCCCCCCGCCCAACCCGCAAGGAGGCCGCCGGGTATCACTGGGTAGCCTCCTCTGGTGTTGAAGTGCCAGTGTACCAGTGTCGGTGTGAGGAGGCTCTTAACTGGCATTTAATTGGCCACTTGGGCCTGAATTATGGTCCTGGGGTGGGGCGGACCATTTGCCACCTCCCCCGCTGGTAAAATAGCAACGGGTAGGTGACAGGAATGGCACCCCCCTACCTCCCACTCGATTTTATTCCCCTCCCCCCAACCCTGGCCTAGATTCTGTGCTACTGTCGGATGACTCTGAGCTCTCTGCACACCCCCTCACTCCCCATCTCCCACAGCAGTCAGACATTTTCCATACCAGCCCCTCTTGTGTCCCTTTCGGAAAATTATCAGCAATAAGACTATTTGTATTAACTCAATTGGTTCCGCCTTCGATCCCATTGGCAGCTGTGAGAAAGGGGTCTTATTCTGTGAACCCCAGGGGTGAAAGAGAAGTCTCCTGACTCACCCCCTGTATTCATGAGTACAGCGAGTGATACAGGCTCAGACAGAGGAGGAGGTGTTCTGTTCTGTTCTTTCCTCTATGAAACATTTAAGGAGATGTGGTGGTGTATTCAGCCACAGTAACTGTAATCACAGCAAGATTACATATCAACCAAACCCTGCAATCTGTTCTGCTGTGACATGTGCTGAAGCACTAAGGCATTATTCAACATGAAAAGGGAATTGTGACAAATATTGTCTGCAGAGAAAGGTAATGAGTCCCGGCTCATTGTTGCTGCAACACAGATCCGATTGCTTCAAATGGTCATGTTTCTGTTGTTATGTCTTTAAATTGTAGCAATGACAGAGCAGTGTGGATGTTAAAATGGAAGCACTGTTTCATTTGCCCTCTTGGTTTGAGATCCTGTGGGTAAAGAGTTCTGTCTAATGTTGGCCCAGTTGGCAGTCTCCCACTGTCTGTCACTGTCTGTACTTTGATCTACAGTTATCCCTGCTCTTTCGAATGCTAAATGTAAGCAAGTCTCCAATCTCTTTTGGGGAGAGAGTTCTAGATTTCACCATCCTTTGTGTGAAAAAGTGCTTCCTGATTTCACTCCTGAGCACGTTGGCTTGAACTGTAAGATTATGTCCCCGTCTGGATTCCTCCAGTAGGAGTCTTATTGGATCATGATCCTTGGCGCTGCACCGCACCCCGTGATGGAACTTTTCTTTGTGTGGTCAGATTGGCCGGGAATGAGACTCCATCCCAAACCCCACCACCGCCCCCACCATTTCTACATTCCATTCAGTCAGCACTGACCCACTGGGCACACACTGGCACTCACTGTCACCACAGACCCACCGGACTCGCACTGGCACTAACAGTCACTGCTGACCCACTGGGCACACACTGGCACTCACTGTCACCACAGACCCACCAGTTCGCACTGACACTCACTTTCACCACAGACCCACTGGGCACACATTGTCATAACAGACCCACCGGGCATGCACAGTCACCACAGACCCACTGGGCACACACTGGCACACACTGTCACAACAGACCCACTGGGCACACACTGGCACTCACTGTCACCACAGACCCACCAGGCATGCACTGTCACCACAGACTCACTGGGCACACACTGGCAATCACGTCACCACAGACCCACCGGGCATGCACTGGCACCACCGACCCACTGGGCACACACTGGCACACGCTGTCACAACAGACCCACCAGGCATGCACTGGCACTCACTGTCACCAAAGACCCACCGGGCACACACTGGCACTCACTGTCACCACAGACCCACCGGGCATGCACTGGCACTCACTGTCACCACAGACCCACTGGGCATTCACTGGCACTCACTGGCACCACAGACCCACCGGACACGTACTGGCACTCACTGTCACCACAGACCCACCGGACATGCACTGGCACTCACTGTCACCACAGACCCACCGGGCATGCACTGGCACTCACTGTCACCACAGACCCACTGGGCATTCACTGGCACTCACTGGCACCACAGACCCACCGGACACGTACTGGCACTCACTGTCACCACAGACCCACCGGACATGCACTGGCACTCACTGTCACCACAGACCCACCGGACATGCACTGGCACTCACTGTCACCACAGACCCACCGGACATGCACTGGCACTCACTGTCACCACAGACCCACCGGACATGCACTGGTACTCACTGTTACCACAGACCCACCGGACATGCACTGGCACTCACTGTCACCACAGACCCACCGGGCATGCACTGGCACTCACTGGCACCACAGACCCACCGGACACGTACTGGCACTCACTGTCACCACAGACCCACCGGACATGCACTGGCACTCACTGTCACCACAGACCCACTGGGCACACACTGGCACTCACTGTCACCATAGACCCACTGGGCATGAACTGTCACCACAGACCCACTGGGCATGAACTGTCACCACAGACCCACCGGACATGTACTGGCACTCACTGTCACTGCTGACCCACCGGACATGCACTGGCACTCACTGTCACCACAGACCCACTGGGCACACACTGGCACTCACTGTCACCATAGACCCACTGGGCATGAACTGTCACCACAGACCCACTGGGCATGAACTGTCACCACAGACCCACCGGACATGTACTGGCACTCACTGTCACTGCTGACCCACTGGGCACACACTGGCACTCACTGTCACCACAGACCCACTGGGCATTCACTGGCACTCACTGGCACCACAGACCCACCGGACACGTACTGGCACTCACTGTCACCACAGACCCACCGGACACGTACTGGCACTCACTGTCACCACAGACCCACCGGACATGCACTGGCACTCACTGTCACCACAGACCCACTGGGCACACACTGGCACTCACTGTCACCATAGACCCACTGGGCATGAACTGTCACCACAGACCCACTGGGCATGAACTGTCACCACAGACCCACCGGACATGTACTGGCACTCACTGTCACTGCTGACCCACTGGGCACACACTGGCACTCACTGTCACCACAGACCCACTGGGCACACACTGGCACTCACTGTCACCATAGACCCACTGGGCATGAACTGTCACCACAGACCCACCGGACATGTACTGGCACTCACTGTCACCATTGACCCAGCGGGCAAGGTCCCTTGTGGTACAGCAGGCTGCTTGTGCAGAGGAATTTTGAAAGGCCTGCTACATTGGAAAGATCAGGGCACAGGCCCCCAGCAGTCATCTGTTGTCCTGAGCCAGATCCACAGGATTAGTCTCAGTGAAACACAGGGTTAAAGTTATTTATTCACCATAGAAACTGGGGACGTTGGCAATGAGTGGCCCCTTGAATAGGATGGATTACAGATCTGTGTGAAACTTTACCCAACAACTGTGAACTCCAGCAGGCATTGAAATGATCCACAGGACACTAATCTTACCATTTCTTAAAGGGGACAGCCTCCCACTTCCGAGAGGCTTAGAATTCCTGTCTATATCCCAACATAGTGTTGGCCGATCAGGGGTAGCTGGTGGGGAATTCTGTTTGGGGAACTGCTCTACTGGGTCTTCACTTCCTGCTCTGAACCTGGCTTCCCAGATCCCACATCATTCAGCACAGCGACATATTCACAAATATTGGCATGAAATGCAAGTGAGGGCAATAGGTCCTCCAGAATAATTTCCCTCTAGTTGGTTTGAATCTGGTTTTCTCCAGACGCCCACTGTGCTGTCAGCAGAGATGGGCCCAGGGAGTTTATCCGATAAGAAAAATGCAGTTATTCACAGACCAGAACAGGAAGCTAAACATTTATAGGTTTCCTATTTCGCAGGCAGCAAGGCAAGGCCCAATCCTCCAGCTCTACCAACAACAACTTATATATATATATATATATATATATATATATAGCGCCTTTCACATAACAAAAGGCTCCAAGGCACTTCACAGGAGCATTATAAAACAATATCAGACACCGAGCCACAAAGGAGATATTAGGTCAGATGACCAAAAGCTTGGTCAAACAGGTAGGTTTAAGGAGTGTCTTAAAGGAGGAAAGTGAGGTGAAGAGGCGGAGAGGTGTCGGGAGGGTATTCCAGAGCTTGGGACCCAGGCAACTATAACCACAGCAACCAAGCAGTATGTGGATGGCCCTACTAGAGAAGGGGCTACACTCGATCTCCTCTTAGGAAATGAGGATGGGCAGGTGGTTGATGTGTCAGTGGGGGAGCACTTTGGCACCAGTGACCATAACTCTATTAGCTTCAAGATAGTTATGGAAAAGGATAGGACTGGTCCTCAGGTTAAAGTCCTAAATTGGGGGAAGGCTAATTTCGATGGCACCAGACAGGAACTCTCAAAAATTAATTGGGAGAGGCTGTTTACAGGTAAAGGGACATCTGGCAATGGGGAGCTTTTAAAAGTGAGATAGGAAGAGTTCAGGGCCAGCATGTTCCTGTTAGATGGAAGGGCAAGGCTGGCAAGTTTAGGGAACCTTGGTTGACGAGGGATATTGAAGGTCTGGTCAGGACAAAGAAGGAGGCATGTGTCAGGTATAGGCAGCTAGGATCGAGCGAGTCCCTCGAGGAGTATAGGGGATGTAGGATTACATTTAAGAAGGAAATTAGGAGGGCGAAAAGGGGCCATGAGATTTCCCTGGCAGATAAGATAAAGGAGAATCCTAAAAGATTCTCTAAGTATATTAAGAGTAAAAGGGTAGCTAGGGAGAGAGTAGGTCCCCTTAAGGATCAGTGTGGTAATCTATGTGTGGAGCCACAGGAAATGGGCGAGGTCTTAAATGAATATTTCTCGTCCGTATTTACCATGGAGAAGGTCATGGAAGCTAGTGAGTTCAAGGGAGGGAACAGCGATATCCTGGAGCATATCAACATTACAAAGGAGGAGGTGTTGGAGGTTTTGAAGCGCATTAACGTGGATAAATCCCCAGGGCCTGACCAGGTGTATCCTAGGATGCTATGGGAAGCATGGGAGAAGATTGCTGGGGCCCTGGCAGAGTTTTTTGTATCATCTTTAGCCATGGGTGAGGTACCGGAAGACTGGAAGATAGCTAATGTTGTGCCTTTATTTCAGAAGGGCAGCAGGGATAAGCCAGGGAACTACAGGCTGGTGAGCCTTACATCAGTGGTGGGAAAGTTATTGGAAGGGATTCTGAGAGACAGGATTTATATGCATCTGGAAAGGCAAGGTCTGACTAGGGATAGTCAGCATGGCTTTGTGCATGGGAAATCATGTCTCATGAATTTGATTGAGTTTTTCGAGGAGGTGACCAAGAGGATTGACGAGGGCAGGGCGATGGACGTTGTCTACATGGACCTTAGCAAGGCCTTTGACAAGGTCCCGCATGGTAGGCTGGTCCAGAAGGTTCGAACACATGGGATCCAGGGTGAGCTAGCAAATTGGATACAAAATTGGCTTGGTGATAGGAGGCAGAGGGTGGTAGTGGAGGGTTGTTTTTCAGATTGGAGGCCGGTGACCAGTGGTGTGCCACAGGGATCGGTGCTGGGCCCTCTGTTGTTTGTCATATATATTAATGACTTGGATGTGAATGTAGGGGGCATGATTAGTAAGTTTGCAGATGACACCAAAATTGGTGGTATAGTGGACAGTGAAGAAGGTTGTCTAACTTTACAACAGGATATAGATAAACTGGGAAAGTGGGCAAGGGAGTGGCAAATGGAATTTAATGTAGACAAGTGTGAAGTGATGCATTTTGGGAAGTTAAACCAGGGCAGGACATATACAGTGAATGGCAGGGCCCTGGGGAGTGTTCTTGAGCAGAGAGACCTTGGGGTGCAAGTACATAGTTCCCTGAAAGTTGGAACACAGGTAGACAGGGTGGTGAAGAAGGCTTATGGCATGCTTGACATCATCGGCCGAGGCATTGAGTACAAGAGTTGGGACGTCATGTTACAGTTGTACATAACGTTGGTTAGGTCGCATTTGGAGTACTGTGTGCAGTTCTGTTCGCCGCACTGCAGGAAAGATGTGATTAAGCTAGAGAGGGTGCAGAAAAGATTCATAAGGATGTTGCCTGGTTTGGAGGGCTCGAGTTATAAAGAGAGATTGGATAAGAACAAAAGAACAAAGAAAAGTACAGCACAGGAACAGGCCATTCGGCCCTCCAAGACTGCACCAATCATAATGCCTGTCTAAACTAAAAACTTCTGCACTTCCGGGGTCTGTATCCCTCTATTCCCATCCTATTCATGTATTTGTCAAGATGCCTCTTAAACGATAGGCTGGGTCTGTTTTCCCTGGAGCGAAGGAGGCTGAGAGGGGACATGATAGAGGTATATAAAATTATGAGAGGCACAGATAGGGTAGACAGCCAGAGTCTGTTTCCCATGGTAGGGGTGACTAAAACTAGAAGGCATAGATTTAAGGTGAGAGGGAGGAAGTTTAAAGGGGTAAATTTTTCACACAAAGAATAGGGGGTATCTGGAATGAGCTGCCTGAGGAGGTGGTGGAGGCAGGGACCGTAGTGACATTTAAGAGGCAGCTGGACAGGTACTTGAATGAGCAAGGCATAGAGGGATATGGAATTAATGCAGGCAGGTGGGATTAGTATAGACAAGCATTATGGTTGGCATGGACGCGGTGGGCCGAAGGGCCTGTTTCTTGCTGCACGACTCTATGACTCTACGACTCTATTACTCAATGGTGGAGCGATTAAAATCGAGGATGCACAAGAGGCCAGAATTAGAGGAGTGCAGATTTCTCGGAGGGCTGTGAGGCTGGAGGAGGTTACAGAGATAGGGAGGGGTGAGGCCATGGAGGGATTTGAAAACAAGAATGAGAATTTTAAAATCAAGTTGTTGCTTGACTGGGAGCCAAGTAGGTCGGCGAGCACAGGGGTGAAAGGGCATCGTGACTTGGTGAGAGTTAAGACACGGGCAGCAAAGTTTTGGATGACCTGAAGTTGACGGAGGGTAGAATGTGGGAGGCCAGCCAAGAGTATGTTGGAATAGTCAAGCCTAAAGGTAGAAAAGGCATGAATGAGGGTTCAGCAGCAGATAAGCTGAGACGGGGACAAAGTCGGGTGATGTTACGGAGGTGGAAATAGGAGGTCTTAGTGATGGCACGAATATGAGATTGGATGCTCGTCTCTTTGTCAAATGTGACACCCAGGTTGTGAACAGTCTAGCTTAATCGCAGACTGTTGCCAGGGAGAGGAATGGAGTCGGTAGCTAGGGAATGGAATTTGGAGTGGGGACTGAAAACAATGGCTTCAGTCTTCCCAATATTTAATTGGAGAAAATTTCTGCTCACCATTTCTATCGGATAAGCAGTCTGGTCAGTTAGCAACAGTGGAGGAGTTGAGAGAGATGGCGGTGGGGTAGAGCTGGGTGTTGTCAGCATACATGTGAAAACTAACATACGAACATATGAATTAGGAGCTGGAATAGGCCACTCGGCCCTTCGAGCCTGCTCTGCCATTCAATAAGATCATGGCTGATTTGATTGTAATCTCAACTTCACATTCCCGCCTACCCCCAATAACCTTTCACCCCCTTGTTTATCAAGAATCTATCTACCTCTGCCTTAAAAATATTCAAAGACTCTGCTTCCACCGCCTTTTGAGGAAGAGAGTTCCAAAGACTCACGACCCTCTGAGAGAAAAAAATCTCTCCCCATCTCTGTCTTAAATAGGCAATCCCTTATTTTTAAACAGTGACCCCTAGTTCTAGAATCTCCCTCAAGAGGAAACATCCTTTCCACATCCACCCTGTCAAGACCCCTCAGGATCTTATATGTTTCAATCAGATCACCTCTTACTCTTCCAAGCTCCAGCGGATCAAGCTGAGCCTGTCCAACCTTTCCTCATACGACAACCCGTTCATTCGGGTATTAGTCTAGTAAACCTTCTCTGAACTGCTTCCAATGCATTTACATCCTTCCTTAAATAAGGAGACCAGTACTGTACACAGTACTCCAGATGTGGTCTCACCAATGCCCTGTATAACTGAAGCATAACCTCCCTACTTTTGTATTCAATTCCCCTCGCAATAAACAATAACATTCTATTAGATTTCCTAATTACGTGCTGTACCTGCATACTAACCTTTTGTGATTCATGCACTAGGACATCCACATCCCTCTGCTTCTCAGAGCTCTGCAATCTCTCACCATTTAGATAATATGCTTCTTCCTGTTAAAATGGACAATTTCACATTTTCCCACATTATACTCCATTTGCCAGATCTTTGCCCACTCATTTAACCTATCTATATCCCTTTGTAGCCTTCTTATGTGCTCTTCACAACTTACTTTCCTACCTATTTTTGTGTCATCTGCAAATTTAGCAACCATACCTTCGGTCCCTTCATCCAAGTCATTTATATAAATTGTAAAAAGTTGTGACCCCAGTACTGATCCTTGTGGCAAACCACTCATTACATTTTGCCAACCAGAAAATGGCCCATTTACGTCTCCTCTCTGTTTCCTATTAGCTAGCCAATCTTCTATCCATGCCAAAATGTTACCCCCTACAACATGAGCTTTTATTTTCCACAATAACCTTTGATGTGACACCTTATCAAATGACTTCTGAAAATCTAAGTACAGTACATCCACTGGTTCCCCTTTATCCACAGCACATGTTACTTCTTCAAAGAACTCCAATAAATTGGATAAACATGATTTCCCTTTCACAAAACCATGTTGACGCTGCCTGATTACCCTGAATTTTTCTAAGTGCCCTGCTATAACATATTTAATAAGGGCTTCTAACATTTTCCCTATGAGAGATGTTAAGCTGTGCTTTTGGATGATGTCAGTGAGTGGCAGCATGTAGATGAGAAATAGGAGGGGAGAAAGGATAAATCCTTGGAGGACACCAGAGGTAATGGTGCAGGAGCAGGAAGAGAAGCCATTGCAAATGATACTCCAGCTATGATTAGATAAAATGAAATCTGGTGAGAGCAGTCCCACCCAGTTGGACGACAGGGGATAGGTATTGGAGGAGGATGATGTGGTCAACCATGTCAAAGGCCGAGAAGGATGAGGAGGGAAAGTTCCCTATAATATACACAGAGATTGCTATTCCATATATTATACACACAGCTTCACTTTCTGTTCCTTATTGAGAGCTATCTGCGGTGTCGAGCCTGGTTGCAGATGTGGCTACAACAGCGAGCAGAACTGCTCCAAAGCTTCCTGAAGGAAGCACGGTCTCCTGAAATGGAAACCCTGGGAAAGGTCTCAGAATGTACGCCTGGATCTGTGGATCCAGCTGGATAGGTAACGCCAGGATGATCTGGCTCTGCTCTGGTGCTGCCTCATGAATCTGGTCGCCCCCACAGTCTCCTCCTACTCTAACTTATCCCATTGGCTGTGCCGATCCAGCACACCTTGCATTTACTGGATCTCAAGAGTGTTGCATTATGAGGTTGCATTCCCTTGAGTATAGAAGACTAAAGGGTGATCTAACTGAGATGTTTAAAATAATTAAAGGATATGACAGGGTAGATAGAGAAAAATCTTTTGTTCAAGCGAGTGAGTGCAGAACAAGGAGGCATAACCTCAAAATAAGAGCTAGGTCATTCAGAGGTGATGTCAGGAAGCACTTCTTCAGATTCATGGCAGCAGAACTCGGTGCCCCCAAAAAGCTGTTGAAGCTGGGAGTCAGCAGAAAATTTCCACAACTGCAATTGATAGATTTTTAATAGACAAGGGTATTAATGGTTCCAGAACCAGGGTAAATAGAGTTGAAATACAGACAAACCATGATCTAAATGAATGGCAGGTTTGAGGGGCTGAATGGCCGCCTCCTGTTCCTGGGTTCCATTGAGCAGCCTTTGGATTGTAGCCCAGTCAATCTCTTCCAATAAGAATGCTCTCAATTGGTAATGCAGACTGTAGAGGGAGCTTCCTGTGTAGAAGGGTGAAAACTCCTTTACAGTAGCTGCAGTGAGTGTCAGACATGATCAAACATCTCAGTCAACAGTGTCCCTTTAAAAAGATACTTCTCCCGTGATCAATCAGTCCTGGCAACCTTTGTCTTCTAAGCAGTCTCGCAGGTTGTCAGAGTCAGCTGGCAAAGGCAGAAGTCCTGTCCTAACTCCATTAATTTCTGCCGCTGTGAGGACAGGCACATCTTCAGCCATCTCTGAAACCAAATGGGTTGATGTTCCAGGAGAATTCCAGTGTGAAATTGGGCCAGTTTGGAAATTCCTGGCCTTGCAGAGGTGCAAATCCCACCTTCGACCCTTCCCAACCCAAGAATGTCAGGCTTGCTGTATTTCCTAAGGGGTTAATGTATCCCAACCTGTTGTATGTGACATGATTTCATCAAACTGCTCCAATGTCCTTATTAGCAACGCACCATTGACACACCCATCCCCCAACTAGGAAACAGGATTCATTCTCTACCAGCAGGGCTGCTGCCTTGAGTAGACTCCGGGTGAAACACCTCCTGAGGTAAATGCAACCATTTAAACTCCATTGCTACTGCCAAAGTGGAGACCTGATCTTCACTGACCATAGTGTCCTTCTCCATCATCAACTTTCACCCACCAGGATTTGTTGTAAAGTTTTTAATGTCTTGCTTCACTTGAAATTCTCAAATACCAACTTTTTGATCTACCAGCAACTAGTGCAAACACAATACTGCAGAGTGATCCATAGAATAAGGAAAAGTCAGATCTGGGCTTTCTGCTTTGCCATGCCCACCTCCTGGCAGTCACGATACCAATGAAGACTTGGCATCAAGAGGTGCCCTCCCCTCTCAGTCCTCCGAGCTCCTTTGCGCTGGCCTGGAGCACTCCGTCTGTGAAGATCCGTGGCACCTTTAATGCAGGCAGCTGCTTCCAATGTTGCTGTCACAGGCACTGTAACTGCTCATGGGTGGGAAGTGTGGCCCCTGCAGGGCGGCGTCAATAAGTTCAGGTGTCTACAAACTCATCTTCCAGACTACCTTTGCTAATTTGATTCGTCCATTCTATATGAAGAGTAAAGTCCCCCACAATTATTTCTTGCTTAATGCTCCATATTTATATGGGTAGTCCAGTTAAGTTTTGGTTAATGCTGACAATCCCGGATGTTGATATTGGAGGATTCAGTGATTGTAATCCGTTGAATGTAAGGGGAGAAGGCTAGATTCTCTCTTGTTAGTCATTGCCTGGCACTTGTGAGGCAAGAATGTTATTTGCCACTTACCAGTCCAAGCCTGAACGTTGTACAGGTCTTGCTGCATGCAGGGACGGACTGCTTCATTATGTGAGGAGCTGTGAATGGTACTGAACACTTTGCAATCATCAGCGAACATCCTCATTTCTGACTTTATGATGGAGAGAATGTCATTGATGAAGCAGCTGAAGATGATTGGGCCTAGGACACTACCCTGAGGAACTCCTGCAGAAATGCCCCGGGACTGAGATGATTGACTTCCAACAACCACAACCATCTTCCTTTGTGCTAGGTATGACTCAAACCAGTGGAGAATTTACCTCTTCATTCCCATTGATTAGGGCTCCTTGATGCCATACACGGTCAAATGCTGCCTTGATGTCAAAGGCAGTCATTCTCACCTCACCTCTGGAGTTCAGCTCTTTTGTCCATGTTTGGACCAAGGCTGTAATTAAATCTGGAGCTGAGTGGCCGACAGAACCCAAACTGAGGGCGGCACAGTGGCGCAGTGGTTAGCACCGCAGCCTCACAGCTCCAGCGACCCGGGTTCAATTCTGGGTACTGCCTGTGTGGAGTTTGCAAGTTCTCCCTGTGTCTGCGTGGGTTTCCTCCGGGTGCTCCGGTTTCCTCCCACATGCCAAAGACTTGCTGGTTGAAAGGTTAATTGGCCATTATAAATTGCCCCTAGTATAGGTAGGTGGTAGGGAAAATGTGGGGACAGGTAGGAATATGGAATGTGTAAGATTAGTATAAATGGGTGGTTGATGGTCGGCACAGACTCGGTGGGCCGAAGGGCCTGTTTCAGTGCTGTATCTCTAAACTAAACTGAACGTCAGTGAGCAGGTTATTGTTGAGTAAGGGCTGCTTATAGCACTGTCGACGACCCCTTCCATCACTTTGTTGATGATTGAGAGTAGGGCAGTAACTGACCAGATTGGACTTGTTCTGCTTTTTGTGCACGAGGACAGACCTGGGCAATTTTCCACATTGCCAGGTAGATGCCAGTGTTGTAGCTGTACTGGAACAGCTTGACTAGGAGTGCGGTTAGTTCTGGAGCAGAAATTTTCAGCACCACAACTGGGATGTTGTCAGGGCCCATAGCCTATGCTGTATCCAGTGCCTTCAGCTGTTTCGTGATATCATGTGGAGTGAATCGGATTGGCTGAAGACTGGCATCTGTGATGCTGGGAACCTCAGGAAGAGGCTGAGATGGATCATTGAATTGGCACTTCTGGCTGAAGATGGATGCAAATGCTTTAGCCTTGTCTTTTGTACCAACATGCTAGGCTACCCCATCATTGAGGAGGGGGACTGTTTGCGGAGCCACCTCCTCCGGTTAGTAGTTTAATTGTCCACCACCATTCACAACGGATATGACAGAACTGCAGAGCTTAGATCTGATCCGTTAGTTGTGGGATTGCTTATCTCTATCTATAGCATGCTGTTTCTGCTGCTTGCCTTGCATTTCGTCCAGTGTTGCAGCTTCACCAGTTTGACACCTCATTTTCAGGTATGCCTGGTGCTGCTCCTGGAATGCCCTCCTGCATTCTTCATTGATCGAGGGTTGGTTCCCTGACTTGATAGTAATGGTAGAGTGGGGGATATGTCAGACCATGAGGTTACAGATTGTAGTTGGATACAATCCTGCTGCTGTTGATGATCCACAGTGCCTCATAGATGGCCAAATATGAGCTGCCAGATCTGTTCTGAATCTATCCCATTTAGCATAGTGGTATTGCCACACAACACGATGGAGGGTATCCACAATGTGAAGATGGGACTTGGTCTCCACTAGGACTGTTCTGTGGTCACTCTGACCAATACTGTCATGGACAGATGCATCTGCAACAGGTCGCTTGGTGAAGGCGAGGTCAAGTAGGTTTTTCCCTCGTGTTGTTTCCCTCACCACCTGCCGCAGACCCAGTCTAGCAGCTATGTCCTTCACGGCTCGGCCAGCTCTGTCAGTCGTGGTGCTACCGAATCCCTCTTGGTATGAACAGTGAAGTCCCCCACCTAGAGTAAATTCTGCTACCCTCAGCGTTTCTTCCAAGTGGTGTTCAACATGGAGGAGTACTGATTCATCAGCCGAGGGGTAGTGGTAGGTGGTAATCAGCAGGAGGTTTCCTTGCCCATGTTTGACCTGATACCATGAGACTTCATGGGATCCAGAGTCAATGTTAAGGGCTTGCAGGGCAACTCCCTCCCGACTGTATACCACTGTGCCACCACAGTGGTCTGTCCTGCTGATGGAACAGGACATACCCAGTGATGGTCATAGTCATAGAGTTATACAGCACAGAAACAGGCCCTTCGGCCCATTATGTCTGTGCTGACCATCAATCACCAAACTATTCTAATCCCATTTTCCAGCACTTGGCCCATAGCCTTGTATGCTATGACGTTTCAAGTACTCATCTAAATACTTCTTAAATGTTGTGAGGGTTCTTGCCTCTACCACCTCTTCAGGCAGTGTGCTCCAGATTCTGACCACCCTCTGGGTGAAAAAATCCCCCTCAATCTCCTGCCCCTTACCTTAAATCTATGCCCCCTGGTTATTGACCCCTGCAATCTCCTCCCTTGCCTCACATAACAGTCTGGGATACATCTCTTCTGGGCCTGGGGATTTATGCACTTTTAAGCCTGCTAAAACATTTAATATTTCCTCCCTTTCAAGGCTAATATATTCAAGTATATCACAATCCCCCTCCCTGATCTCTACACCTACATCGTCCTTCTCCACAGCGAACACAGATGAAAAGTAATCATTTAAAGCCTCACCTACATCCTCCGGCTCCACACACAGATTGCCACTTTGGTCCCTAATGGGCCCCACTCTTTCCCTGGTTATCCTCTTGCCCTTAATATACTTATAAAACGGCTTAGGATTTTCCTTTATCTTGCCCGCCAGTGTTTTTTCATGTCCCCTCTTCGCTCTCCTAATTACTTTTTTTTAGTACCCCCCTACACTTTCTGTACTCCTCTGGTGCCTCCGCTGTTTTCAGCGCTCCGAATCTGCCATAAGCCTCCTTTTTTTCCTGATCCAATCCTTTATATCCATTGACATCCAGGGTTCCCTGGACTTGATGGTCCTACCCTTCACCTTAATGGGTACATGTTGGCTCTGAACCCTCACTATTTCCTCTTTGAATGACTGCCACTCGCCTGATGTAGACTTTCCGACAAGTAGCTGCTCCTGGTCCACTTTGGCCAGATCCTGTTTTATCCTATTGAAATCGACCTTCCCCCAATTCAGTACCTTTATTTCCGGCCCATCTTTGTCATTTTCCATAACTAGCTTAACTCTTACAGGGCTATGGTCACTATCCCCAAAATGCTCTCCCACTGACACTTCTACCACTTGTCCAGCTTCATTCCTGAGGATTAGGTCCAGTACTGCCCCTTCTCTTGTATATCTTTCTACATACTGGCTCAAAAAGCTCTCCTGTATGCACTTAAGAATTCCGCTCCCTTTAATCCTTTTACACTAAGATTATCCCAGTTGATATTAGGTAAGTTGAAATCCCCTACTATTATTACCCTATTATTTTTACACCTCTCTGAGATTTGCCGACATATCTGCTCCTCTGCTTTCCCCTGGGAGGCCATTCCCTCCCAACAGTATCCAAAGCGTTTGAGAGGGGGATGGCCACAGGGGACTCCTGTACTACCTGCCTGCACCTACTACTCCGTCTGGTGGTCACCCATCTCTTTTCTGCCTGTGCAGCCATTACCTGCGGTGTGACCAACTCACTAAACGTGCTATCCACGACGTCCTCAGCATCGCGGATGCTCCACAGTGAATCCACCCGCACCTCCAGCTCCGTAATGTGGGTAGCCAGTAGCTGCAGATGGATACACTTCCTGCACACATGGTCACCAGGGACACTGGAAGCGTCCCTGATTTCCCACATAGCGCAGGAGGAGCATATCACGGGTGCGAGCTCTCCTGCCATGATTTACCCTTAGATGAATTAGTTACTGTCTTTAAAAATTACTAATTACACTAGGGACCTTGTTCTACTCCAAACACTACCCACTAGTCACATAATCACTATGCTACCATAACCACAATACTGCTATTCTCTACAATATAGACATGGGCTGCCAATTTCTATATACATTGGGGCTGCTAATCTCCATAATATTCAAAGTGGATGCTATTCTGTATAAGATGCACATGGACTTCTATTCTCTATAATATAAACAGGAGCTGCTAGTCCCTATTATATACCCAGGGGATGCTATTCTTTTTAATATACACAGGGACTTCCATTTTCTTTAATATACACAGGGTTTTCTCTTCCTGATAATGTATACAGGGATTGTAATTCTCTATGATATACACATGTATTGCTATCCTTTATAACATACATTGGGGCTGCTGTCAGCCCTAACATACAAAGGCCTGCTAATATCCCTAACATAAACACATGTTGACATTATCCCTAATATATACAGAGGCTGATATTATTCCTAATATAAACAGGGGCCATAGTTGTCTATTATGTAGTCATGGGCTGTTATTCTCTATAATACACACTCTTCTCTATAATTTACACAAGGCTCATATTATCAATAATATACACATGGGCTGCTACTTTCTATAATATTCTACAATATTATAATATAGGGGCTCCTAATCTCTATAAAAGACGTAGCGGATGTTATACCATATAATATACACCTGGGCTGCCATTATCCATAACATACAAGGGTGCTTCACTTTTCCACATTGTACACAGGGCCTGCTATTCCTTATAGTATAGATAGAGGCACAGTGGCGCAGTGGTTAGCACCGCAGCCTCACAGCTCCAGCGACCCGGGTTCAATTCTGGGTACTGCCTGTGTGGAGTTTGCAAGTTCTCCCTGTGTCTGTGTGGGTTTTCTCCGGGTGCTCCGGTTTCCTCCCACAAGCCAAAGACTTGCAGATTGATAGGTAAATTGGCCATTATAAATTTCCCCTAGTATAGGTAGGTGGTAGGGAAATATAGGGACAGGTGGGGATGTGGTAGGAATATGGAATTAGTATAGGATTAGTATAAATGGGTGGTTGATGGTCGGCACAGACTTGGTGGGCCGAAGGGCCTGTTTCAGTGCTGTATCTCTATCTATCTATCTATAATGTATACAGGGGCTGCTATTCTCTATAATACGCGCAGGGGCTGTGTTTCCCTATAATATACAAGGGATCTGTTGATCTCAATAACAGACACAGGGTCTGCTATGGCCTATAATATACACTGGGACTGCTATTCTCTATAATATACAAAGGGGCTGATGATCTCTACAATATACACAAAGGCTGCTTTTGTCTATAATATACACTGGGGCTGCTATTATCTATAAGATACAAAGGGGCTGTTATTATTTATAATATACACAGGGGCTGCTATTTTCTATAATATACTCTGGGACTGCTATTATCTACAATATACAAAGGAGCTGCTGTTCTCTATGATATACACAAGGGCTGCTATTGTCTACAATATACACAGGGGCTGCTATTCTCAATAGTATACAAAGGGGCTGCTATCATCTTTAATATACACAGGGGCTGTTATTATCTGCAATATACAAAGGGGCTGCTGTTCTCTATAATATACACAGGGGCTGCTACTCTCTATTAACATACACAGGGGCCGCTATTCCCTATAATATACACAGGGGCTGCTATTCTCTATAATATACACAGAGGTTGCTATTCTCAATAATATACAAAGGGTCTGCTGTTCTCTATAATATACACAGGGGCTGCTATTCCCTATAATATACAAAGGGGCTGCTAGTCCCTATAATATACAAAGGGTCTGCTATTCTCTATAATATACACAGAGGTTGCTATTCTCAATAATATACAAAGGGTCTGCTGTTCTCTATAATATACACAGAGGTTGCTATTCTCAATAATATACAAAAAGTCTGCTGTTCTCTATAATATACACAGAGGTTGCTATTCTCAATAATATACAAAGGGTCTGCTATTCTCTATAATATACACAGAGGTTGCTATTCTCAATAATATACAAAGGGTCTGCTGTTCTCTATAATATACACAGAGGTTGCTATTCTCAATAATATACAAAGGGTCTGCTGTTCTCTATAATATACACAGAGGTTGCTATTCTCAATAATATACAAAGGGTCTGCTGTTCTCTATAATATACAAAGGGGCCGCTATTCCCTATAATATACAAAGGGTCTGCTATTCTCTATAATATACACAGAGGTTGCTATTCTCAATAATATACAAAGGGTCTGCTGTTCTCTATAATATACACAGGGGCTGCTATTCCCTATAATATACAAAGGATCTGCTGTTCTCTATAATATACACAGAGGCTGCTATTTTTAATAATATACAAAGGGTCTGCTGTTCTCTATAATATACACAGAGGTTGCTATTTTTAATAATATACAAAGGGTCTGCTGTTCTCTATAATATACACAGAGGTTGCTATTCTCAATAATGTACAAAGGGTCTGCTGCTCTCTATAATATACACAGAGGCTGCTATTCTCAATAATATACAAAGGGTCTGCTATTCTCTATAATATACACAGAGGTTGCTATTCTCAATAATGTACAAAGGGTCTGCTATTCTCTATAATATACACAGAGGTTGCTATTCTCAATAATGTACAAAGGGTCTGCTATTCTCTATAATATACACAGAGGTTGCTATTCTCAATAATGTACAAAGGGTCTGCTGCTCTCTATAATATACACAGAGGCTGCTATTCTCAATAATATACAAAGGGTCTGCTATTCTCTATAATATACACAGAGGTTGCTATTCTCAATAATATACAAAGGGTCTGCTGTTCTCTATAATATACACAGAGGTTGCTATTCTCAATAATGTACAAAGGGTCTGCTGCTCTCTATAATATACACAGAGGCTGCTATTCTCAATAATATACAAAGGGTCTGCTATTCTCTATAATATACACAGAGGTTGCTATTCTCAATAATGTACAAAGGGTCTGCTGCTCTCTATAATATACACAGAGGCTGCTATTCTCAATAATATACAAAGGGTCTGCTATTCTCTATAATATACACAGAGGTTGCTATTCTCAATAATATACAAAGGGTCTGCTGTTCTCTATAATATACACAGAGGTTGCTATTCTCAATAATATACAAAGGGTCTGCTGTTCTCTATAATATACACAGAGGTTGCTATTCTCAATAATATACAAAGGGTCTGCTGTTCTCGATAATATACACAGAGGCTGCTATTCTCAATAATATACAAAGGGTCTGCTGTTCTCTATAATATACACAGAGGCTGCTATTCTTAATAATATACAAAGGGTCTGCTGTTCTCTATAATATACACAGATGCTGCTGTTGTTTGTAATATGCAAATTCGCTTCAAGTGGATTTGGAGAGGCTATGCAAGTGGGCAGAAATTTGTCAGATGGAATACAATGTGAAGAAACGTGAAGTTATTCATTTTGGTAGGGAAAAACAGAAATACAGAGTATTTTTTAATGGTGGGAGGCTGGGAAATGTTGAACTTCAAAGGGACCTGGGTGTCCTTGCTCATGAGTCACTGAAAGCTATCATGTAGGTACAGAAAGCAATTAAGAAGGAAAGTGGTATGTTGGCCTTTATTACAAGAGGATTTGAGTATAGGAGTAAAGATGTCTTACTGCAATTATATAGAGCCTAGGTGAGACCACACCTGGATTACTGTGTGCAGTTTTGGTCTCCTTACCTAGGCACATATATATTTGCCATGGAGGGAGTGCAACAAAGGTTCACCAAACTAATTCCTGGGATGGGGAGATTGTCCTACGAGGTAAGATTAAATAGACAGTGCCTTTATTCTCTGGAGTTTAGAGGAATGAGACGTGATCTCATTTAAAAAATTCTTCCAGGGCTGGACAGAGTAGATGCAGGAAGGATGTTTCCCCTGGCTGGGCAGTCCAGAACCAGGGGACACAGTCTCAGAATAAGGGGCAGCTGACTTAGGACTGAGATGAGGAGGAATTTCTTCACTCAGAGGGTGGTGAATCTTTGGAATTCTCTACCCCAGAGGGCTGTGGAAGCTCAATCATTGAGTATGTTCAAGATTTAGATCGACAGATTTCGACATATTAAAAACATCAAGGGAAACGGAGATAGTGCAGGAAAATGGTGTTGAAGTAGAAGATCAGCCATGATCTCATTGAATGGTGGAGTGGGTTAGAAGGGCTGAATGCCCTTCTGCTTCTATTTCTTATCTTCTTATACGCAAGGGCTGCTATATCCTATAATATACACAGGGGCTGCTATTCCCTATCAAGAACAAAGAACAAGGAACAGTACAGTACAGGAACAGGCCATTCGGCCCTCCAAGCCTGCGCCGATCTTGATGCCTGTCTAAACTAAAAGCTTCTGCACTTCCGGGGTCCATATCCCTCTATTCCCATCCAATTCATGTATTTGTCAAGATGTCTCTTAAACGTCATTATCGTACCTGCTTCCACCACCTCCCCCAGCAGCAAGTTCCAGGCACTCACCACCCTCTTTGTAAAGAACTTGCCTCGCACATCCCCTCTAAACTTTGCCCCTCGCACCTTAAACTTATGTCCCCTAGTAACTGACTCTTCTATAATATGCACAGGGGCTGCTATTCCCTACAGGATACACAGGGGCTGCTATTCCTTATAATATACGAAGGGGTTGCTATTCCCTATAATGTACACAGGGGCTGATATTCCTTATAATATACACAGGGACTGCTATTCCCTATAGTATATACAGGGGCTGCTGTTCACTATAATATACAGAGAGGCTGCTATTCCCTATAGTATACATAGGGGCTGCTATTCTATATAATATACACAGGAGTTACTATTATCTATAATGTACACAGGGGTTTGCTATTCCTTATAATATACACAGGGACTACTATTCTCTATGATGTACACAGGGGCTGCTATTCTCTATAATATACACAGGGGCTGCAATTCTCTATAATATACACAGAGACTACTATTCTCTATAATATACACAGGGGCTGCTATTCTCTATAATATACACAGGGGCTGCAATTCTCTATAATATACACAGGGGCTGCTATTCTCTATAATATACACAGGGGCTGCAATTCTCTATAATATACACAGGGGCTGCTATTCCCTATAATATACACAGGGGCTGCTATTCCCAATAATATACACAGGGGCTGCTAATCTCTATAATATACACAGGGGCTGCTATTCCCTATAATATACACAGGGGCTGCTATTCCCTATAATATACACAGGGGCTGCTATTCCCAATAATATACACAGGGGCTGCTATTCTCTATAATATACACAGGGGCTGCTATTCCCTATAATATACACAGGGGCTGCTAATCTCTATAATATACACAGGGGCTGCTATTCCCAATAATATACACAGGGGCTGCTAATCTCTATAATATACACAGGGGCTGCTATTCCCAATAATATACACAGGGGCTGCTAATCTCTATAATATACACAGGGGCTGCTATTCCCTATAATATACACAGGGGCTGCTATTCCCAATAGTGTACGCAGGGGCTGCTTTTATCCATGATATTTGCAGATTGACACTGCATTTATTATTAATCGGTGCACGTTTTACTCATTCTATTTGTTGTTCAGAGGGTTGTTACCTGATAACAGTTAGTATGATGGAGCTTGTGGGATGGATACATTCAGATGAAGCAGATTGTATTGTTGCTGTTTCTGAATCCTTTCTCTTTTTTTGTTATTTTCCTTTCAGCTTTAAGCTTTCCAGTAGCCTTTCTGCCCAGTGAGGTGTTTCTGTTATCCCCTAGCACCAATATCTTACCACTGGGTTCTTAAATGATCAGTCCTAATATTATCACTTGAATGTATTTATTCCTGACTAATCATTGAAGCCTCCCAGTCACAGTCCGTCCTGCTATTAATGACATTCCATAACTGCAGACATGGCAGGAAGACCAACACCTAGCACAGCCTCAATAGTTGCATTGCCAAGATGCCACCAATCAGTTCAGTCGACTTTGGCAAATTGGCCTGGCAATACCGATGGGGAACTTTTTTTACAGGGTCAGGGTTAGTAGAGTAGCTGCTGCCGAGCTGTGCCAACTGCTTTAAAAGCACCAGCAGCTCTCAGGCAATATGACGATGCCACTGGCTAGGACACCACTCGTCAGTCTTGGAATGTGTCTCACCTACTATGCAAGCAGACTGCAGTGATGATGGAGTGGCAGTGGTGACTGTGGATTGGCACAGAGGGCAAACTCCTCACACTCACGTCAGGGAGGGTGTGACAGGGCAAACCATCACTTGTCTCATGCTTCTTCCTGGCAATTCCTTTCTCTTCCTTTTAGTCAACAACATCCCAATTCACTTCATCTTTAACACTGGTCAAGTCTCTGATAGATTCAGACGATTTGTACCTCTCACAACACTCTCACAATTTGTCCCTGCCTCACGAGATTCTCTCTTGAACGTTCCACTCTCCTGTTTATCTTCACTTGGAGGAAGTTTCCATTTCACCACTGATGCCATCCCTGCACTCACCCAAAGAATGGTTACAGGGTGGGTATTACACATTGGTTACAGGGTGTGTATTACACACTGCTTACAGGGTGAGTATTACACACTCCTTAAAGGTGAATACTACACAGTGGTTACAGGGTAGGTATTACACTGTGGTTACAGGGTAGGTATTACACGCTCCTTACAGGGTGAGTATTACACAGTGGTTGCAGGGTGAGTATTACACCGTGCATACAGGGTAGGTATTACACTGTGGTTACAGGGTAGGTATTACACACTCCTTACAGGGTGAGTATTACACCGTGGTTACAGGGTGGAGTATTACACAGTGGTTACAGGATGAGTATTACACTGTGGTTACAGGGTGGGTATTACACACTCCTTACAGGGTGAGTATTACACAGTGGTTACAGGGTGAGTATTACACAGTGGTTACAGGGTGGGTATTACACAGTGCTTACAGGGTGAGTATTACACAGTGGTTACAGGGTGACTATTACACAGTGGTTACAGGGTGGGTATTACACAGTGCTTACAGGGTGAGTATTACACAGTGGTTACAGGGTGAGTATTACACAGCGGTTACAGGGTGGGTATTACACAGTGGTTCCAGGGTATGTATTGCACAGTGGTTACAGGGTGAGTATTACACAGTGGTTACAGGGTGGGTATTACACAGTGCTTACAGGGTGAGTATTACACAGTGGTTACAGGGTGGATATTACACAGTGCTTACAGGGTGAGTACTACAATGTGGTTACAGGATGGGTATTTGACAGTGGTTACAGGATGGGTATTTGACAGTGGTAACCAGGGTGAATATTACACAGTGGTTAGAGGATGGATATGACACTGTGGTTACAGGGTGTGTGTTACACAGTGGTTACAGGATAGGTATTACTCAGTGGTTACAGCATGGGTATTACACTGTGGTTACAGGGTGAGTATTACACAGTGGTTACAGGATGGGTATTTGACAGTGGTTACCAGGGTGAATATTACACAGTGGTTACAGGATAGGTATTACACAGTGGTTACAGGATGGGTATTTGACAGTGGTTACCAGGGTGAATATTACACAGTGGTTACAGGATGGGTATTACACTGTGGTTACAAGGTGAGTGTTACACAGTGGTTACAGGATGGGTATTTGACAGTGGTTACCAGGGTGAATATTACACAGTGGTTACAGGATGGGTATTACACTGTGGTTACAGGGTGAGTGTTACACAGTGGTTACAGAGTGGGTATTACACTGTGGTTACAGGGTGAGTGTTACACAGTGGTTACAGAACGGGTATTACACTGTGGTTATAGAGTGAGTATTACACAGTGGTTACAGAGTGAGTATTACACAGTGGTTACAGGGTGAGTATTACACAGTGGTTACAGGGTGTGTATTACACAGTGCTTACAGGAGAGTATTACACAGTGGTTACAGGCTGGGTATTACACACTGCTTACAGGTGAGTATTACACAGTGGTTACAGGGTGGGTATTACACACTCCTTAAAGGTTGAGTATTACACAGTGGTTACAGGGTGAGTATTACACAGTGGTTACAGGGTGGGTATTACACTGTGGTTACAGGGTAGGTATTACACACTCCTTACAGGGTGAGTATTACACAGTGGTTACAGGGTGGAGTATTACACAGTGGTTACAGGATGAGTATTACACTGTGGTTACAGGGTGGGTACTACACAGTGCTTACAGGTTGTGTATTACACTGTGGTTACAGGGTGTGTATTACACAGTGGTTACAGGGTGGGTATTACACTGTGGTTACAGGGTAGGTATTAGACACTCCTTACAGGGTGAGTATTACACAGTGGTTACAGGGTGGAGTATTACACAGTGGTTACAGGGTGAGTATTACACAGTGGTTACAGGGTGGGTATTACACAGTGGTTACAGGGTGGGTATTACACAGTGCTTACAGGGTGGGTGTTACACAGATGTTTACAGGGTGGGTATTACACAGTGCTTACAGGGTGAGTATTACACAGTGGTTACAGGGTGGGTATTACACTGTGGTTACAGGATGAGTATTACACTGTGGTTACAGGGTGGGTATTACACAGTGCTTACAGGGTGAGTATTACACAGTGGTTACAGGGTGAGTATTACACTGTGGTTACAGGGTGAGTATTACACAGTGGTTACAGGGTGGGTATTACACAGTGCTTACAGGGTGGGTGTTACACAGATGTTTACAGGGTGGGTATTACACAGTGCTTACAGGGTGAGTATTACACAGTGGTTACAGGGTGAGTATTACACTGTGGTTACAGGGTGAGTATTACACAGTGGTTACAGGGTGGGTATTACACAGTGCTTACAGGGTGGATGTGACACAGCTGTTTACAGGGTGGGTATTACACAGTGGTTACAGGGTGAGTATTACACACTGGTTACAGGGTGGGTGTTACACAGTGGTTCCAGGGTATGTATTGCACAGTGGTTACAGGGTGAGTATTACACAGTGGTTACAGGGTGGGTATTACACAGTGCTTACAGGGTGAGTATTACACAGTGGTTACAGGGTGAGTATTACACAGTGGTTAAAGGGTGTGTATTACACAGTGCTTACAGGGTGGGTATTACACACTCCTTACAGGTTGAGTATTACACAGTGGTTACAGGGTGAGTATTACACAGTGGTTACAGGGTGGGTATTACACTGTGGTTACAGGGTAGGTATTACACACTCCTTAATGGGTGAGTATTACACAGTGGTTACAGGGTGGAGTATTACACAGTGGTTACAGGATGAGTATTACACTGTGGTTACAGGGTGGGTATTACACAGTGCTTACAGGGTGAGTATTACACAGTGGTTACAGGGTGAGTATTACACAGTGGTTACACGGTGGGTATTACACAGTGCTTACAGGGTGAGTATTACACAGTGGTTACAGGGTGAGTATTACACAGTGGTTACACGGTGGGTATTACACAGTGCTTACAGGGTGAGTATTACACAGTGGTTACAGGGTGAGTATTACACTGTGGTTACAGGTGGGTATTACACAGTGCTTACAGGGTAGGTATTACACACTCCTTACAGGGCGAGTATTACACAGTGGTTACAGGATGAGTATTACACTGTGGTTACAGGATGGGTATTTGACAGTGGTTACAGGATGGGTATTTGACAGTGGTTACCAGGGTGAATATTACACAGTAATTACAGGATAGGTATTACACAGTGGTTACAGGGTGTGTGTTACACAGTGGTTACAGGATAGGTATTACACAGTGGTTACAGGGTGGGTATTACACAGTGCTTACAGGGTAGGTATTACACACTCCTTACAGGGCGAGTATTACACAGTGGTTACAGGGTGAGTATTACACTGTGGTTACAGGATGGGTATTTGACAGTGGTTACAGGATGGGTATTTGACAGTGGTTACCAGGGTGAATATTACACAGTAATTACAGGATAGGTATTACACAGTGGTTCCAGGGTGTGTGTTACACAGTGGTTACAGGATAGGTATTACACAGTGGTTACAGGGTGGGTATTACACAGTACTTACAGGGTGAGTATTACACAGTGGTTACAGGGTGAGTATTACACAGTGGTTACAGGGTGGGTATTACACTGTGGTTTCAGGGTGGGTATTACACACTCCTTACAGGGTGAGTATTACACAGTGGTTACAGGGTGCAGTATTACACAGTGGTTACAGGGTGAGTATTACACAGTGGTTACAGGGTGGGTATTACACAGTGCTTACAGGGTGAGTATTACACAGTGGTTACAGGGTGAGTATTACACAGTGGTTACAGGGTGGGTATTAAACAGTGGTTACAGGGTGGGTATTACACAGTGCTTACAGGGTGAGTATTACACAGTGGTTACAGGGTGAGTATTACACTGTGGTTGCAGGGTGAGTATTACACAGTGGTTACAGGGTGGGTATTACACAGTGCTTACAGGGTGGGTGTTACACAGCTGTTTACAGGGTGGGTATTACACAGTGGTTACAGGG
Source organism: Heterodontus francisci (assembly GCF_036365525.1). NCBI lineage: Eukaryota > Metazoa > Chordata > Chondrichthyes > Heterodontiformes > Heterodontidae > Heterodontus > Heterodontus francisci. Next base: position 66,394,186 of record NC_090393.1, on the reverse strand, counting down.
TGAGTATTACACAGTGCTTACAGGGTAGGTATTACACACTCCTTACAGGGTGAGTATTACACAGTGGTTACAGGGTTAGTATTACACAGTGGTTACAGGGTGGGTATTACACTGTGGTTACAGGGTAGGTATTACACACTCCTTACAGGGTGAGTATTACACAGTGCTTACAGGGTGAGTATTACACAGTGGTTACAGGGTGAGTATAACACTGTGGTTACAGGGTGAGTATTACACAGTGGTTACAGGGTGGGTATTACACAGTGCTTACAGGGTGGGTGTTACACAGCTGTTTACAGGGTGGGTATTACACAGTGCTTCCAGGGTGAGTTTTACACAGTGGTTACAGGGTGAGTATTACACTGTGGTTACAGGGTGAGTATTACACAGTGGTTACAGGGTGTGTATTACACAGTGCTTACAGGGTGGGTGTTACACAGCTGTTTACAGGGTGGGTATTACACAGTGGTTACAGGGTGAGTATTACACAGTGGTTACAGGGTGGGTATTACACAGTGGTTCCAGGGTATGTATTGCACAGTGGTTACAGGGTGAGTATTACACAGTGGTTACAGGGTGGGTATTACACAGTGCGTACAGGGTGGGTATTACACTGTGCTTACAGGGTGAGTACTACACTGTGGTTACAGGATGGGTATTTGACAGTGGTTACAGGATGGGTATTTGACAGTGGTTACCAGGGTGAATATTACACAGTGGTTACAGAGTGGGTATTACACACTCCTTACAGGGTGAGTGTTACACAGTGGTTACAGAATGGGTATTACACTGTGTTTATAGAGTGAGTATTACACAGTGGTTACGGAATGGGTATTACACAGTGGTTACAGGATGGGTATTTGACAGTGGTTACAGGATGGGTATTTGACAGTGGTTACCAGGGTGAATATTACACAGTGGTTACAGGATAGGTATTACACAGTGGTTACAGGATGAGTATTTGACAGTGGTTACCAGGGTGAATATTACACAGTGGTTACAGGATGGGTATTACGCTGTGGTTACAGGGTGAGTGTTACACAGTAGTTACAGAATGAGTATTACACTGTGGTTATAGAGTGAGTATTACACAGTGGTTACAGGGTGGGTATTACACAATGGTTACAGGGTGAGTACTACACTGTGGTTACAGGATGGGTATTTGACAGTGGTTACAGGATGGGTATTTGACAGTGGTTACCAGGGTGAATATTACACAGTGATTAGAGGATGGATATGACACTGTGGTTACAGGGTGAATATTACACAGTAATTACAGGATAGGTATTACACAGTGGTTACAGGGTGTGTGTTACACAGTGGTTACAGGATAGGTATTACACAGTGGTTACAGCATGGGTATTACACAGTGGTTACAGGGTGAGTGTTACACAGTGGTTACAGGATAGGTATTATACAGTGGTTACAGGATGGGTATTGCACAGTGGTTACAGGATGGGTATTTGACAGTGGTTACCAGGGTGAATATTACACAGTGGTTACAGGATAGGTATTACACAGTGGTTACAGGATGGGTATTTGACAGTGGTTACCAGGGTGAATATTACACAGTGGTTACAGAATGGGTATTACACTGTGGTTATAGAGTGAGTATTACACAGTGGTTACAGGGTGGGTTTTACACTGTGGTTACAGGATGGGTATTACACTGTGGTTACAGGGTGAGTGTTACAGAGTGGTTACAGGATAGGTATTACACAGTGGTTACAGGATGGGTATTTGACAGTGGTTACCAGGGTGAATATTACACTGTGGTTCCAGGACGGAAATTACATAGTGGTTACAGGGTGGGTGTTGCACAGTGGTTACAGGTTGTATATTATACTGTGGTTACAGGGTCAGTATTACACTGCGGTTACAGGGTGAGTATTACACTGTGGTTACAGGGTGGGTGTTACACAGCTGGTTACAGGATGGATACAAGGACACTGGGAGTTGAGGACTTGTAGGAGATGTGGACACCCCCACACCCATACCTCCTATGAATATTTTATTATTTCTTTCCTGGGTTTCTCAGTTGATGCTATAGCTTCTCTCGCTGTCTCTGGTCATTATGTCAGAGTTTTTGTTGAAAGGGAGGATGAGAGCGTTTCTCTCAGTGTTATTTTGTTTTGTCTTGTTTACTCTCGATCTGGCTTGTCAGTATATTTCCTGTCTTTTCCTTTGGAAATGGTAGGGACATTCCAGAATGTGCTTATCATGTCCAGCCAAGAGCAAGAATGAGTGCAGCTTCTAGAAGTTACCAAATCAGAGCCTCTGATGGCCTCAGTCAGTGAGGAACTGGCAACAATCACCTTCCCAAGCTCAGTGAGACAATAATGATCTTTTGGCTTTGATCCATGATCTGACTTTCTCTGTTTGACTCACCTTGTTTCCAATCGCTAATGTTTCTCCCTAGTGTCCATCTCCCTGCCAAATTAGTTTAAAACATTCCCAGTTTCTATTCACCTGTTAAAAGGATGCACAATCATGCAATAACTTCACCACCACACCATTTTCTGGCCTATCAAATTGTTAACGGCTGCAAGTATTCAACTCTGAAATATTTATTTTGGATCCTTTCATTCCAATGAATGTTTCTTACTGATTCCCTCCCCTTAAGTTCACTCCAAGTGAACCCGCAGAATTTGAAAGTGTGCAGCCAGCTCTGCAGTCAACACTCGCACTCAGCCCCACACTCAGCCCCACACTCAGCCCCACATCCACACTCAGCCCGAAACCCATACTTAGCCCCACACCCAGCCCCACCCTTAGCCCCACATCCACACTGAGCCCGACACCCATACTTAGCCCCACACCCAGCCCCACACTTAGCCCCACACCCACACTCAGGCCCACACCCAGCCCCAAGCCCACACTGAGCCCCACACTCAGCCCCACACTCACCCTCAGCCACACACCAAAACGCACACTCATCCCCACACCCAGCCCCACACACAGCCCCAAACTCATCCCCACATCCACACTCAGCCCCAACCCACACTTAGCCCCACACCCAGCCCCACACCTAGCCCCACACCCACACTCAGCCCCACACCCAGCCCCAAGCCCACACTCTGCCTCACACTCAGTCCCACACTCACCCTCAGCCACACACCCACACTCACAATCAGCCCCACACCCAGCCGCACACACAGCCCCAAACTCAGCCCTACACCCGCACCAAGCCCCACATCCACACTCAGCCCCACATCCACACAGCCCCAAAACTGCACCCAGCCCTACACCCACAGTCACACCCACATTCACACTCAGCCCTACACCCACACCCAGCCCACACACACTCAGCCCTACACCCACACTCACACCCACATCCACACCCAGCCATACACGCACACCCAGCCCCACACCCACACCCAGCCCACACCCACTCAGCCCTACACCCACACTCACACCCACATCCACACCCAACCCCACACCCACACACAGCCATACACGCACACCCAGCCCGACACCCACACCGAGCACCACAACCACACTCAGCCCCACACCGAACCCCACACTCACAGCCAGCCCCAGACCCACACCCAGCCTCACACCCACATCGAACCCAACACCCACACTCAGCCCCACATCCATACCGAGCCCCAGAACCACACCCAGCCCCACATCCCCACCCAGCCCCAAACCCACACCCAGCTCCACACCCACACCATGCCCCATATCCAGGGGGCATAGATTTAAGGAAAGGGGCAGGAGATTTAGAGGGGATTTGAGGGAAAAAAATTTCACCCAGTGGATGGTTGTAATCTGGAACACACTACCTGAAGGGGTGGTAGAGGCAGGAACCCTCACAACATTCAAGAGTATATAGATGTACACTTGGAACGCTATAGCATACAAGGCTGCGGGCCAAGTGCTGGAAAATGGGATTAGAATAGATAGGTGCTTGATTGCCAGCACAGACACGATGAGCCAAAGGGCCTGTTTCTGTGCTGTAAAGCTCTATGACTCTGTGACTCAGCCCCACACCCACACCAAGCCCCACTCCCAGCACCACACCCACACTCGGCCCCAAACCCACACCCAGCCCCACACCACACCTACACTCTGCCCCAAACTCAGCCCCACATCCAGACTCAGCCCCACACCCACACTCCCACTCAGCCCCACTCTCAGCCCCACATCCACACTCAGCCCCACAGCCACCCTCAGCCCCACACCCACACTCAGCCCCACAACTGCACCCAGCCCTACACCCACACCCAGCCCACACACACTCAGCCCTACACCCACACCCACACTCACACCCACATCCACACTCAGCCCCACACCCACATCCAGCCCCACACCCACACCCAGCCCACACACACTCAGCCCTACACCCACACTCACACCCACATCCACACTCAGCCCCACACCCACACCCACATTCACACTCAGCCACACACCCACATCCTGCCCCACAACCACACCCAGCCCACACACACTCAGCCCTACACCCACACTCACACCCACATCCACACCCTGCCCCACACCCACACACAGCCATACATGCACACCCAGCCCCATACCCACACCGAGCACCACACCCACATTCAGCCCGACATCCACACCCAGCCCCACACTCACAGCCAGCCCCAGACCCACACCCAGCCCCACACCCACATCGAACCCAACACCCACACTCAGCCCCACATCCATACCGAGCCCCAGAACCACACCCATCCCCAAACCCCCACCCAGCCCCAAACCCACACCCAGCTCCATACCCGCACCATGCCCCATATCCAGGGGGCATAGATTTAAGGAAAGGGGAAGGAGATTTAGAGGGGATTTGAGGAAAAACAATTTCACCCAGTGGATGGTTGTGATCTGAAACACACTACCTGAAGCGGTGGTAGAGGCAGGAACCCTCACAACATTCAAGAAGTATTTCAATGTGCACTTGAAACACCATAGCGTACATGGCTACGGGCCAAGTGCTGGAAAATGTGATTAGAATAGATAGGTGCTTGATGGCTGGCACAGACACGATGAGCCAAAGGGCCTGTTTCTGTGCTGCATAACTCTATTGCTCTATGACTCAGCCCCACACCCATACCAAGTCCCACACCCACACCTACACTCAGCCCCAAACTCAGCCCCACATCCACACTCAGCCCCACACCCACACTCAGCCCCAAACTCAGCCCCACACCCACACCCAGTCCTACACCCAATCCCAGCCCACACACACACTCAGCCCACACCCACACCGAGCCCCACACCGACACTCTCACCTGCACACACATTGAGCCCCACATCCACACTCACACTCAGCCCCACACCCACACTCATCCCCAAACTCGGCCCCACACCCGCACTCAGCCCCACATCCACACTCGGCCCCACACCCACACACAGCCCCACATCCACACCCACACTCAACCCTACACCCACACCCAGCCCCACACTCACAGCCAGCCCCAGACCCGCACCCACATCGAGCCCAACACCCACAACGTGCCCCACACCCACATTCAGCCCCACACCCATATTCAGCACCACATTCACACCCAGCCCCACCCACACCCAGCTCCACATCCACATCCAGCCCCACACCCACACCCACATTCAGCCCCATACGCACACTCAGCTCCACACATCCCTGCACCCACACTCCTACACGAACACCCACCAACCACACCCAGTCCCACACACCCACACTCAGCCTCACACCCACATTCAGCCCCACACCCACACTCAGCTCCACACTCAGCCCCACACCCACACACCTATTCGAACACCCACGCCCACACCAAGCCCCACACTCACACCCACAGTAATACCCAGCCCAACACTCAGACATACACCCACACCCAGCCCCACTCTCATACTGATCCCCACACCCACACACACCCACACTCAGAGCCACACCCACACCCAGCCCCACACTCACACTGAGCCCCACATCCATACTCAGCCCCACACCCACACACCCACTCGAACACCCACACCCATCCTCCACCTAACCTCCACACCCACACCTACACTCAGTTCTGCCACACTCTCAGTCCCAGCCCCACCCCCTGCCCTCCCCATCCCCATCCCAGCCCCCCTAGAGATTGGTCCATGGACAACACAACCTCCTAATGCAGCAGAACCATCTAAATATTCAAAATGGCAAAGTGGACCCAGAATGCACTGCCACCATTTTGGTGCTCACATTAGAATCATTTGGCAATTGATTCATGGGAGCATCACCATTCTGGACCATCCCAGTTAATTGGACGCCACGTCCTGACTTTACTGGCTAAGGGATGTTAATCCCTCTCCTTCCTGGTGTATAGATAGGCTGAGAGAAGGACTCAGGTGTTCTGGCCCTACTGTGCAATATTGTGCTGGTCCATCCAGTGTAGAAGGTCCTGGATTTGACCCTCAGTCTTCTCTCAGTTAGTGACCTCATTCAGGACAGCAGTCTGTCTGGGACTGTGCAATTGGTCTCAATGCCCTTGGACAAGGAGGGGCAAATTCAACCAGGCTCCAGATCCTGATTTCTATCCAATGACTTCTGCTGGAAACAGTGAGAACAAGATAGTGCTGGGATGTGATGTCTGCCTGTAGTCAAATAGCCAGTTTAGGTGACATGTAACAAAGAGTCACTTGAAAAAGTTCCCAAATGCTGTGGAATTATACATCAGTGGGGAGAGAAGAGAAAAACAGCAGCCTGACCTGTGAATGAACTTTCCGTCTGCCAGGCAATCAGTGTTCTGTCTCATTACAACATGCTGCTATCTAGACCACAAACTGATATCGTTTGGAAAATGTATATTTTCTGGTCTGGCCTCACACATTCTGCTCTGCAGTGTCTCCTACTCACATGCCAGGCAGAAAAGGAGAGGACAGGCTCACTCAGAGCCTCTCACTCCCCGTATGGTCAGGTCTCTGGTGCAGTGATTGGTTGGTGGGGCAAGGGACTGTGTTTTTATTGCAGGTTATGCTTGTTTCCTGGGACAAGGTGTATTTAAAGAGCACAGTGACTGAATCACAGGCAGGTCTGATATAAGATCACTCGCTCTCCAGTAAACTGCTGCAGTCTTTCCAGTTTTACCATTTATTTTCTTTAAAAGTCTCAGTATCAGAAACTCCAAACACTCTGACTGCTGACCAAATAGTGTCATTTATCACATTTCTGGAACTGACTCACTGTCTAGTTACACAACATTCATTCAGGTCCAACTCATATTGTTATTAAATCAACCTTATTAACTTATTTATTGTCTTTAATATTTAGACCAATGTTTATGGGGCTGTTGTGTGTGAGTGTGTGTGTGTGAGGGTTTGTCTGTATGTGTATATCTGTTTGAATGTGTGAAGTGTGTGTATCAGTGTGTGTGCACGCAAGAGGATGTACAACTGCGTGTATATGTGTGAGTTTCTGTGTGTGAGCGTGTGAGTGTATTGTTACAGTCACGAGAGGAAGGGTCAAAGGACTTCCCTCTTTTCCCTCTCCTTGTTTGACCACAACAGGTTTAATTCTTTCTTAAAATGAATGTACTGGCCAATTCAGTAGGTGTTTGATTACTTACTTGCCATGATCATAACAAGAACCAATCGGATATGTTTTCTTGAGTTAACAAAGAAAGAGGTTAACTTTATTGTACCTAAACTGAACTAAGAAAAATAATAAACTACGTGCCAACTTTCACATTCTCACACACACACTAGAGGTTTACACTCACAAAAATAGGTTACAGAGTGGGGAAAGGTAGATTATATAAGTTAGAGTCCATAGAAAAAATGGGTAAACAGGTTTGTGGTTTGGTGATTCAGCTGGCTTTTAGTTGAATTCAGCGGTCCTGAGACTTTTCATTTAAAGAGTTGATGACTGGCTCGGCGGTTCTCTTGGAGATAGCGCTGCAGATGATTTCCTTCAATAGGGTTTCTGATTGTAGCTGGAGTTGGCAAAGATGATCAGTCAACAGGAGAGTTTGAAGTTTGTAAGCTGAAATGGAGAGAGAGAGTGAGAGGGGCCCCCACTTATGTCTGCACCTGTCAGAGTCCAACAGTTTCTCCTTTCTCTGCTGCAGAAAGACACAAGCTTGTCACATCACAGTTACTTAGCGATTCAAACATAGCAGGTTGCAGTATTTATTCTTGCTAAAAGAACAGGTAGTTCCCTTAAACCTCCTGGGTCTTGGTCCTTGCTGGGAAATGAGCAGACATTTCGTCTCCTTCTTCACAAGCCTTGCTTGTTACAAATAAGGTAGCCATCTTAAGCTGCTTGCAAAGTAATCTATCTGTCTTTTTTAAAATTTCTGTTCAAAAATATATAAATTCAGATCTCCAGTCAGTGGATAAAGAAAATTATCATTCAACAAAGCAAGTTGGCGTGAACCTTCCTACCACGCAAAATTAAATATGACAACAGGGACATTTCATTATGAAGACACAAATTAAAAAGGAACTGTACACACACATTCCTCAGTCTCACTGTAATAGACATGCTCTTGTTCATTTTTTTCATCAGGGCCTGGGTACGAGCTCAATTGGGGAACTCCAACTGCTCCGACTGGGCTCTATCAGCTTGTACTCCAGCATACACTGAATTCCCTCATGTATTTCTACAATATCTTCCTTTTCCAGTTTCTCTATATCAGTGAACTCAACCCTGGATTCAAAGCTGTTCATAATTTTGTGAAGATCATCCAGTACTTTTTGTATATGGTTCTTCTGTGCTCCACCAGGCCAACAGCTTAATTTGCAGAGCACTTTGCAAACCAGTTGTCATTGGTGACTTCATTTGTGTGGATTAGCTGTCCTGTCATAAATGCAAGTGGGCCAAATGGCACCATAACATCATGAGACACTTTGTTAGGCAAAGTTTTAAGCCTGCCTTGAAGTGTTTCGCAGTCATTTTGTATTTTAACCCAGTGCTGGATGTTTTTCCTTGCAGCTTGAGACCACCGATCAATTTCATCCTGCGGCACAGTGGCGCAGTGGTTAGCCCCGCAGCCTCACAGCTCCAGCGACCTGGGTTCAATTCCGGGTACTGCCTGTGTGGAGTTTGCAAGTTCTCCATGTCTGCGTGGGTTTCCTCCGGGTGCTCCGGTTTCCTCCCACATGCCAAAGACTTGCAGGTTGATAAGTAAATTGGCCATTGTAAATTGCCCCTAGTATAGGTAGGTGGTAGGGAAATATAGGGACAGGTGGGGATGTGGTAGGAATATGGAATTAGTGTAGGATTAGTATAAATGGGTGGTTGATGGTCGGCACAGACTCAGTGGGCTGAAGGGCCTGTTTCAGTGCTGTATCTCTAAATAAAAAAATAAATAAATAAAACTCTTCCTGTTCCAGCTCATCCAGGCTGGTCCACAATTCCTCCTCAGTTAGGATACCTGACTTGCAGTCACCACCACCATCACCACCCTCCAAATCTGCCACAAAACTCTTTTTGGGCTTAGGGTTTTCCCTTGGCTTATGAGCTTTTCTGTGCCTCCCTTCACAGGGAGGCAGTGGCATAGTGGTAATATCACTGGGCTAGTAATCCAGAGGTCCAGGCTTGAGCTCTGGGGACATAGGTTCGAATCCCACCACGGCAGATGGTGAAATTTGAAGTCAATTAATCTGGCATTACAAGCTAGTCTAATGGTGGCCATGAAATGATTGTCGATTGTCGTAAAAACCCATCTGGTTCACTAACGTCCTTTCGGGAAGGAAATCTGCCATCCTTACCTGCACTGGCCTACATGTGACTCCAGATCCACAGCAAAGAGGTTGACTCTTAAAAATGTCCTCTGAAATGGCCCAGCCACTCAGTTCTAGGGCAATTAGGGATAGGCAATAAATGCTGGCCTAGCCAGTGATGCCCACATCCCACAAATGAATTTTAAAAAAAAATCTTTAATTTCTAGGTCTTCATTCTGAATTTCCTCCTGAACCTGGGTCAATTTCCTGGGACCTAAGCAATTGGGATTTTGTTTTATGGAGGGGATCTCTCCTGCATCCATATCGTGTAGGGTTAGGGTTGTTGGTAATAGCACTAACACATGGTCTCCGGGCTGAAATGTTCTGGCCTTGCCAAGTTTATCCACCTGCCTTTTCATAGCTGTCTGGGAGGTTTTTAGGTGTTCCTGAGACACCTCACAGGCTCTCATGAGCCGTTCTCGGAACATGGAGATGTAGTCTAATAGGGATCATTTGTCCCTGTGTCCCCAAAACCTCTCCATGATTAGTTTTAGAGGACCTCACACCTCGTGTCCATAAACTAATTCAAAGGGACTAAAGCCAGTGGATTCATTGGGTGAGTCCCTGGTAGCAAACAGGAGAAATCCCAGCCCTTTGTCCCAGTCATGGGGTTACTCATAGCAGAATGCCCTTAGGGTCTGGTGATACCGTTCCAAAGCCCCTTGTGACAGTGGGTGGTAGACTGAGGACTTTAGGTGGGTTATGCCCAGAATACCAATGACCTTTTGAAAAATACTGGACATAAAATTCGTGCCCTGATCCGACTGTATCTCAGCAGGCAGCCTATATGGGGTGAAGAATTGGGTTCGCCCCTCCACCACTACCTTGACAGAGATAATTCTTAGAAGGATAGCCTCTGGAAATTGGGTAGCCACATCCATAATAGTGAGAAGATACTGGTAACCCCCATTTGTTTTAGGCAGGGGCCCCGCACAATCTACCAGCACTCTCCTGAACGGTTCCCCAAAAGCTGGTATGGGAATTAGGGGTGCAGGTTTTATTGCAGGTTGAGGCGTTCCCATCCGCTGGCACGTATGGCAAGTCTTACAGAACTCCACCACATCCTGATGGAATTGTGACCAGTAAACATGCTGTCTCATGTGGACTTGGGTTTTTCTGATACTGACATATCCAGCCATTGGAATCTCGTGGGTTATTCTCAATATTTCCTTACGGTACCTCAACAGCACCACTACCTGGTGAACCACCATCCACTCTTCGTCAGCAGGTCTGTGAGGAGGTCTCCACGTCTTCATCAGCACCTCATCCTTTAAATATTAGCATTCTAGAAGTCTCTCTGCTTCAGCTTCAGTTTGGGCAGTCTGTGCTAAATTTTGTAACCCTGAGTTGACTTGCTGAGCCTCAACCAAGGAAGACCTGTTTAACCCATCCTTTGGGTCCTCTAACTTCTCAAAGAAAGTTTCAGGTAACAGACAGAAGGGACATTCTCCGGCAGTGCCAGTTCAGCCTGCTCTGACAGTACTTGTCTGGCCATGGATCGTGTCACCATACAGTCAGGAAAAGTGCCTGGGACCTTTTCCTGTAACTGCTCTGTCTCCATGACCTCTTTCAGTCTCTCTAAAACCACTATCACCTTCGCCCCCGCCAGATCATTACCCAGGAGCAGGTCGATCCCGTCCACAGGTAAACTAGGGACAATCCCCACGGTTACCGGTCCTGAAACAAGGTCGCACTCCAGGTGCACCCGGTATAAAGGTATGGGCATATACCTTACCCCAATACCGTTAACTAGCATGCTAGCATTCAATGTACTCTCTGAAGTATTCCCGCACTCTCAGCAGTAGGTTTACTGGGTTTTACTGCTATAGTTACAGTCACAACCTGGTCTGCTGTGCTTTCCATCAGGGCCCCTTTTCCTGCACTGGTCTGGTGTATCCTGACTAAACCTACGGGTTTTCTCCGTACCTTCCAGCAGTCAGCTCAAAGGTGACCTGCCTTGTTACAATGGAAACATACAGGCTTCCGGGCATCACTCCTGTTCTCAGCACCATCCTTTTTAATCTGAGGAGAGCCCCCTGTGTTTCCAGCTCTCCCTTCTTGCCCATGGCTGTTCATCCTCCTATCACCCTCCACCTTCTATCCTTTTCAGGCTTTTGGAGGTGACTAGGGAAGGGTTTCCCTTGACGAAAGGGTTTGTGAATAAGTTTATAATCATCAGTCAGGAATGCTGCCTGCCTGGCTCTTGGAAGCTTTTGCTCCTCCACGTTGTTTCTTATGGAAAGGGGAAGCAGGTTTTTGAACTCCTAGAGGAGGATCACCTCTCTGAGGTTTTCATAGGTGGTCTCTATCTTAAGTGCCTGTATTCACTGGTCAAAAACAAACTGCTTAACTCTTTCAAGCTCAAGGTAAGTTTGTTCAGGCTGCTTTCAGAGTGTTCAGAATTTTTGGTAGTACGCATCTAGTACTAGCTCATATGCGCCCAGGATAACATTTTTAATCATCTCATAGTCTGATGAACTCAGTGAATAAACTTCCTGGGCTTTTGCTGTTAATTTGCTTTGCAATAACAGTGTCCAGCTTTCTGCCAGCCACTTCAGTTGTTTTGCAAGCTTTTCAAGAGACGAAAATACTTCCACATCCCGCTCATTGAACTTTAGTATCAAATGGGAGAACTTTAAGAGCTCAGCACCCGGTCCTGAGCTAGGGGTAACTCCCTCACTGGTTGTATTGGGTCCTCCCATAGTTAGTTCGAGCTGCCTTAACTCCCATTCCTCCTTCTCCTTCTGGAAAGATCTTTCTTTTTCCCTTTCCTCCCTTTGTTTTTCTCTTTCTTCCCTCTGTTTTTCCCTTTCCTGATACTCTCTTAGGAATTAGGAGAGCAAAGAGGGGATATGAGAAAGCTCTGGCTGGTAAAAGTAGGGAAAATCGCAAGATATTCTATAAGTATATCAATGGGAAGAGGATAACCAGGGAAAGAGTAGGACCCATTAGGAACCAAGGGGGAAATTTGTGGGTGGAGCCAGAGGACATTGGTAGGGTGTTGAACAAATACTTCACATCTGTCTTCACCCAAGAAAATGAGGATGTAGATATGGAACTTAGAGAGAGAGACTGTGAGGTTCTTGAGCAAATTGTCATAGGGAGTGACAAGGTATTGGAGGTTTTGGAAGGCTTAAAAGTGGACAGATCTCCAGGTCCGGACGATTTGTGTCCCAGAATGCTGTGGGAGGCGAGGGTGGAGATTGCAGGGGCTCTGACCCTAATTTTTCATTCCTCTCTGGCCGGGGCGGGGGGGGGGTGTGGGTGATGCCAGAGGACTGGAGAACAGCTAATGTGGTCCCACTATTTAAGAAAGGTTGTAGAGATAAGCCAGGGAACTACAGACCAGTGAGTCTCACATCAGTGGTAGGGAAACTATTGGAGAAAATTCTGAAGGAGAGAATCTATCTCCACTTGGAGAGGCAAAATTTGATTAGGAATAGTCAGCATGGCTTTGTCAGAGGGAGGTCATGCCTAACAAATTTGATTAAATTTTTTGAGTATGTGACCAGATGTGTAGATGATGGTAGTGCAGTTGATGTAGTTTACATGGATTTCAGCAAAGCCTTTGACAAGGTCCCAAATGGGAGACTTATCAAGAAAGCAAATGCACATGGGATATAAGGTAACTTGATAAGGTGGATTCAAAATTGGCTTAGCTGTAGGAGACAGAGAGTGATGACAGACGGCTGTTTTAGTGACTGGAAGCCAGTGTCCAGTGGCGTACCACAGGGATCGGTGCTGGGTCCCCTATTGTTTGTCATTTATATAAACGACATAGAAGACTATGTGGGGGGTAGGATCAGTAAGTTCGCGGATGACACAAAGATTGGCCGAGTGGTTAACAGTGAGGTGGAGTGTCTTAGGTTACAGGAAGATATAGACAGGATGGTCAAATGGGCAGAAAAGTGGCAGATGAAATTTAACGCTGAGAAGTGTGAGGTGATACACTTTGGAAGGAGTAATGTGACACGGAATTATTCAATGAATGGCCTGACACTGGGAAGTTCCGAGGAACAAAGGGACCTTGGCGTGTTTGTCCATAGATCTCTGAAGGCAGAAGGGCAGGTTAATAGGGTGGTGTAAAAGGCATATGGGACACTTGCCTTTATCGATCGAGGCATAGATTACAAAAACAGGGAGGTCATGTTGGAGTTGTCCAGAACTTTGGTAAGGCCACAGCTGGAGTACTGTGTGCAATTCTGGTCACCACATTATAGGAAGGATGTGATTGCATTGGAGGGGGTGCAGAGGCGATTCACCAGGATGTTGCCTGGGATGGAACATTTAAGCTATGAAGAGAGGTTGGATAGGCTTGGGTTGTTTACACTGGAGCAGAGAAGACTGAGGGGTGACCTGATCGAGGTGTACAAGATTATGAGGGGCATGGACAGGGTGGATAGGGAGCAGCTGTTCCCCTTAGTTGAAGGGTCAGTTACGAGGGGTCACAAGTTTAAGGTGAGGGGCAGGAGGTCTAAGGGGGATTTGAGGAAGAACTTTTTTACCCAGAGGGTGGTGACAGTCTGGAATGCCCTGCCTGGGAGGGTGGTAGAGGCGGGTTGTCTCACATCCTTTAAAAAGTACCTGGATGAGCACTTGGCATGTCATAACATTCAAGGCTATGGGCCAAGTGCTGGCAAATGGGATTAGGTAGACAGGTCAGGTGTTTTAATGCATCGGTACAGACTCGATGGGCCGAAGGGCCTCTTCTGCACTGTATTATTCTGTGATTCTCCCTCATCTCTCTCTTTCTGGAAAGCTATCTCTTTTTCTCTTTCCTGGAAGTCTAATTCTAGTCTCCTCTGTTCTAGCGGTATCTTAGCTAATGTTACTTTGTCTTTTTCAGATTCTATGCCTGTCTCCGGTTCTTTACTGTCAATTTTAAAATGGTTGGCCAAAGGTTTTATGATTTTGGGTTTCCTAGCTTTTGGATGGATAGTAATCTCTAACTGCCCGGGTATATTTCTCAACTCTTCAACAGATAGGGCTTTTACCTTGGCCCAAGTCACTTCACTCTGTTCTAGGAAGGTACTGGCCTCAAATGTAGACATTTTAGTACTCGAGCACTGAAAACCACAAGAAAACCTGTCCTGAAGTTTTTAAATTATTGCTAGGGCCCAATTTGGTTTCCTGCTTCCAATTTCCCATTTGTCTTTTAGTCTGGTCCCAGATGTGAGTCCCCAATTTCTGTTACGGTCAAGTGAGAAGAGTGTCCCTCTTTTCCCGCTCCTGGTTTGAACACAACAGGTTTAATTCTTTCTTAAAGTGAATGTACTGGCCAATTCAGTAGGTGTTTGATTACTTATTTGCTATGATCATAACAAGAACCAATCAGACAGGTTTTCTTGAGTTTAACAAAGAAAGAGGTTAACTTTATTGTACCTAAACTGAGCTAATAAAAACAATAAACTATGCGGCAACTTTTACTCACACACACAAACTAGAGGTTTACACACACACAAATAGGTTACAGAGTGGGGAAAGATAGATTGGTTAAGTTTAGAATCCATAGGAAAAAGGGGGTATGCAGTCTTTGTGGTTTGGTGATTTGGCTGGCTTCTAGCTGAATTTGGTGGTCCTGAAGCTTTCAGTTTGAAGAGGTAGATGATTGGTTCAGTGGGTCTCTTGGAGACAGCGATGCGAATGTTTTCCACCGACATGGTTTCTGATTGTAGCCGGAGTATGCAAAGGTGGTCAGTCCACAGGCAGAGTTCAAAACTTGTAAGCTGAAATGGAGAGACAGAGAGAGAGAGATAGAGAGAGAGAGAGGGGCCCCCCACTACCACTTGGGTCTGCATGTGTCAAGAGTCCAGAAGCTTCTCCTTTCTCTGCTGCAGAAAGACACAGACTTAAAACCACAGATGGGGAGGGGCTTGTCACATGATATTCACTCAGTGATTCAAACATAGCAGTTAGCAGTATTCAAAGAACAAAGAACAGTCCAGCACAGGAACAGGCCATTCGGCCCTCCAAGCCTGCGCCGACCTTG
Source organism: Heterodontus francisci (assembly GCF_036365525.1). Taxonomy (NCBI): domain Eukaryota; kingdom Metazoa; phylum Chordata; class Chondrichthyes; order Heterodontiformes; family Heterodontidae; genus Heterodontus; species Heterodontus francisci. The sequence continues at coordinate 66,378,507 of NC_090393.1, read as the reverse complement.
ATGCCTGTCTAAACTAAAAAAACTTCTGCACTTCCGGGGACCGTATCCCTCTATTCCCATCCTATTCATGTATTTGTCAAGATGCCTCTTAAACGTCGCTATCGTACCTGCTTCCACCACCTCCCCCGGCAGCAAGTTCCAGGCACTCACCACCCTCTAAACTTTGCCCCTCGCACCTTAAACCTATGTCCCCTAGTAACTGACTCTTCCACCCTGGGAAAAAGCTTCTGACTATCCACTCTGTCCATGCCACTCATAACTTTGTAAACCTTTATCATGTCGCCCCTCCACCTCCGTCATTCCAGTGAAAACAATCCGAGTTTATCCAACCTCTCCTCATAGCTAATACCCTCCAGACCAGGCAACATCCTGGTAAATCTCTTCTGTACCCTCTCCAAAGCCTCCACATCCTTCTGGTAGTGTGGCGACCAGAATTGTACGCAATATTCTAAGTGTGGCCTAACTAAAGTTCTGTACAGCTGCAGCATGACTTGCCAATTTGTATACTCTGTGCCCCGACCGATGAAGGCAAGCATGCCTTATGCCTTCTTGACTACCTTATCCACCTGCGTTGCCACTTTCAGTGACCTGTGGACCTGTACGCCCAGATCTCTCTGCCTGTCAATACTCCTAAGGGTTCTGCCATTTACTGTATACTTCCCACCTGCATTAGACCTTCCAAAATGCATTACCTCACATTTGTCCGGACTAAACCCCATCTGCCATTTCTCCGCCCAAGTCTCCAACTGATCTATATCCTGCTGTATCCTCTGACAATCCTCATCACTATCTGCAACTCCACCAACCTTTGTGTCGTCCTTATTCCTTCTTGCTAAAAGAACAGTTAGTTCCCTTAAACTTCCTGGGTCTTGGTACTTGCTGGGAAATGAGCAGATATTTCGTCTCCTTCCTTACAAGCCTTGCAATGTAGGATACAGTGTTACAAATTAGGCAGCCATCTTAAGCTGCTTGCAAAGTCATTTTCTATCTGTCTTTTTTTAATGTCTTTTAAAAAATATATAAAATCAGATCTCCAGTCAGTGGATTAAAGAAAATTACCATTCAACAAAACAAGGTTGGTGTGACAGTGTGAATGTGTGTGTGTGAGTGTGTATGAGTATGTTAGTTTCCTTAAGTGTATATAACTGTTTGAATATGTTTGTGTGAGTGTGGATGTGCAGATGAGTGTGACAGTGTTTGGCTGTATGTGTATGAATGGTTGTGTATGTGTGTTATGTGCGGGCATGTGTGAACAAGTGCGCCAGATTTATGAAGGCCGCTGGGGGTGGGACCAGGTGTGCATGTGATTTGAAATCGCATGCTTGGACGTCGACACCTGGTCCCGCTGACTCCGAAAGGTGAAGCCATTTTAAAGGGGTTGCCGGGAAGGAGGGAGTAGCTGTTGAGCTGATTGTGGAGATCATTAACAGGCCTGTCAGCAGCAGTTTGGGATTTTCAAAGGCAGAGCACAGGGAAAACACCATGTCTGGAACATGACCGGGTGGTCAGGATGTGAACACTGCGGAGGGCAATGAGGGCTGTGGGATGGGCTGATTAACATAATGGAGAGGCCCAAAATAAATCTCATCTGCTTCAAACATGCCACAGAGTAGTCACTGCTGGAGCTGAAAGATTTGCTTTTCTCACTGGTGAGTGATAGGAAACCGGAGAGGGATGTGAGCTGGCTGGCATCACTGGGGCAGCTGGGGTTGGCAGGGGAAGGCCTGGTGAAGATACAAAGCCCAGCTGAGGGCGTTCAGAGGGGAAAAGGCTACTCTGACATTCAGGCAGCTAATGGATGCCATATTTAGGAAGGTGGAGGATTACATCCACTTTGACATGGGCCTGTGCAGGCACAGAGGGTGCTCCATTTCGTCTCCACTGCTGGATTTCCCCAGGTGCAGGGCAGCATCACTTCTACCCATGTGTCATCAAGACTCCCAATGACAGGCCAGTAAGATCCATCAACAGGAAGGGCTTCCACTCCCTCAACAGTTGCAAGCACAACAGGAGCCTCCTCCATGTGTGCACTCGCTTTCCTGGCAGCTGCCATGTCTCCTTTATCCTCCGCTTGTCCAGGCTGCCTCGGATCTTCATTCCATCCCCCAAAGTGCGTGGTGTTTCCAAGGGGACAAGAGAAATCCCTTGAAGAGATGGCTACTAACCTCTCGACAGAAGCCCCAGACAGAGGCACAGAGGTGACACAACCATTGCCACCTGCTCAGCAGGACAAGCATTGAGCAGGCCATTGGGCTGCCGAAGAAGTGATTCCGGTGCCTGGACCAGTTGGGTGGCACCCTCCAATACCCCCCTGCATGGGTCTCAGTCATTGTGGTGGTCTACTGTGCTCACCATAACATCGCCCTCCAGAGAGGTGTGGACCTTGAAGACACTGAAACCCTGGAAGGAGACAGGTCATTGTGGAAGGAGCAGGAGTAGGAGGTAAGAGAAGAGGAGGAAGAGGATGCAGAGAGGGGTAACACTAAACAGAGTGGTGCCCCTGCTGCACAATGAGGTGCAGTCCTTCTGCCACCCTCTGGGAAGGGGATCTCTCTCCTCCCCTTCACGGTCTCTAACATGAGATCAAGGTGGGCATCAATGAAGCGAGGTTCTGCCCTGCCCCGAGTGCCAGGCCTCCAGCTCCGTTGTGATATCTCACTTCCCTCTGGTGCAGTGGAAGGTTTTGACACAAACCGCAGATCTCTCCCTCAGGAAAACTAGCAGTTCAGTGATGGCTGTCGGTGGGGGGGTGGGGGGGGGGGGTGTCTACATGAGCCTGACACTTTGGGCTGGATTTTATGGACCTTCCTGAGACAGGGTTGGAGGTGGGGGGGGAGCCACATAGAATTGCGATGGGAGACGGTGGGGGGGGTGGGGGGGGGATGCCCCACCATCTCCAAGCGATTTTATCAAGGCCAGGAGGGACTGATCCAGCAGCGGGGTGGGGGGGGGACCTCCGCTATGCAGGGAGGTCGCCCAGTAATACGAGGCACCTCCTTCCCTTGGGCCTGGGGTGGGGGGGTGGCGGGGTCACCTCTCTGTGGGCAATCTGTGGCCCATGGAGGGCCTCCACCAGGAAAACCCCCACCTCCCTGGATTCCCCTCCCCTCCACCACACCCAACCTCCCCCACCCTGTTAATGGTTAATTATGTTGTTAAAGGTAAACAGCTGAAGGGCATTGTTCAATTCAGGATTTGACGTGAATGCTTTGGAGTGGCGCAGTGGTTAGCACTGCAGCCTCACAGCTCCGGCGACCCGGGTTGAGTTCTGGGTACTGCCTGTGCAGAGTTTGCAAGTTCTCCCTGTGACCACGTGGGTTTCCACCGGGTGCTCCGGTTTCCTCCCACAGCCAAAGACTTGCAGGTTGATTGGTAAATTGGCCATTGTAAATTGCCCCTAGTGTAGGTAGATGGTGGGGATATGGTAGGGAATATGGGATTAATGTAGGATTAGTATAAACGGGTGTTTGTTGGTCGGCACAGACTTGGTGGGCCGAAGGACCTGTTTCAGTTTTATATCTCTAAATAAAATAAAAAAATAAATAAGACCCTGTTGGGCACAAGTGTGCTTGGTGAACAGAAGGTAGAGATATGTAATGCTGTATTCTGTGAATAAACCCGATATCATGCAAAGGATCTATGTGTCCTTTCATTCTTCACCAGCTGACTTGGATCCACTGAACATTGGTAGCAGAGGATAGTTGCCAAAAAGGAGAGGTTTGGAAGCTAAGAATTCTTTATCAGACAGAAGGTTGTGATCTGAGTTACTTCTGAGAAGAATGGCTGAAACCAAGGGTAAAGTGTCAGGCTATGATTTCTCAATGATGTTCTTTGAATCCAAACCTAATGATCAATGGGAAAATGAAGTGGATATATGGACACGGGTTATCCATACTGAAGAGAAAACAAGGTATGACCTTGGCACTATCACTTTCTAATAAGAGCAAGATCAGGTGCAAAGTATTTTGTAAGCTCCAGGCCTGTCAGTTGGACACTGAGGAAGGTTTGAACCTTCTGTTAAGCTTTATGGATAAAATTTGTAAGAAGGACGATCTATTAAATGCATATGAGGCATGCCAGCCTTCGATAAATTTAGAAAAACGGGCAGTTAGTCCATAGAGGAATGTATCATGGAATTTCAAACACAATATAAAAGATTCCAGAAATTCTATTTGGAAATTTCTTGTTCAGTGCTTGCTTTCAAATTGTTGGATTGTGCTAAAGTGTTGCACATGGATAGGCTCCTGGTCTTTACTGGAGTTAGATTCTCAGAAAGAGACACGCTTTTGGATCATATGTCTGATGCTTTAAGAAAATTCCCTAGGAAAGCAGTCATTTCCAGCAGCCTTTATGGTACAAATGGAACATTCGGCGGTGTCCCAGAGGCAATGGTCACAGCATTTCGAGATCGCTCAGATATGAGGCGTCAGCGTCAATAGAGCAGAAAATTCGCAGACAAAGAAATGAGGATGGAGACATATTTGACAGATCTGGCAGACGACAGGAACAGAGTAACAACAATGCCCGGGGGAATTAATAACAGGAGTATCAGATATGACTCAAAATTATTCTGTAGTAAGTTGTCCAAACTGGAACAGGGTTTTCGAGAAGATGCATGACATGGAAGGTTCAGAAGTGGAAGTTGATATTGATCAGTCTGCGGGAATTGTACTGGTCACAAGAAGCTTCAGTCCAGTAATTAGTATACTAGTCACGGATTCATTTAATTGTGCCGTGTTGGACAGTGGTTGCACATCCACAGTCTGTGGAATGGATTGGTTTAAATGTTGTTCAGAATCACTCAGTAGTGAGGATCGGAGTAAGGTTAAGGAGTATGAAAGTTCTACTTGCTTCAGGGTCGGAGATGACAACACATTAAAGTCACTGAGAAGGGTGATGACTCCATGCAGAATAGCTGGAGTAAGTCACTTTATTAGTACAGATGTGGTGTCTAGTGAGATACCCTTGTTGCTGAGCCAGCCTTCCATGAAAAAGGCACAAATGAAATTGGACATGGAACATGATAAAGCAATTGTCTTTGGAAAGTCAGTAGATTTGCAATTTACCCAATCAGGACATTATTACATCCCTTTAACAAAGCCTGGCATCTCTTATGCGAATATTAAAGAAGTGTTAATGGCATCAGGTGATAGGATTTAGAAACATTGAAACATTAGAAAATAGGACCAATAGGCCATTCGGCCCTTCGGGCCTGCTCCACCACTCAAGAAAGATCATGGTTGATCGTCTAATTCAGTACCCTGTTACTGCCTTCTCCCCATATCCCTTGATCCCTTTGGCATTAAGAAATATATCTATCTCCTTCTTGAATATATTTAATGATTTGGCCTCCACTGCCTTCTGGGGTAGAGAATTCCACAGGTTCACCACCCTCTGAGTGAAGAAATTTCTCCTCATCTCAGTTCTAAATGACACACCCCGTATCCTGAGACTGTGACCCCCAGTTCTGGACTCGCCAGCCATCGGGAACATCCTCCCTGCATCTAGCCTGTCCAGTCCTGTTAGAATTTTACAGGTTTCTATGAGATCCCCTCTCATTCTTCTAAACTCTAGTGAATATAGGCCTCGTTGACCCATCTCTCCTTATATGTCAATCCTGCCATCCCAGGAATCAGCCTAGTAAATCTTCTTTGCACTCCCTTCATGGCAAGAACATCCTTCCTCAGATAAGGAGACCAAAACTGCACACAATACTCCAGATGTGGTCTCACCAAGGCCCTGTATAACTGCAGTAAGACATCCTTGCTCCTATACTCAAATCCTTTTTCAATGAAGGCCAACATACCATTCGCCTTCCTAACTGCTTGCTGTACCTGAATGCTTGCTTTCAGCGACTGGTGTACAAGGACACCCAGGTCTCATTGCACCTCCCCCTTTCCCAATCTATCACCATTCAGATAATAATCTGTCTTTCTGTTTTTACAACCAAAGTGGATAACCTCACATTTATCCACGTTATACTGCATCTGCAATGCATTTGCCCACTCACCCAACTTGTCCAAATTACATTGGCGCTTCTTTGCATCCTCCTCACAGCTCACGTTCTCCCCTGGCTTTGTGTCGCCTGCAAACTTGGAAATGTTATATTTAGTTCCCTCACGCAAGTCATTAATATATATTGTGAATAGCTGGGGCCCAAGTACTGATCCCTGCGGTACCCCACTAGTCACTGCCTGCCACCTGGAAAAAGACCCGGTTATTCCTACTGTCTGTTTCCTGTCTGTCAACTAATTCTCAATCCATGCCAGTATATTACCCCCAATCCCATGTGCTTTAAGTTTGAGAGACAAGAAGCAAATTGCCTTAAAGTTACATCGACAATTTGCTCATCCCTCTTGTCTCAGATTAAAAATCCTACTAAAGGTGGTTGATGGTGAGTACACAAACCTATTGAACAGATTAGTATAAAATGTGATATATGCAGAAAGTATTGGAGGACACCATCAAGGCCTATTGTCGGCCTTCCATTAGTAAGAGACTTTAATGAAATAGTAGCTATGGATTTAAAGGAGTGGGACAAAGACAGAAACAGTTTTGTTTTGCACTTCATAGACATGGCGGCAAGATTCATTCTTTCTACAATAATTCATGGTAAAGACAAAAGAACAACTGTGGATAAAATCATGGAAAAATGGATAGGGACTGGACTGGGGGGCACCGGCGAAATTCCTGACTGACAATGGGGGGGAAAATCACACAGTGATTGATGAGATGCTCCAGAACATCTTGGCCGACCAACCAAATTGCAAGCTAACATCTGCCCCGGCATAGGCAATCCATGCGAAGAATTTGTTTCAAATGGTTGGGGGTTATAGACTGTACCAGTCTTTGGGAGGAATCCCAAAATACTTTCTCTGCTGTGTTATCATCCCACTGCCTTAGGGACTACAATTAGTTCCACCTTTTCTGTGTACTTGAATGCCCTACATGCAGGGAGAAGGTTATTCATCAAGGCAGAAGTCTCAGAAAATTTGGTGAATCTTACGGCATTGCATAAAACCATCAAAGATAGACTTTAATCTTGGGGATTTAGTAAACTATAAAAGAGAGGGTCAGAAAGAGTGGGAAGGTCTGGGTAAAGTGATAGGGCGTGATGGGAAGACAGTGATTCTCCAACATGGTAGTCAAACTATTAGGGTCCATTCTTCTCAGTTAATCGGGATTAATTATAAGCTTGCAGAATATGAACAATTAGTAGCAGGTCGTGAGGCACCCTGTACCTCACATACTCATATGTTTGTCAGTTATGAGGAACAGCATGCAGTAGATAGGGGCTGGATGATGACAGACAAAGTGATACCGGTGCTCAAGATAGGGCTATCTTACCCAAAGGACAACTACCTAAAGTCAGTACTAGGGTAAGGTACATACCAGAGGGATCCACTGGATGGAGGGATGCGACCATTGTAGGAAGAGCCGGGAAAGCCACTGGCAAATTGGAACATTGGCTGAATGTCCAAGATGATGGACAAAAGGTAAGATCTATGGACTGGCAAAATGAGGTGAAACGGTGGAAAGCAAGAAAATGCAGTGCGAGTCCCCATAGTGGATCTGGAAGTGACTCCAGCACTAGAAAGCGATCACGTACTGGCGACAGGACTTCTGATAGTGGAAGGGAGAGTTCCTGTAGCAATAGCTCACAAAGAGATAAGAGGACAAGTAGAGGCCGTAGTTTGACTAGGCTACATGGTAGAACAAGGACTACAGAACAATTTAGGAACAATACTGGAAGTAGAAGCCCTTATGATCAGGAAATTATGGTGGCTGCAAAAATTAATGAGGCAAAACAAAAAGAGTTGGAAAGTTGGAAGGAATTTGGTGTCTATTCTGAAGTACGAGACTAGTGGCTCAGGGTTGCGTAGAGAGTCTTGGTGATCAGGCTATTAGAGTGAACACCCCCACGGCAGGAAAAGTGATCTTGAAAATGTTCTTAGTTCTTTTAGCCACATACTAGTGGACATGTAGGTCAATTGATTATAAAAGCTGCATTTTTGCAAGGTGAAAAATTTCAAAGAGAAGTGTTTTTGAAACTACTTAAAGAAGCGAGTGATGGAGAAGGGAAGCCGTGGAAATTAAACAAATGTTTTTATGGATTGAATGGTGCATTGAGAGTATGGCATTTCTCAGTTAGGTCTGTCTTGCTGAAAGTAGGCTGTATTCAGCTGAAAGCAGATCCGGCAATGTTCTACCGGTATCACAAAGAGAAATTCACAGGCATCTTTGGGTTTCTCTCAGGGGAGCTTCAGCAGAATTTGAGCAGTTGGTTATAGATAAATTAAAAGGGGAATTTAAGATTGGAAGTCAGGCTTCGGGGGCCTTTAAATATATAGGGTTAGATATTGATCAACTTGGGAATAACCTTGAATCAACAATCATACCTAGAAAGTGTTAATTGGACAGTTAAGCTGGTTATGTGCTCAGACAAGGCTTGATGTCAGTTATGACATAATGGGACATAGTACTAGGACGAAACACACTACAATTGAGAAGGGTTTGAGGGCAAATAAAACAATAAAGAAATTAAATTTGGAAAAATGTGTACTCAAGTTTCCAGCCCTGGGTGATCCAAAAGACATGAAATTAGTCCTTTTTAGTGAGGCTTCTTATGCCAATCTTCCAGATGAATATTCGAGTACAGTTGGGTTTATCATATTCTTGGTGGGGAAAAATTAGAAATGTTGTACCTTGGCCTGGGAAGCCAAGAAAAGAAAAAGAGTAGTTAAAAGCACTCTCGCTGCAGAAACACTGGTGTTTATAGAAGCGACAGATATGGGATTTTACTTTACTAACATTTTAAAAGAAATCGTATGCAACTGGCACTCTGCGAAAAGTTTGCCCATTGGATGTTATGTGGATAACCATTCATTTTGGGATAATGTTCATTCAACAGAGTGTCACCAAGAAAAGATTAAGGATTTACCTTGCCAGTATAAATGTTAGAGAGAAGAGAAATCTCTAAGATAAAATGGGTCGACGCAAGTCATCAATAATCAGGCTGTTATACTAGAAGAAATGCTTGTTCCAAGAAATTGTTGGAGGGGCTAGAAGAGGGACACCTCATACTATAAGTTGTATAGAATGTGGAAAATCATATTTTTTCTCTCTTGTTTTGTAATTGTTTAAGTTTCTTTTAAAGAAAGGGGAATCTGTTAATAGTTAATTATGTTGTTAAAGGTAAGTAGCTGAAGGACATTATTCAATTATGGATTTGAAGTGAATAGAAAGAGTGCCTGCTGGACACAAGTGTGGTTGTTGAACAGACAGCAGAGATATGTAATGCTGAATTCTGTGAATAAACTGACTATGAAGAAAAGGATCTGTGTGTAGAATCATTGTTCAATATTTGGCTTGGATCCGTTAAACACCCACCCTGCCCCCTGCCTCGCTGGGGCCTGCCAGACTGGCCCCGGCAACCCAGCCTCACTTACCTGGGGTCCGGGGTTCCAGCACTGGGTCTGGATTCAAGACCTCTTGCAGTACCGGTAGTGGCCACATCTCTTGGAGGCGGAATCCACATCTTTAAAGGGATGGGGATCCTGGCGCCAGGCACTTAGGTTCTGGAACAACGTAGGATCGTGCAAGAGGGGCTCAAAAGCAGAGACAGGGCTGCACCTCCCCCCCCCCCACCACCCGCCTTTTTGGCCCAATGTCAGGGGCCCCACCAACACCACAAAATCCAGACCTTCATCTGACCCACCTCCATTTCCCATCTCAACTGGCTCTAAGTGGACAGGAAACCCGTCTCCATACAAATTAAGAGCTCACCCATTTGAAAATCTGAACCTGAACCAGTTTCCAACTGGAGGCAGGTTTCTGACCCAAAACCAGACCCAGCTCCTGTTTCCCACCTCTGTAATGAGCCCAGTGTATATGAGCGTACGTATGTGTGTGAATGCGTGTGTGTGTGAGTGCATGAGTGTGTTTGTGAGCGTGAGTATGAATATGTATGAGTAGGTAAGTGAGTGATTGTGTGAGCGCGTATCAATGTGTGGGTGCGTGTGTGTGTATGTGTGTGAGTGAGAGCGCATGCATGTGTGGGTGTATTTGTGCACGTGCTTCTGAGTATGTGAGTGTGAATGGGTGTGTGGGTCTGTGAGTGTCTGAGTGCATATGGGTTTGTGTGTGAGTGTGTACAGGTGTATGTATGGATGTGTGAGTCCATATGGATTTATGTTTGTGTGAGTGAGAGTGTGAGTGGGAGTGTGTATAGATGTGTGAGTGTGCGTAATTGTAGAAGTGCGTGAGTGTGTGGGTACATGTCTGTGTGCGTACATGTGAGAAAGTGTGTGAGTGCATGTGTGTATGTGTGTCTGTGCGTGCATGTGAAAGTGTGTGTAAGTGTATGGTTGTATGGGTGAGTGTGTCAGTGGCCAGAACTTTACATTGGGATGGAGGGCCCACTGGCCAAAAGTTCGGGGCGGTGGGGGGGGTTAGTAAGCCTGCTTCCACCAGGCCTGAAAGCCATGATTTTGCGTAGCACAGCCCCTTGATTGGACTCGGGCAGGACTTCTGCCCCTCTGAGGCAGGAGATCCCGTCTCCAAGAGCTGCTGGGCAATCAGCAGGTCAGCAGCTCGTCAGTCCCAGCAGCGCCACTGGGGAGTGATGGCCACTGCTGGGACTGCACTCAGCCAGAACAGAACCGTGGAAGTCGGCCTCCATAAAGGTGTGGGGATTCGAGCCTCACTGGGGACAATTGGCTGGCCCCCAGCAAGGCAGAGGAGGGGTCAGGCAAGATACCGGGGGGCGGTACTCCAGCAGGGCGGCTTGTGCCACGGGGGGTGCTCCCCGTGGGGCACAGGGTACGCGATCAGAGGCCCCCCCACCCCACTGGCAAACAAGGAGGTCACCAGGATTTTTTCTATTCTTTCATGGGATTTCCAGGATTTTGACCCAGTGACAGTGAAGGAACAGAGATGTAGTTCCAAGTCAGGATGTGTGTGGTTTGAAGGGCAACTTGCAGGTGATGGTTTTCCGAAGCATCTGCTGCCCTTGTCCTTCGAGGGAGTAGAGATTGTGGGTTTGGAAGGTGCTGTCTAAGGAGCCTTGGTGCGTTGCTGCAGTGCATCTTGTAGATGGTACACACTGCTGCCACTGTGCGTCAGTGGTGGAGGGAGTGAATGTTTGTAGATGGGGTGCCAATCAAGTGGGCTGCTTTGTCCTGAATGGTGTTGAGCTTCCTGAGTGTTGTTGGAGCTACACCCATCCAGGCAAGTGGAGAGTATTCCATCACACTCCTGACTTGTGCCTTGTAGATGGTGGACAGGCTTTGGGGAGTGAGGAGGTGAGTTACTCGCCACATATTTCCCAGCCTCTGACCTTCTCTTGTAGCCACAGTATTTATATGGCTACTCCAGTTCAGTTTCTGGTCAATGGAAGCCCACAGGATGTTGTTAGTGGGGGATTTAGCGATGGTAATGCCATTGAATGTCAAGGGGAGATGCTTAGATTCTCTCTTGTTTGAGATGGTCATTGCCTGGCACTTGTGTGGCGTGAATGTTATTTGCCAGTTATCAGCTCAAGCCTGAATGTTGTCCAGGTATTACTGCATATGGACTTGGACTGCTTCAGTATCTGAGGAGTCACGAATGGTGCTGAACATTGTGCAATCATCACCAAATATTTCAATTTTTGACCTTATGATGGAGCGAAGGTCATTGATGAAGCAGCTAAAGATGGTTGGGCCTAGGACACTACCGTTAGGAACTCCTGCAGTGATGTCCTGGGACTGAGATCAATGACCTCCAACATCCACAGCCATCTTCCTTTTTTGTGCTAGGTAGGACTCCAATCAGCGGAGAGTTTCCCCCCTGATTCCCATTGACGCCAGTTTTGCTAGGGCTCATTGCTGTATTACTCAATTAAATGCTACCTTGATGTTAAGGGCAGTCACTCTCAACCCACCTCTTGTGTTAAGCTCTTTAATCCATGTTTGGACAAAGGTTGTAATGAGGTCAGGAGGTGAGTGGTCCTGGCGGAACCCAAACTAAGCATTGCTGAACAGGTAATTGCTGAGTAAGTATCACTTGATAGCACTGTCAATGACACCTTCCATCACTTTGCTGATGACCAAGAGTAGACTGATAGGGTGGTAAGTGGTCGGGTTGGACTTATAAGGACATAAGAAATAGGAGCAGGAGTAGGCCATTCAATAAGATCATGACGGATCTGCCCCAGACCTCAACTCCTCTTTCGTTCCAACTCCTCACAGCCCTCAACTCCCTGACATTTCAAAAATCTATCTACTCAGTGATCTAGCCTGCACAACTCTCTGGGGTAGAGAATTCCAGACATTCACTACCCTCTGAGAGAAGAAATTCCATCACATCTCAGTTTTAAATGAGTGTCCCCTTATTCTGTAACTATGTCCCCTAGTTTGAGATTCCCCCACTAGTGGAAACATCTTCTCAACATCTACCCTGTCAAGCCCCCTCAGAATCTTGTACATTTCGATAAGATCATCCCTCATTCTTCTAAACTGTAATGAATAAAGGCCTAACCTGTTTAGCCATTCTTGATAAGACAACCCCTTCATCCCAGGAATCAGCCTAGTGAATCTCTTTCGAACTGCCTCCAATGCCAGTATATCCTTTCCTAAATACAGGGACCAAAACTGTACACAGTACTCCAGGTGCGGCCTCACCAACACCCTGTACAGTTGGAACAAGACTTCCCTATTTTTAAACTCCAAACCCCTAGAAATAAAGGCCAAAATTCCATTTGCCTTCTTAATTACTTGCTGCACCTGCCTGCTAACTTTTTGTGTTTCATGCACAAGAACACCCAGATCCTTCTGTGCTGCACTTTTTTGGAGTCTCTCGCCATTTAAATAATAGTCTGCCTTTTGATTCTTCCTACCAAAGTGCATGACCTCACACTTTCCTACATTAAACTCCATCTGCCAAGTTTTTTCCCACTCATTCAACCTATCTATATCCCCTTGCAGATTCCTTATGTCCTCATCACAACATGCCTTCCCACCTATTTTTGTATTGTCAGCAAATTTGGATATATTACACTCTGCCCCCTCCTCCGAGTCATTAATATAGATCGTAAATAATTGAGGCCCTAGGACTGATCCTTGTTGCACTCCACTAGTTACGTCTTTCCAACCTGTAAAAGACCCATTAATCCCTACTCTCTGTCTTCTGTGAGTTAACCAATCCTCAATCCATGCTAATACATTACCCCCCAATACCGTGAGCTCCTATCTTGTGCAATAATATTTTATGTGGCACCTTATCGAATGCCTGCTGGAAATCTAAATACACTACATCTACTGAAGCTGGGTGCAAATGCTTCATCCTTGTCTTTTGCACTGATGTGCTGGGCTCCCCCATCGTTGAGGATGAGGATATTTGTGAAGCCTCCTCTTCCTGTTCGTTGTTTAATTGTCCACCATTCATGCCTGGATGTGCAGGACTTCAGAGATCAGATATGATCAGTTGGTTGTGCGATCGCTTAGCCCTGTCTATTGCATGCTGCTTACGCTGTTTGGCATGCAAGTAGTCCTGTGTTGTAGCTTCACTAGGTTGACACCTCATTTTGAGGTATGCCTGGTGCTGCTCCTGGCATGCTCTCCTGCACTCTTCATTGAACCAGGGTTGATCCCCCAGCTTGATGGTGTTGGCAGAGTGGGGAATATGCCGGGCCATGAGGTGACAGATTGTGGTTGAGTACAATTCTGCTGCTGCTGATGGCCCACAGCGCCTCATGGATGCCCGGTTTTGCATTTCTAGATCAGTTTGAAATCTATCCCATTTAGCACGGTGGTAGTGCCACACAACATGATAGAGGGTATTCTCAGTGTTCTGACAGGACTTTGTCTCCACAAGGTCAGTGTGGTGGTCACTCCTATCAATACTGTCATGGACAGATGCATCTGAGACTGGTAGATTGGTGAGGACGAAGTCAAGTAGGTATTTCCTTGCTCAGGCAGCCTCCTCAGGTGCTGACGTTCCTGGCCACCACTGGTAAAATTGCAGTGGGGACGGGAAGGTAATGGGAAGGGCAACTCCCCACCCCCAGCCCCCGCCTCCCATTTGATTTTATGTCCCCACCCCCAGCTCCTGCCCACTGCCGCTGGGGGCGTAAAGTTCCGGCCCGTGTGTGAATGTAAGTGTGTCGGTGAGTGAGTGTATGGCTGTGTGTTTGTTTGAGGGTGTAAAAGATTGTGCGAGAGTGTGTGTGTGTGCGTGTGTGTATGTGTGTGGGTGTGTGTATATGTGTGTGGGTGTGTGTATGTGTGTGGGTGTGTGTATATGTGTGGGTGTGTGTGTATGTGTGTGGGTGTGTGGGTGTGTGTATATGTGTGTGGGTGTGTGTATGTGTGTGGGTGTGTGGGTGTGTGTATATGTGTGGGTGTGTGTATATGTGTGTGGGTGTGTGGGTGTGTGTATGTGTGTGGGTGTGTGGGTGTGTGTATATGTGTGGGTGTGTGTATATGTGTGTGGGTGTGTGTATATGTGTGTGTGTGTGTGGGTGTGTGTGTTCGACTGTATGTTCCATCCACAAATTAGTGAGGGAATATTTTGAGATTCAATGCCTGGGACAGTGTTTCGGAGCCACAGGTGGCGATGATGGAAGGGCAAGGAGAGGAGAATTTGATGGAGACACTCTGTCTATGTTTGGATTGGTGGAACCAAGTGAAGTCAATGCTTCTGAGCTGGACATTGGAGGAGAGCCGTTGGGAAGAATGGTGTGGTCATTTGCGTCAAAGGCTTCAGAACGGTTAAGGTCAGACAATGCACCAGAGTCATAGTTACAGGGATTTTCATGCATGGCTTTGGTTAGGGCTGTTTCATTGTTATGGGAAGGGCAGAACCTGACTGGTGAAACCCAAACAAAATGATACAGGAGTGGCGGCCTGGGATTTGGGAGGCAAGAGCATGTTCAAGGAGCTTGGAGAGGAAAAGGAGGGTGGAGATAAAAAGGTTTTGAGGATGTGTCATTTTGAGGAAGTTGTGATGATGGCAACAGTGTAAGAGAATGAGAGAGGGACAACATGTGAGTTACTGACGGTGAGATTTTTCAATCCAAGATAGGGATAGAACTTGAAGAAGTTATATAAAAGGTCATACAACTTTAAGAAATCTTTGAGCTGAATTGCCTTTAATCCGGAACAACACCCAGTCTGGAAGCATAAAAAGCAGAGAAATAGATGATTTTGGAGAGGAAGGAGCTGAGGATGAGCAGTGGACTGGATAGTAATAAATAACTACTGGCTTGTTTTTAGGTGAGGTGAGAGTGACTGCCCTTGACATCAAGGCAGCATTTGACCGAGTATGGCATCAAGGAGCCCGAGCAAAACTGAAGTCAATGGGAATCAGGGGGAAAACCCTCTGCTGGTTGGAATCATACCTAGTGCAAAGGAAGATGGCTGTGGTTGTTGGAGGTCATTGATCTCAGTCCCAGGACATCACTGCAGGAGTTCCTAACGGTAGTGTCCTCGGCCCAACCATCTTCAGCTGCTTCATCAGTGACCTTCCTTCAATCATAGGGTCAGAAGTGGGATGTTCACTGATGATTGCACAATGTTCAGCACCATTCGTGACTCCTCAGATACTGAAGCAGTCCATGTAGAAATGCAGCAAGACCTGGACAATATCCAGGTTTGGGCTGATATGTGGCAAGTATCATTTGTGCCACACAAGTGTCAGGCAATGACCATCTCCAACAAGAGAGAATCGAACCATCTCCCCTTGATATTCATTGGCATTACCATCGCTGAATCCCCCACTACCAACATCCTGGGGGTTACCATTGACCATAAACTGAACTGGAGTAGCCATATAAATACTGTGGCTACAAGCACAGGTCAGCGGCCAAGACCTGAGAGGAGCTGAGGAGAGGTGGAGCAAGAGAGGGAGAGAAAGATAAATGGCTCAAACAGAGGCAGAAAGGCCAAGACCCAGGAAGAGCTGAGGAGAGGCATACCTTCGGGACCTCCAAGGGGCGGAATTTCAAGTGATGTCAGGATTCAAAAAGTGACACAGGCACAGTGAAGCAGCTGATTGGTAAGTAGGTTCAGCTGAGTTTTTCTACTTTTCTACTATTTATACTACTGCAGTCCATTAGCTTCCAAACTATAGGTAAGGACTTTAGACTGTAGTGGGTAGTGTTTGAAGTAGAGCAAGGCCTTTAGCACAATTAGTATTTTTTAATTAAAGGGCGTAACTAAGTAATCTAAAGGTAAGTCATGGCAGGAGAGCTCGCACCCGTGATATGCTCCTCCTGCGCTATGTGGGAAATCAGGGACGCTTCCAGTGTCCCTGACAATCATGTGTGCAGGAAGTGTATCCATCTGCAGTTACTGGCTACCCACATTATGGAGCTGGAGGTGCAGGTGGATTCACTGAGGAGCATCCGCAGTGCTGAGATCGTTGTGGATAGCACATTCAGCGAGGTGGTCGCGCCGCAGACAAATGCAGCAAAGGCAGGAAGGGAATGGGTGCCACCAGGCAGAGTAGAGGAAGGCAGGTAGTGCAGGAGTCCCCTGTGGCCATCCCCCTCGCTAACAGATATACCACTTTGGATATTGTTGGGGGAGATGGCTCAGGGGAAAGCAGCAAGAGCCAAGTTCATGGCACCATGGGTGGCTCTGCTGCACAGGAGGGGGGGAAGAAGAGTGGCAGGGCTATAGTGATAGGGGATTCAATTGTAAGGGGAACAGACAGGCATTTCTGCGGCTGCAAAAGAGACTCCAGGATGATCTGTTGCCTCCCTGGTGCCAGGGTCAAGGATGTCTCTGAGCGGCTGCAGGACATTCTAAGGGGGGAGGGCGAGCAGCCAGTTGTTGTGGTGCATAACAGTACCAACGATAGAGGTAAAAGAAGGGATGAGGTCCTAGAAGCTGAATACAGGGAGTCCAGACGTAAATTAAAAAGTAGAACCTCAAAGGTAGTAATCTCAGGATTACTACCAGTGCCACGTGCTAGCGAAAGTAGAAATAGCAGGATATATCAGACTCATGGCCCTCCTGCCTTGGGTGCTATGGCGTTGGAAGGATGAATGAGAACGGGCAGAGACTGCTTGAGTTGTGTACCTATCATAACCTCTGCATCACCAACTCGTTCTTTCACACTAAACCCTGTCACCAGGTTTCATGGAGGCACCCAAGATCGCGTCGTTGGCACCAGCTAGACCTCATTGTCACAAGGCGAGCCGCCTTAAACAGTGTTCAAATCACACGCAGCTTCCACAGTGCGGACTGCGACACCGACCACTCCCTGGTGTGCAGCAAGGTTAGACTCAGACCAAAGAAGTTGCATCATTCCAAGCAGAAGGGCCACCCACGCATCAACACGAGCAGAATTTCTCACCCACAGCTGTTACAAAAATTTCTAAATTCACTTGTAACAGCCCTTCAAAACACTCCCACAGGGGATGCTGAGACCAAGTGGGCCCACATCAGAGACGCCATCTATGAGTCAGCTTTGACCACCTACGGCAAAAGTGCGAAGAGAAATGCAGACTGGTTTCAATCTCATAATGAAGAGCTGGAACCTGTCATAGCTGCTAAGCGCATTGCACTGTTGAACTACAAGAAAGCCCCCAGCGATTTAACATCCGCAGCACTTAAAGCAGCCAGAAGTACTGCACAAAGAACAGCTAGGCGTTGCGCAAACGACTACTGGCAACACCTATGCAGTCATATTCAGCTGGCCTCAGACACCGGAAACATCAGAGGAATGTATGATGGCATGAAGAGAGCTCTTGGGCCAACCATCAAGAAGATCGCCCCGCTCAAATCTAAATCGGGGGACATAATCACTGACCAACGCAAACAAATGGACCGCTGGGTTGAGCACTACCTAGAACTGTACTCCAGGGAGAATGCTGTCACTGAGACTGCCCTCAATGCAGCCCAGTCTCTACCAGTCATGGATGAGCTGGACATACAGCCAACCAAATCGGAACTCAGTGATGCCATTGATTCTCTAGCCAGCGGAAAAGCCCCTGGGAAGGACAGCATTACCCCTGAAATAATCAAGAGTGCCAAGCCTGCTATACTCTCAGCACTACATGAACTGCTATGCCTGTGCTGGGGCGAGGGAGCAGTACCCCAGGACATGCGCGATGCCAATATCATCACCCTCTATAAAAGCAAAGGTGACCGCGGTGACTGCAACAACTACCGTGGAATCTCCCTGCTCAGCATAGTGGGGAAAGTCTTTGCTCGAGTCGCTCTAAACAGGCTCCAGAAGCTGACCGAGCGCGTCTACCCTGAGGCACAGTGTGGCTTTCGTGCAGAGAGATCGACCATTGACATGCTGTTCTCCCTTCGTCAGATACAGGAGAAATGCCGTGAACAACAGATGCCCCTCCACATTGCTTTCATTGATCTCACCAAAGCCTTTGACCTCGTCAGCAGACGTGGTCTCTTCAGACTACTAGAAAAGATTGGATGTCCACCAAAGCTACTAAGTATCATCACCTCATTCCATGACAATATGAAAGGCACAATTCAACATGGTGGCTCCTCATCAGAGCCCTTTCCTATCCTGAGTGGTGTGAAACAGGGCTGTGTTCTCGCAACCACACTTTTTGGGATTTTCTTCTCCCTGCTGCTTTCACATGCGTTCAAATCCTCTGAAGAAGGAATTTTCCTCCACAAAAGATCAGGGGGCAGGTTGTTCAACCTTGCCCGTCTAAGAGCGAAGTCCAAAGTACGGAAAGTCCTCATCAGGGAACTCCTGTTTGCTGACGATGCTGCTTTAACATCTCACACTGAAGAGTGCCTGCAGAGTCTCATCGACAGGTTTGCGGCTGCCTGCAATGAATTTGGCCTAACCATCAACCTCAAGAAAATGAACATCATGGGGCAGGACGTCAGAAATGCTCCATCCATCAATATTGGCGACCACGCTCTGGAAGTGGTTCAAGAGTTCACCTACCTAGGCTCAACTACCACCAGTAACCTGTCTCTAGATGCAGAAATCAACAAGCGCATGGGTAAGGCTTCCACTGCTATGTTCAGACTGGCCAAGAGAGTGTGGGAAAATGGCGCACTGACACGGAACACAAAAGTCCGAGTGTATCAGGCCTGTGTCCTCAGTATCTTGCTCTATGGCAGCGAGGCCTGGACAACGTATGCCAGCCAAGAGCGACGTCTCAATTCATTCCATCTTCGCTGCCTCCGGAGAATACTTGGCATCAGGTGGCAGCACTATATCTCCAACACAGAAGTCCTTGAAGCGGCCAACACCCCCAGCTTATACACACTACTGAGTCAGCGGCGCTTGAGATGGCTTGGCCATGTGAGCCGCATGGAAGATGGCAGGATCCCCAAAGACACATTGTACAGCGAGCTCGCCACTGGTATCAGACCCACCGGCCGTCCATGTCTCCGCTATAAAGACGTCTGCAAACGCGACATGAAATCCTGTGACATTGGTCACAAGTCGTGGGAGTCAGTTGCCAGCATTCGCCAGAGCTGGCGGGCAGCCATAAAGACAGGGCTAAATTGTGGCGAGTCGAAGAGACTTAGTAGTTGGCAGGAAAAAAGACAGAGGCGCAAGGGGAGAGCCAACTGTGCAACAGCCCCAACAAACAAATTTCTCTGCAGCACCTGTGGAAGAGCCTGTCACTCCAGAATTGGCCTTTATAGCCACTCCAGGCGCTGCTTCACAAACCACTGACCACCTCCAGGCGCGTATCCATTGTCTCTCGAGATAAGGAGGCCCAAAAGAAATAAGATCAGATGAATACGTGGTTGGAAAAATGGTGCAGGGGGAATTCAGATTCCTGGAACATTGGGACTGGTTCTGGGAAAGGTGGGACCAGTACAAGATGGACAGGTAGCATCTGGGCAGGACCGGGACCAATTTCCCGGGGGGTGTTTGCTAGTGTTGTCGGGGAGGGTTTAAATTAGAATGGTAGGGGGATGGGAATCTGAGCAGGGAGACAGAAAGGTAAG
Source organism: Heterodontus francisci (assembly GCF_036365525.1). Classification (NCBI taxonomy): domain Eukaryota; kingdom Metazoa; phylum Chordata; class Chondrichthyes; order Heterodontiformes; family Heterodontidae; genus Heterodontus; species Heterodontus francisci. The sequence continues at coordinate 66,358,570 of NC_090393.1, read as the reverse complement.
AAGCAAAAGTGGAAGGCCTTAGCCAGTGACATGAAGACATTTTTAAGATGTAAAGTTCCTTCATCCTGCTCCAACAATGTGACTCTGCCCCAACCTCACTGAGCTATGTCCCTTTTCCCACACTAACCATCTTGAGCCTTCTGGGTGAGATCGCCAAATTAGTGTTAATTCAATCCTGGTGTCCTTGGGACGTATTGGGGAATGGGTCACTGCACCATATCTTTTGGAGCTGTTTTTTCCCCAATAGCACAAAAACAGAGGATTGATTGGTCCCCTTGGGTTTCTCCAGGAGCATGCTGAGAATAGTGAGGAAGGTTCATGCTATGACCATTGCTGCGCAGTCATCACTGGAGGAAGTGCAGGATTCACAGCTTTACATCCTGTGAGAAATGGTCACAATGAGGCTGGTTGCATATTCCCCAAGGATGGCTCAAGCTGCTCCCCATTATAGTGCATTCTCAGGCTCTATGCACTCGCCTTTGCACTCACATGTAGGAAGTACACATGGAAGTGTTTGACCCTGAATAAGTGGAGGAGACATACAAGATCCCTTGCATGGGGTGGGAAGTAAATGAAGAAAAGGAGCCAGTGATGGGCTGTATGATTTAGTAGAATAGATACATCATGGCATTAAGCTGCAGCTGACTGCTGTAAATAGCAAGTTCAAGCAGCCAAGAGAAAGGCCAGCACTCCAGAAACTGCTTAGAAGTTTATTTTTCCGCTGTTATGAGCAACCCTCAGAACCGATCCACTGAGCCACTCGACTCTTTCCATATCAGAGCCTTCTGGCAAAGCTAGCTCCCTGACTATACCCCAACACCCCCCGACACCCTTTCCATAACACCCCATTAGGTGACTGTTTCATGGACAGACGGCAGGAATTCTTTAGAGTCTCTCCTGTTTTACACTGATGAATGGAGTTTGTGCTGAAGTTACGGTGGAGGAGTGGGAGTAGCTCAAAGGAAATTTCTGGCCAGAGAGTTGCCCAGACAATGGCCTCAGAGTCTTGTTAAATCTTGTATCCCGTTACATCCGCTACATGGCAGAAGAAGGTGGTGGGGGAAGAGAAAATGGCTGAAGAGCAAAAGGGACAGAGTCTCGGAAACAAAGAGAGAAAAAGAAGTATGAAGCAGGCAGAAAGACAGCAGGTTAAAATGAGCAGGATCGCCAGAAACTACATCCTTTTTCCAATCACTTCAAGAAGGTCCCACACACAAACTCTGCTGGGTCTCAGGCACATCCCCAACTCAGGTACATCCTGGTCTAGGATATCCAAGGCCCAATGAGAAGAATCCATGTGTAATGAGCTCCAGTTTGATCTCGTGTCCAATCCCAGACAGCCCAGCCAATGTCTCACATTTCACAGGCCCTGGCTCTGAGCCTGGCCCTGGGCACTTATGGGTCCAACCACAGGAATTCCAGACAGAACAGGGGACAGGCCACAGGAGCTGTGGCTGAGTAGCCCTGTGTCACTGAGGGCTGGGTTTCCTCCTATTTTCCATCTATTTTTTTTGACATCTTGAGGTACCCAAAGGAAGATATTTGGAATTGTGGGACCTACTGCAAACAATGCCAAAAACTGCCACACAATCTCCTTGAGCCCTTGATGGGGCAAACCTCAGGTTAGCTGGATTGCCCTGTTTCCCTTCCCTGTTGCCTGTCAGCCTTTCCAGGAAAATCCCTGCATCTTGGGAGCTTACAGGCTGTAGGCTTGTGTAGGCCACCATCACACAGCAGACCAGGCAGCCTGTATGGGTCTTTATACAGTTTCATGATCTGGGCCTATCAGTGAATTTCAGTGGCTGGAATGATTCTTTTTGGTGGGGAGGAGGATCTGTCAGGAATCTGTACCCCGGGAAATAATGGGAGTCCATTGCCAATCTCTTTGGTCCTCTGCTATAAAGAGAGGTGAGGAGAAGCACCACAGAGAGGCCAGGCTGGTTAATACCAGGGTACCATTTAATTCCACCCCCTCGTACCCCTGCCTCCTAGGGCCTAGTTTACCCTCATGGCTTGACAATGCTTGAAAAGGCTCAATTTCCTGCATGAGGCAACATCTAAATCGTGCCAACTGCGAGTCCAATGCAGGGAGCTCAATAAGCTCTGTGTCCACTGCCAAATGGGTCCTGTATCATGGTGCTCTGGCAATGATCTCCATTCATTCACTTGTCCTTGCATCACAGCTTGGTTAGGCTTCACTTAGAATACTATGTTCAGTTTTGGTCTCTTTTTATTCGTGATTGAGATGTGGGCGTTGCTAGCAAGGCCAGCATTTATTGTCCATCCCTAATTGCCCTTGAGAAGGTGGTGGTGAGCTGCCTTCTTGAACCACTGCAGTACATGTAGTGTAGGTGCACCCACAGTGCTGTTAGGGAGGGAGTTCCAGGATTTTGGCCCAGTGACAGTGAAGGAACGGCGATATAGTTCCAAGTCAGCATGGGCATTAAAGGTGGTGGTGTTCCATGCATCTGCTGCCCTTGTCCTTCTAGGTGATAGTGGTTGTGGAAGCTGCTGCTGAAGAAAGCTTGTCAAGTTGCTGCAGTGCATCTTGTAGATGGTAGATACTGCTGCCACTGTGTGTTGGTGGTGGAGGGAGTGAATGTTTGTGGATGGGGTGGCAATCAAGTGGGCTGCTTTGTCCTGGATGGTGTCGAGCTACCTGAGTGTTGTTGGAGCTGCACCCATCCAGGAAAGTGGAGAATATTCCATCACACTCCTGACTTGTGCCTTAGATGGTGCACAGGCTTTGGGGAGTCAGGAGGTGAGTTCCCCACTGCAGAATTCCTAGCCTCTGACCTGCTCTTGTAGCCACGGTATTTGTGTGCCTACTCCAGTTCAGTTTCTGGTCAATGGTAACCCCGAGGATGTTGATAGTGGGGGATTCAGTGATGATAATGCTATTATAGCTACCTTGTAAGTGGTAAGGTTAGTACTCCTAAGGCTTTAGTTAGTGTAATTTATTCATAATTACTAATTAGAATAGTGCTGTTTGGACAGAGTATAAGGCTGTGAGTTGGTGCGTGAGGGATTTCACTGACTAGGGGAAGGAGGTGCTCTTTGCAGTCTTTGTTTTCTTTTCTGCCTTTTCAGCCTGCACAGTACAGGGGAAGAAGCTGATTGGCAAGTAACTGGTAAGTTATTCTACTTATATTAGCAATAATTAATTTGTAAAGCTAATGGCAGGGCAGCTCGGCCAAGTGGAATGTGCTTCCTGTGGTATGTGGGAAATTGTGGACAGACCATGTGTCTTTGGCAAACATATCTGCAGAAAGTGTCACAGGCTGCAGAAGCTTGAGCTCCGGGTTTTGGAACTCGAACAGCAGCTGGGAGTCACTGTGGTGCATCTGCGAGGCAGAGAACTACATGGATAGCATGTTAGCACGTTTCAGGAGGTAGTCACCCCAGAGCTTAAGAAAGCACGAGCAGAAAGGGACTGGGTGGCTGCCAGCCAGACAGACAAGGTGGTCAAGGCTGGTAGTGCAGGAGCCCTCGGAGGGCATCCTACTTTCTAACAGGTATTCAGTTCTGAGTACCAAGAGCAGACAGGGTTCCTCTGGAGAGTTCAGCGAGCCAATGGCAGAGAAGTTTCCTCTGGAGAGATCAGCGAGCCAATGGCAGAGAGGGTTCCTCTGGAGAGTTCAGTGAGCCAATGGCAGAGAGGGTTCCTCTGGAGAGTTCAGAGAGAGTCATGACCAGAGCACCATCGGTGGCTCAGCTGTGCAGGGAGGGAGGAAAAAAGACAAGAGAGCAATAGTGGTAGGGGATTCTATAGTTAGGGGAATAGATGGGTGTTTCTGTGGTCGCAGACATCATTCCAGGATGGTATGTTGTCTCCCTGATGCAAGGGTCATGATCAATGGGAGCCTCCAGGATGTTGATAGTGGGGGATTCAGCGATCTTATTGCCAATGAATGTCAAGGGGAGATGGTTAGATTCTCTCTTGTTGGAGATGGGCATTACCTGGCACTTGTGTGCACGAATGTTACTTGCCACTTATCAGCCCAAGTCTGAATGTTGTCCAGGTCTTGCTGCATATGGACACGGACTGCTTCAGTGTCTGAGGAGTTGAAAATAGAATTGAACATTGTGCAATCATCAACGAACATCCCCATTTCTAATGTCATAATGGAGGGAAGGTCACATGGTTGGTGATATTGAGGCTTTAGGGACAATGCGGAGGAGGGTAACTGGACTCATTTCAAGTTTAAAACACTTTAGCTAACCAGGAGAGCAGGGCCTGTATAATTCAGAAAAGCAAAGACGTCGGGTTGATTTGACTAAGTTTTATAAATTAATAAAGGAACTAGATGTGTTTATGTAGACCAATTATTTCAACTGTTAGGGAGAAACAGGGGTCAGGCTTGCAAGTAATGTAGAACAGTGGACCTGTGGAGGAGGTTACCAGCTTTGTACAACAAACACTGATCTTCTCAATTCTTTTAAGAATCTATTTCTGGTTGGGGTGGAAATCACCTCTGCAGATAGACTGGAACATATATCACAGCCAACGTGATATATACTGGAACATATATCTCCACGGTGGCTATACTGGAACATATATCACAGCCAACGTGATATATACTGAACATATATCTCCACGGTGGCTATACTGGAACATATATCACAGCCAACGTGATATATACTGGAACATATATCTCCATGGTGGCTATACTGGAACATATATCACATCCAACGTGATATATACTGGAACATATATCTCCATGGCGGCTATACTGGAACATATATCACAGCCAACGTGATATATACTGGAACATATATCTCCACGGTGGCTATACTGGAACATATATCACAGCCAATGTGATACATACTGGAACATATATCTCCACGGTGGCTATACTGGAACATATATCACAGCCAACGTGATACATACTGGAACATATATCTCCACGGTGGCTATACTGGAACATATATAACAGCCAACGTGATATGTCAACTGGCACCAGCAGCATTCTCTCTCATGAGATGATGGTTTGCGCCTTGGTGGTCAACTCTGTGTTACGCATCGCCTGGTGTGACTCAGGACCCCCGCTCTGGCTTGGCAGTCTCTCCGCACTTGCTATAGATGAAGACAGTGGGCTGAGAAGGTGCAGCATTCGCTAACCTGTTTTCTCCTGGCCTTCTCAGCCAGCTGAGCTTTGCATTTCTGCTCACCTCTTCCGATGCCCCTCTGAGCAGTCAGCCTCCAGAGATCCTGGCCATTGGCAGCTGTCTCCTAGTTGCCTGTGTCAATGTCCTCCATCTTCATATCTTGCTTGCAGGCGTCCTTGTAGCGGAGGTATGGACATCCAGCAGGCCGCCCCAGTGGTCAATTCACTGTATAGAAGGCCTTTGGGTATATGGCTGTCGTCCATCTGATGAACGTGGCTGAGCCATTGCAGACATCGTTGGCTTAGTAATGAGTGTATGCTGATGGAATTAGCAGGCTCCAGGATGTCTGAGTTGGTGAAGTTGTCCTGCCAAGAGATGCTGAGGATATGTCTGAGACAGCGAAGGTGGAAACTGTTCAGCTTTTTCTCCTGCCATGCATATGTTTTTCTTGTCTCACTACTATAGAGGAGTGCACTGAGGACACAGGCTTGGTAGACTCGCAGTTTCGTGTTCTCTGTCAAGTTACTGTTGTTCCACACTCTCTTACTCAGCTTACACTGAACAGCTGCAGCTTTTGCAATTCACATGTTGATTTCAGCATCAAGTGACAGATTGCAGGTGATTGTGAAGTCTAGATATGTGAAGCTATCAATAATCTCCAGCGTCACATTATCAATGCTGATTGAGGTCCTGGACCGTGACACTCGTCTTCCTGATGCTGATGGTCAAACCAAACTCTTTACAGGTGTGAGAGAGTCTGTCCATTTACCGCTGAAGATGTTCCTCAGTCTGGAATGCTAGTGCGGAATCATCAGCAACTCTCTGATGAGGACTTGGTGCACTTTTTTCTTGGCTCTCAGATGGATAAGGCTGAACAGCTTTCCATCAGTTCTGGTACATAAATAGACCCCTCTGTAGATGAACTAAAGCCACACAACAGTAACAAAGATGTCATGCTGGGCCCCCACCAGCCAAGAATGTGGCATAGTAATTTCGCCATATGGACATTACATTTCAAATTGTTGTTGGGAAGAAGAGAAGGCCTGTTACAAGGGCTGCCAGACTTGGATGGAGGATATTTGCATACCAATAAGGACAAGAGAGGTTATTTCCTTTATACAATTTAACCCACATTGAACAATAAGCACCAGACATTGTAGGTGAGGGAACTCAAATTTCAGGATGACTGCTGGGATAGCTGAATCCACAAACAGACATGGTCAGACCAGCTGGTCACATGACTAGCCTGCTTGGCAACCTGGTTTTTCTGAATTGCACAAACAGTTTGAACTGAGAAAGACTGTTTGCTCCTGGACAGAGAAGATCTCTCTCCTGTCTGCTCCTATCTGTTTCTCACAAGCCTCTGAATCCGCTGAAGACACATGAACCCCAAGAGAGAAAAGTCTCTACAGCGAACAAGGTTTAAGAAGAATAATGGGCGCCAGCGAAAAGCAAGATCTACCTACAATCAAGGACTCTACAGTGAGCTCAAAGAACCGTGACAAAAACTCTTCAGATATTGCCTCAAACTTTTCCACTTTATTTCTTCTGCTCTTTTCTGTCTCTATTTGCATGTATGTATCGCATATGCATGCTCGTATGGGCATGTCTTGTATCCGTAGGTGTCAATTGAATTAGAGTTTAAGTTCAAGTTTAATAAATTTCAACTTTTCTTCTTTAACCTAAGAAAGCTTGTTTGTGCTGGTTTCTTTGCCCTATAATTGGAAAGCGATGAATCAAGGGGGAGCTAAAAACATGGTGTGTTTAAAATTAAACCCTGTCATGGTAAGACCAGGTGAAGGCTGAGAGGGACCCCTAAACACCTTTCTCACCTGGTCGTAACAAAGAGAATATGTCAAACAGTGTCGGCACCAGAACACATCGTGTTTGACTCCACTGCGGATCTCGAAGGGTACCGAAGTTGCCCCATCGTAGCTAACCTTACCCCTCGTTATCATGGAAGGAGGAATCACACTGAGCAGCTTCGATGGGCAACCAATTTTTGTCAGCAGCTTAAATAGACTGCCTTTACTCACGTGGTCAAATGCCTTGGTGAGGTAGATGAAGGCAATATATATTGTCACCTTTGTTCACAGCATTTCTCTTGCAGCTGCCGGACTGAGAAGATCACCTCAATTGTGGATCTTCCAGTTCTGAAACCACACTGTACTTTGGGATAGATATGTTCAGCCAAGATCTGCAGTCTGATAAGGGCAACACAGACAAATAGTTTTCCTGCAATCCCCAGCAAGGAGATGCCCAATAATTATTACAATCACTGCAGTCGCCCTTGTTCTTGTACAAGGTCACAATCTTTGCATCACACATATCCTGAGGCACTGCCCCTCCTTCCAGCAGAGACAGAGAAGTTTGTGCAGATGTTGCAGGATGTCTTGTTGCGTACAGGGAGTATAGCATCATCAGCAGGTAATGTGATATATATTGTCATGTATATCACAGCCAATGTGGTCTCCTGGATTAGCTTTGGCATTCTACAGTGATCAGAGAAGAATTTTCCTTTTCCTAATTGGCCTGGGTTTCGATCTTTTTTTCTCTCTCAGGAGAATACACTGGGAATGTTGTGGAGGCTGGATGGAGGAGTGGGTCTTTTGCCATTCATCATTTGTTATGTTGACATGAATCCCGCTCCCCCCCTCCTCCACAACTACCTAGGTTCTTGTTTAGAAGACATTCCCCAATCTTACTCCAAACCATTCTGCACGTATATCACAAGTGCCAAGAAATGTTGCAATTAAATCCAATGTGGTTGCCTTCCAGTGGTTTGTGACCATGATACTTGGCATTGGGACCTCCAACCGTGTGTCCTAGCCCCCCACTTCCCCTTAGTTCCCCCTCAGTGGCAGGTGGTTCGGAGGTGGTTGGCTGAAGCTTTCGAGCAGGAGCCATAGGAACCAGAAAAGGCCATTCAGCTGCTTGAGCCTGATACACTATTCAATTAGATCATGGAAGATCATGACCAATTCCATTTGCTCCATATCCCTTGATTCCCTTACCTATCAAAAATCTGTCAATCACAGACTTGAAAATTTCCATTGACACCCCTCCCATCTAGACTTTTGGCGGTAGAGAGATACCCAGACTTGGTTGCGGGATTGAGGTGATAATTTTTCCCCTTTGGCTGCTTGCCTCTTTCTCTTTGATGCAGCAAGTGGAGAGAGTGAACACGCTATTGTTATAACTGTGCTTCTGTATATTTTCTTAGATTTTTTTTTGAGGACTCATATATTTTAGAATTATGGACATTGTTTTATTTGGGAAATTAAAAAGGATTCCAGGGATTTGTTTTAAACTGGGGTCATTGAGAAGAGTTCATTGGAAGGTCTTTTGGACTTGGTTTGTAAACAACCCTTACTGGAAGTCACCAGCTGCTGCTTTTTGACTTAAGGGAGATGTTTACAGAGAAATGGCAGGTCAAGATTTATAGGGGTCAGGAGGCTTGGCTCTTAAGATATTGTTTGTTGTTTCGCTTTGTATTCTAAAGGATTCTAAAGTACTCTATCTATTCGAAAGGATGTGATAAATGGTCACTTGGATAATAATGATCTGATTGGGCATAGTCAACATGGATTTATGAATGGGAAATCATGTTTGACAAACCTATTGGAGTTTTTTGAGGATGTTACTAACAGAATTTATAAAGGGGAGTTGGTGGACGTGGTATACTTGGATTTTCTGAAGGCTTTTGATAAAGTCCCCCACAGGAGGTTGGTAGCAAAATTAAAGCACACAGGATAGGAGGTAATGTACTGGCATGGATTAAGGATTGGTTAACAGGCAGAAAGCGGAGAGTAGGAATAAACAGTCATTCTCATGTTGGCAGGCTCTGACTAGTGGGGTACCGCAAGAATCAGGCTTGGGCCCCAGCTGTTCACAATATATATCAATGATTTGAATGTGGGGACCAAACATAGTATTTCCAAGTTCGCGGATAACACAAAACTAGTTGGGAATGTGTGTTGTGAGGAAGTTGTAATGCGGCTTCAAGGGAATTTGGACAGACTTAGTGAGTGGGCAAGAACATGGCAGATGGAATATAACGTGGAAAAACGTGAGGTTATCCACTTTGGTAGGAGGAATAGATGTGCAGAGTATTTCTTAAATGGTAAAAGATTAGAAAGTGTAGATGTACAAAGGGACCTGGGTGTCCTGGTCAATAAATCACTGAAAGCTAACATGCAGGTGCAGCAAGCAATTAGGAAGGCTAATGGTATGTTGGCCTTTATCGCAAGAGGATTTGAGTACAGGAGTGATGAAGTCTTGCTTCAGTTGTATAGAACCTTGGTTAGACTGCACTTGGAGTACTGTGTGCAGTTTTGGTTCCCTTACCTTAGGAAGGATATTATTGCCATAGAGGGAGTGCAACAAAGGTTCACTAGACTTGTTCCCGGGATGGCGGAACTGTCCTATGAAGAGAGATTGGGGAAACTGGGCCTGTATTCTCTAGAATTTTGAAGAATGAGAGATGATCTCATTGAAATCTACAAAATACTTAAAGGGATAGACAGGGTAGATGCAAGTAAGATATTTCCCCTGGTTGGGGAGTCTAGAACTAGGGGACACAGTTTCAAGATAAGGGGGAAGCCACTTAGGACAGAGATTAGGAGAAACTTCTTTACTCAAAGCTTTGTGAATCTTTGGAATTCTCTACCCCAGAGGGCTGTAGAAGCTCAGTCATTGACTTTGTTTAAAGCAGAGATTGACAGATTTCTAAATACAAATGACATAAGGGGATATGAGGATAGTGTAGGGAAAAAGGCATTGAAGTGGATGATCAGCCATAATCTTATTGAATGGCAAGGCAGGCTCAATGGGCTGAATGGCCTACTCCTGCTCCTATGTTACTGCAGTCTGTTGGGGTGTGAACTGTTTTGAAGGCAATTGGAGAAAACCAGCCAAGAGAGCAGTCACCATCAGCTCATCCTCTTCCATCTCTGAGAGCCTCCTGAGAAGCAAATGTAAGAAATAGAGAAACTGATGCTTCATTTCTCCTGGAAAACCTGCCAAACTGATCCTCAACGTCGCCTGAAAAGAACAGTTCTAGAAGGATCCCATGACAGCCGTCGACGCATATTTGGGATACCAAACCAAAAAGGGACAACTGACATCTTTCCACATCTTCCCTTTTTTCTTCAAGAATTAGCAAGTACTTGGCAAGTATTTTTTTCGTCTTTTTTTTTGCAACAGAGCTCTGAAGAGAAAATCTCTTGTACTCATCTACTGATTAGGCACACTACAGCCTGCTGGACTGAACATTGAGTTCAATAATTTCAGAGCATGACAGCACCCCATTTTACTTTCATTTTTAGTTATTTTTTCTTCTTTTTTTCTTTTTTACATTCTTTTTTACATTTTTTACAATCTTTTTTTTGCACTTATTTAATTTCATCTTAGTTTGTTCAGTTTGCTTACCCACTGTTTTTTTTCAGGTTTGCACCTGCTGCTGTTCAATATTCAGTGCATTAATACCTAGTCTGTACTAATGCTTTGTCTTTCAACACACCATTAACATATTGTTTGCCTTTGCTCCATGACCTTTTGGTCAGCTATGTGGCCTGGTCCAATCTACACCTTCTCCTTTGTTATCTCGTGCCCCACCCCCACCTCACTTGCTTATAACCTGTGACTTTTCTAATATTTGTCAGTTCCGAAGAAGGGTCACCTACTCGAAACGTTAACTCTGCTTCTCTTTTCACCGATGCTGCCAGACCTGCTGAGTGGTTCCAGCATTTCTTGTTTTTATTTCAGATTTCCAGCATCCACAGTATTTTGCTTTTATATTATTAAGACAGTGCACTCCTCCTGCCTCAGTTGTAACACTATGTATATTGTTATGACCAAAGCAGGAGGAATGCACTGTTTATTCGAGTTCCACTTCTCAATGGGTCACAATATTTTTTTCCCACTTACCGATACAGTCAATTGTAGACTATATTTTTTATCCCAGAATAAAATATACCAACCAGATTTTGTTAATAAACAACAAAATTATCAGTTTATTATGAAAAAAAGTCTTACCCGGTAATGAAGTAAAACATAAACACACAGTCTGAAATATTAAAGTTCCCTTTTTACCTTAGCCCCTCATACTCACACACACATACATATACCGGTTAACCGGAAAAATAAAGGGATTTTTTTTCAAAGCTCTATTACAGACAAAACAAACACTTGGGCTGAATACTTGCTCATTCTTGAAGAAACAGCAGATGAGATATGTTGTGTTCCAAAACTGACATACAGTCTGGCCTCCGAGTATATGTAGACGGGTCACTGGGATCTTTTAGAACAGCTTTTTTCAGGCGCATGGAGAATTAATTTGTGGGCTTTTCTTCGAAGACAGGAGATGAGATGAGTTGGCACAATGGACTTCACAGGGTCTTTTAGAGAGGTGATGGAAAACTGAGCTGGGTTGTGGTCTTCTCTCCTTCCTTGGGAATTCTCCTCTCTCCTTGGAAGTTCTCTTCTCTCCTTGGAAGTTCTCGCCCTTTTTATACAGTTCAAAACAATTCAATAGCGAAACCAACAACAGGAGGTCAACCTCTTGACCTCCATCAATCTTGACCTGTCACTTCTTTATAAACAACTTCTCCAGGTGTCCAAAGTTCTCTGTTGTTTGTTGAGCTGGAAGTCAGGTAGTTTCCTGGACAGGCTAGTTGTTGCTGGAAGTCAGGTGGTTTCCCAGAAAAGCTTGTTTTCCTCACAAGACCTCTCAGTGCACCTTTTAAAAAACATTTCCGGGGCTGTTTTTTTAAGTCAAGTGGTGTTTACATGACCCCCTTTGAAAACCCCAAAGTTTAGCACTCTTTCAAAAACTAATCCTCAAAAAAGTATTTAACAAAACATAGAAGCACTATCATAACAATGTATATATTAAAAATATGTATATAAATATGATGGTCCCGCTATCATAAGGAATGTGAGTGAGCATGCCTTAGTAACAGATGTAAGAGATAAGTCAGAACAGATCATACAAGTCTTTCAGTGCTGTGAATGGAGAGGTTGCCAGCTGAAAGGGTGTGTGTTACAATCAGGTGAGGAAGGGTCGAAGGGTTCCCCTCTTGTCCCTCTCCTTGTTTGACCACAACATGGTTTATTTCTTTTTTAAAGTGGATATATTTGGCAATTCAGTGAGTGTTTAACTATTTACGTGCTATGATCATTAAAAAACAGCCAATCGGACAGGTTTTCTTGGGTTTAACAAAGAAAGAGGTTAGCTTTATTGTACTTAAACCGATCGAAGTAAAGTAATAAACTATGCTCCAACTTTCTCACACACACACTGTCGAGGTTCACACACACACACAAATAGGTTACAGAGTGGGTAAGGATAGCTTGGTCGGATTAGAGTCTGGAACATAAAGAAGGGGTATAGAGTCTGTGGAGTTTGGTGACTCGGCTGGATTTCGGCTGAATCAATGGTCCTGAGGCTTCCGGTTTGCAGATGTGGACAGCAGATTCAGTGGTTCTCCTGGAATCAGCAATCCGGATGATTTCCTTCACGGGGTGTCTGTCTGCAGCAGTGATAGATTTAGGTGTTTATGACCAGCAGGCATGGTTTGAAACTTGCAAGGTGGACTGGAGAGAGAGAGAGAGAGAGGAACCCCACTTGGGTCATCTCTGGCCATTGATTCTCTAGCCAGCGGAAAAGCCCCTGGGAAGGACTGCATTACCCCTGAAATCATCAAGAGTGCCAAGCCTGCTATACTTTCAGCACTGTACGAACTGCTTTGCCTGTGCTGGGACGAGGGAGCAGTACCACAGGACATGCGCGATGCCAATATCATCACCCTCTATAAAAACAAGGGTGACCGCGGTGACTGCAACAACTACCGTGGAATCTCACTGCTCAGCATAGTGGGGAAAGTCTTCACTCGAGTCACTTTAAACAGGCTTCAGAAGCTGGCTGAGTGTGTCTACCCTGAGGCACAGTGTGGCTTTCGAGCAGAGTGATCCACCATTGACATGCTGTTCTCCCTTCGCCACACGCTGCTATCTATGCCTCTGTGTCAACAGACCCCAGCAGAGCTGACGACCTTCATCAATGAACAGTGGGCAAGGCAGGTGGAGATATAAAACATGCTTCTAATCCTGCACTGCTTCCAGGTGTGACTGCCTTCTTTTACCTGGGCCAACCTGCTGAGGCCACTCAGTGTCCATCAGCAATAAGGAGCTACTCAGAGGTTGCTGGATGTACCAGACTAGCCACCGAGCCTGGATCATACCCTTTGGGGCCTCCTTCCCTTGAAGCCAAAGAGATGGGTCATCCAGTTGCCAGAGTTCAGCCACCACCTTAACTGTAACCTGGGCTCTCCAGCCATTTTAGTGCTGCAGGAGCCCTCGATGTTCCTTCGCCTTCTCTCCCTGTGACAGACTTCCTGTAAGAGGCACTAGTAGCTCAGAGATGAAGGAAGACCAGACCAAATCTGTTTCTGTCAACTGGCCAAGGAGGAAAATCCAGTCCTCACCATCTAGGTTCACATGGCAACAATGGTCAACTGAGTGCAGTACATCAACCCCTCGGAAATGATACCTTCAGAAGAGAATGGAGGATATGGGTGGGGGACAGTGGCATTCCTTACCAGTTTAATTATGCAACAATGTGGGCAGAACAGCTGTGTTTCACACAACGAGCGCATAGGTGTCTTCACTCCCAGAGGACAAGAATCATCAGACAGCCCTCACCACAGACGCCGTGGAATTTGTTCACAGTTGCTGCCCATACTGTGAATTCCACACATATTCAAAGTGGCTTTAAATATGGGCAGTCACTCCCCAACAGCCCCTTTCAATGGTCTAAGGGAGAATGATCCTAACCAATCAGATACCAGCAAAGTGAGTGCGGTCTTCTGCTCATGGGCTGAGGCCTCTTTATATTAATGAACAGCTCAGGAGTTGTATGGGTTTCTGCTGTGACCAGTCTGCCCCGTCATTGGGTGAACTCCATGACAAAGTGGACATTTGCATACTCCAAAACTGTGATCTTTGTCTAGTGGTTTTCACAAGTTTCGCACAGAAAATTCCCATCCAAACCACACTGGTACCAACATTCCCATCAAGAGCAGGGAATGAGGCATACATTTCCATTGGCATTCACTGCCTCTGATGATGGGACTATCTTTGTTTATACATCAGGATTATCTCCAACAGCCTTCATCCCTGTACAATACAGACACCAGTCCTGGGGGACAGAACACAGTTTGTATCTTAAATGCCCGTCAATCCTGTTCCAGGTCCACATCTGATCATTCTGTTATTGACATCCTTCCCACTCCATCTGTTGATTGCTTTCTTTAAGAAACATTAAACTGTAGATCTATATTTATATAGCACCTTTAATGTAACAAAAGGTCCCAAGGTGCTTCACAGAAGTGTTACAAAACAAAATATGACACAGCCATATAAGGAGATATTAGGTCAGAGAACCAAAAGCTTGGTCAAGGAGGTAGGTTTTAAGAAGTGTCTTAAAAGAGGAAAGTGAGGTAGAGAGATAGAGGGGTAGGGAAGATCTTCCAGAGCTTAGGGCCTAGACAACTGAAGGCATGGCCACCAATGGGGATACTCAAGATGCCAGATTTAGAGGAGTGCAGATATCCCGGAGGGTTGCAGGGCTGGAAGATATTACAGGCCGGATGGGTTACAGCTGAACAGAGCCGGGACCAATGCCCTGGTGAGGTGGTTTGCCAGTTCTTTGGAGAGGGTTGGAACTGTATCACTGTTTCTTCATTGTCGCTGGGTGAAAATCCTGGAGTTCCCTTCCTAACAGCACTGTGGGTGTACCTACACCACATGGACTGCAGCAGTTCAAGGCAACGGCTCACCACCACCTTCTCAAGGGAAATTAGGGATCAGCAACAAATACTGGCCTTGCCAGCCAGGCCTACATCCTGAGAATGAATTTATTTAAAAACGTGCAGCTAAATAAATTGGCTGCATGCAGTTCCAGCCTCAGATCGAGCTGGATCATTAACCACCCAGGATCCCAGTGCTGAGTTAATCATCATTTGGGTTCATGGGATGAGAGCACTGACCCCAATGTTACAGGCTAAACATGGAGTGATAATAACACTTTCAATCACAGTGTGACCTTGAGCAGTTTTGTGTAACACCACATTGCTGTTTATTATATGACCATTTTTTCTGGATATGTAGAAATTTCTCATAAATTATTCTGCAGTATAAAGTTCAACTTGCTAATAAAAATTCAATTTCTCCTCCCACACCCTGTTACATTTATTTTCTCCCTGTTTTATTTATTCATCTCCATACCTCTTGTACATTGGAGTAAATCAAGAGCTTGCAAATAGCATGTGAGACTCAGGTCAAAGGTCATTCAGGTTATTTACCCTCACATGTCTGTTTTAACCTTTGCCCTCTCTCTTCACCAGTCCCCCTCCTGAGCTGGTCAGAGATCTGTGAATCAGCTGGGGTGACTCCCACAGTGATTTCTCCTTACTTTTCCTACAGGGAAATATCAATGTCTCTCCCTTGCCAGCGCTATCACAATCAGCAGCTCACTGGAGCAGTAACCTACCACAGTCCCAGATAATAACTAATTCCTCATATTGTAACTCATCGTTGAAAGAAAGACTTGTATTTATTCAATGTCTTTAACAACGTCAGGGTGTCCCAAAATATTTTAAATGGCAAAGTACAGGTACTTGAACCCACAACTTTCTGACCCACCCTGACAGACACACACACACTCACATACACGTGGAGTCACAGAGTCTCCCACACATATGGAGACACACACAGAAACACACACACATACACACGTGGAGACTCAGACACACACATACATGGAAACACACACACATACACACGTGGAGACACAGACACACATGGAAACACACACACACATGGAAACACACACACATACACACGTGGAGACTCAGACACATACATGGAAACACACATACATACACACGTGGAGACTCAGACACACACACATGGAAACACACATACATACACACGTGGAGACTCAGACACACACATACATGGAAACACACACACATACACACGTGGAGACTCAGACACACACATACATGGAAACACACAGACATACACACGTGGAGACACAGACACACACATACATGGAAACACACACACATACACACGTGGAGACACAGGCACACACATACATGGAAACACACATACATACACACGTGGAGACTCAGACACACACATACATGGAAACACACATACATACACACGTGGAGACACAGACACACATGGAAACACACACACACATGGAAACACACACACATACACACGTGGAGACACAGACACACATGGAAACACACACACACATGGAAACACACATACATACACACGTGGAGACTCAGACACACACATACATGGAAACACACATACATACACACGTGGAGACTCAGACACACACATACATGGAAACACACATACATACACACGTGGAGACACAGACACACACATACATGGAAACACACATACATACACACGTGGAGACACAGACACACATGGAAACACACACACACATGGAAACACACACACATACACACGTGAAGACTCAGACACACACATACATGGAAACACACATACATACACACGTGGAGACTCAGACACACACAGACATGGAAACACACACACATACACACGTGGAGACACAGACACACACATACATGGAAACACACACATACACACGTGGAGACACAGACACACACATACATGGAAACACACATACATACACACGTGGAGACACAGACACACATGGAAACACACACACACACATGGAAACACACACACATACACACGTGGAGACACAGACACACACATACATGGAAACACACACACACATGGAAACACACACACATACACACGTGGAGACACAGACACACACACACATGGAAACACACACACATACACACGTGGAGACTCAGACATACACATACATGGAAACACACACACATACACACGTGGAGACACAGACACACACATACATGGAAACACACATACATACATACGTGGAGACACAGACACACATGGAAACACACACACATACACACGTGGAGACACAGACACACACATACATGGAAACACACATACATACACACAGAAACACACACACAGACACACATGGAGACACACACATACATGGAAACACACATACATACACACGTGGAGACACAGACACACACACACATGGAAACACACACACATGGAAACACACACACATACACACGTGGAGACACAGACACACACACATGGAAACACACACATACACACGTGGAGACTCAGACACACACATACATGGAAACACACACACATACACACGTGGAGACACAGACATACACATACATGTAAACACACATACATACATACGTGGAGACACAGACACACATGGAAACACACACACACATGGAAACACACACACATACACACGTGGAGACACAGACACACACATACATGGAAACACACATACATACACACAGAAACACACACACAGACACACATGGAGACACACACATACATACACACGTGGAGACACAGACACACACACACAGAAACACACACACACAGACACACATGGAGACACAGACACACACACATGCATGAAGACTCCCACCTTTGATGCCCTAGTTCCAATAAATAGATCTGTATCTCTCTCTCATCCGATTGTTCCCCCACCCCCCCCCCCCCCCCCCCCCCCAATACGGCCCTCATCTCTGCTCCCTTATGTCCAAGGGATGCAGACTTGAAAGGATACGGCAGACAACCGGTTCAGTCATCCACCATCACTACTGGGTCCTGCTTTCGTCTGCTAAAACTGCTCACTATTCCAGGACCATTCTGGAATGCCAAGGTAATCCCAACTTCTTTTCTCGACTGCAAACCGTCTTGTTAATGTCCCAGGAACTTGAGTGCTCAGTTGAATATAATTGCTTTGGAAGGGGAAATGTAAATTAAATTCAGTGAGTTCTCGGATCGTTCCTTGATCCTGTTGGATCAGACGACAGTTAGAAACTGCCCCTAAAAACTGAAAATGGATCAGCTTTCCCGCACACTTTGCCCTCACTGTAATTCTCTGAGTGTTGCTTTAACGGTGTAAAAGGTTTCTGTTTCCATGGAAATGCTGCTAGTTTTCTGATGGATCACAGCTGTACCTGAGAGACTGGATAGAATCATTGGCTGCTAAATTTGGTTGCGTAGCCCCTATTTTCTCGGTGCTACAGGTGTCATTCTTGTTCCAAGATGGTGTCTAGGGCAGCACATACACTATTGGTGAAGGTCATCTTAGGTCGGGTGTTAGTGCAGGTGCAGGGAACATGCCCCAGAAATATGCAGAGTAGGCAGATTGTGACATCAACCAGCGTGTAACACTGATTTGACACCATGCTGCCATTTTGGAGCTCAACGTTCCAGTTAATGCTGTCTCTTAAACACACACATTTGAATACATATTCAGCATCAGGAAGGACATCACCCTCTAGTGCTATTGATAGGGATCATCAACTACTTTCAGGTTAGTTGCTGATTGATTTCTACTGACTGTTGCTGCGTTTGTACAAGTGCTTATGGCTGTACTGTTACTAGTTGCTAAAGTCTATAAGGGGTGATGTGACACATGATGAAGGACGTTGTCCCTTACTTCATGAATTCTGCACAAACCATTTGCTCACAGACATGGATGCAGTAGTATGCATTTTCCTTGGACTGCTGCATGACAAGGTGAATGAGTAGAGGTGACAGAGAACAGGACAAGCTGCTGGAAGAGAAAGGAGGAGGAGGAGGAGGCCACATTCACCCTGGGGTCTTCAGGAAGCAATTCACCTACCTAAACTTCAGCGAGAAACTGTGGGTGAAAGCCTTCACAGTGGGACTGATGTCCGCCCTTCACCTCAGGCACTCTGTGCAGCCTGTCCATCGTCCCTAATTGGACAGCGAACATGGCAGCAACCTGTTAATTGGCTGCCTCCAGGAGGATCATGCAGCCGGGCAGACCACAGGCACCAGCAGGGTCAGGAACCGAAATGGTCCCAGTGCCTGAGAAGGTTTGAAGAGCAGAAGATTCTGCCCTACGTATCAGACATCTCTGCTTCACTAAGAAGACACTCACCTGTTACAGCCAGAATTTCAGCCTCAGAGCAGGTCCAGGACAGCAGTGCCAGCGGCTGTGAACTTTTATGCGTCTGGCTGCAGCAGGTGATATTTGCAACATCTCCACCGCTGTCCACTGTTGCCTAAGGGAGGTCACTGAGGCTCTACATGCAAAGACAGCTGAATGCATTTCATTCTCTCTTGCCAAAGAGAGAAGCAGGCAGTGTGAGGACTGCAGGCTTCCCAATGGTACACGTCGCTTTGTGGGAGCTGCATGCCAACTCTGAGATGTACCGCAACCAATGTCCACTCACTCAATGTCCAGCTAGTGTGTAACCATACTCAGCGAATCATGAAGCTCAATGCCCAGTATCCTGCCAGCAGTCATGATAACTTCATTCTGCAGCAATCCACCGTTCCATCTGAATTTGAGCTAACACGTCAAACGAGAGGGTGGCTATTGGGTGACAAGGCTTATCCGCTGACCACATGACTCTGGTGCGCAACCCATGCTCATGTGGGCAGCAATCATATAATGAAAGCCTTGCTGCCACATGAAATGGATCGAGCAAACCACTGGGGTGCCACTCCCACTTCCTGGATCGCTCTGGAGGAGCCCTGCAGTACTCAGCAGAGCATGTGGCAGCATTCGTCATGGTCTGCTGCATCCTGCACAACCTCACCATCATGTGGGTACAGCCTTTACAACAAGGTATATGATGGGAGGAGGGAGTAGGAGGAGCTGGCAACCAACACAACCTGTGATACCAGTAAAAGTAACCCCAATTTCCCATTCGACAACAGTCTCACAGCTTACCTTCCCTCACTTACTGTCCATCAAAGCATCTGCTTGGCCACAATACAAAAAATAAAAACCACCACAAAATAAACATTCCAGACCAAATTTATAAATCAAACCGTCTTAATATTTCAAACAAAAGTCTTGTGCATTCCTTTAGTGCCTGTCTTCCACGTGCCTTTGTCTCTCCTACTGCTCCTACACACAGTGCTACCCCAATGGCTGCAGTGGAAAGCTACTAGCTTTCAGTGGGGGAGACTGCAGGTGACCTTGCAGGACGACCTCAGCAGCTCTGGCCCTAGAAGGTCTGAATCAGACTGCACCATCTCAGCATGGGTGGCACAGACTGGGCGGGCTGGCTGACAGGCAACAGTAAGGGCACTGGCAGACTGGCAGGGATGGGAGCCTGAATGGTACCATCCTGAGGGTGGACAGGAGGTTCATGCTCCACAAAGCCACTGCCACTGCCTCCGGGATGGCAGCTCAGCAGTCCTACCACTGTGTTAGATTGCTGTAAGAGGCTGCAAACCCCTTTGAACACTGGCACCCGCAGGCATGATGACAGCAGCCTGAATCCTTGTGGCAGTTGAGCTTTCATGACAGCAATCTGAATCTCCACTGCAGCACTCAGACTTTGGGTGGCTTGTGCTTGTGCTGCAATTGAAGCTGAGGCAACAGCGATCTGACACTCCATGTGGGTGGGTCTGCAAGTGCTGTCATGTAGTTGGCCACCACTTCGACACGGGAAAGGATGGGCTCCAAGCTCTGCGTCAAGTTGGCGTTGGACTTCTCCATGCTCCTTGACAGTGACCACAGGCTTTGTGAAAGGCCTGCCAATGCACCAAGCATTTCAGTGTGCAAACCTATCTGCCTTCTTCTGTAGGCCACCCCATCAAAGTCCTCACCCAAGATCCTGCAGCACAACTTGTGTGTGACCTTGCCTTCAGGTGAGC